>NC_056744.1:1487000832-1487020832 GCF_019279795.1 Protopterus annectens | reverse complement strand
TGGCGACTGCCTTGGAAATGTCCACCACATTTAACAGTTATGATTCCTCTGTCAGACATCTAAACTGTGTATAGTCAACTGTGTGTAGATCACATATATGTGTGCTGATCAACTTCATGATGATTGGCCCTACGGACATACAGATATGGATACTCAGGCAAAGAGGTCTATAGTTCTGGTGGTCAGTGCATGCATCACCTCTGTGGAAGGGTGTAACAGTTGCTATTGTTCAGTCAGCTGGGTTCAGCCAGTGCTTTCAGTGTGACTGCAAGGTGTTCCCAATGTTGTTGGTAATCCATGACACATCCCATGTAGGATGCAACTTGGGATGTTAGCATGTCTAGTAGATGCTGTATATCCTCCATAGAGAGGCTATTTATGACCTGCTCTGTAGATATGATAGTTATGGGACAGGTTGTAGGAATGTCATGTTTCACATGTGTTGGGGACAGGGGATTAAATTTGATGCAGAACATGTGAGACAACAGGTTAGCTATGGCTAGAGACTCATACTATGTGCATCATTAATTATGAGTTCACTGACAATCTGGGCGTGTGCTTTGGGGTTACACATGCAACTACAATGTGTGTTGTGGTTCTGCTTGGTGTGGGTGGCTAATTTTGTCACTTACTGCATCTATACAACATCACAACATTATGTGGCTGTTGTAGCTGAGGAGATTGTGTCACCATTTGGGGGGGGAACCCTCACCCCAACTGTTACACAGCAATGTCCACCTCCTATTGTACAGAATGATAATGGGAGCTGTCTACCTGGCAGGACTTCTGTGCCATGAGGAGCCTGTGTTCCTCCTGTCAGGTACAGCTGCGATTAAGCAATTGTAATGCTGCTGCCATAATGCATGGGTGTACAGCTCTACATACATGTCATCCCATCAGAGGGGGGGGGGGGTGCAGTCAAGCTATGTAAACCATCCCAAATGAGGTAATAAATGGCTTTGTTGAAATGTATGTCTGTATTGTCTGCAAGGGGGGTTAGAGCTGGTAGTTTTAATAACACTGACCTGTTGTTGGGGGGCTGCAGTGTTCACCCATATAGGTAAACATGTATTGCAATACAATGGTTCCCCTTGGGGGGATGTCATGGCACTGTTACAGGACATTGTAGTTAAGGATGTAGACTAACCTTTTGGAAAATGAGCTGCTGTATGATTAAGCAACATAGCTGGTGGTCACTTAATGCCACTCACAACATGATGTAATTATATATCTTGATAGACACATGCACATACATATATGCACAATGGGTGTCTGGATACATGGAGCTTCTCCTGTAGCCAGCTATTGCTTGATTATGTGCCCTTCCAGTACTGAATGGCACCTATAGTATCTCCAGAAAATCACAGTGTTTCACAAAATCTGGATGTGTATCTACCCTTAATGAGTATGTATACATGACCTGCATTACCTTGAACACTGTCATTTGTATGTGTGAAGATGTGGAGGAACATGTAGTCTGGTATGGCTGTGGTGCTGTCCACAACCTTGAACCAGATGTCCTTGACTGCACACATGTCGGCATAATCCAAGGTGGAGACACATTACACAGAGTGGGATTCAGTGTTGCCATACCCACCATGTAGCAGCATGCTGTATACAGATGGTGTTCTCATTGCCAAGTTTTCCCTGAACAGTGCATCTAAGGTGCATTATGGGAGTGTCAGTAGCTGTGGCTATTACTCCAAATCTCAGGAGTGAGAGATGAACACCATTAATGGGGAAGCATTGATGTTTGTTGAGCAAGGCATCTTAGGCAGACATGTAGTAGATCCCCTGACAATGACACCAAACACTAAGGCAATTATTGATTTCCATCAATTTATGTGTGTATGGAGCCATCATCCCACGTGAGTGTCAACTGCAGCTGAAAGGTATGCATATACCCGCAAGAGACACAGAGTGGCTAAGCACAGTTATGTGTCTGCATACAGGCAGGTGACATATGTCCCTACTCATAGACACCTGCAGGTGCTATGATGTCAACATTATATTCTTTGATATCCCTTGATTTGTGACAATGTGTAGTAAGGCCTATTATCTCAAGCCACAGACATATATCTGCGACCTGTCCCATATGTAGCCACTTGACACACACATCAGTGTGTCTCACAATGACTAAGAGATGTGAATTTGTGCTTTGCCATGGGTGTTTGATGGTGAGAGAGTGGTGCATGCATTATTATGTGTACTGTACACTCCAGAGGTAGGATGTTCTGAGGTGTCTGTTTGGCAATGTGTCTGGCAAGAAGCTGCGCACATGCAGGTGTGTGTGTGATGTGGGTGTAGGTGGTGCAGGATGTGAGCTGTGCATGTTGGCATAATGATCATTGCCATATGTAATGACTGCTGTTAGAAATGGCAGCAAGGTTTGAAATGCTGTCACATCTGTCAGATTTTGTGTTTGCATGTCACAAGAGTAGAGTGATGGGGACACCTCAGCAGCAGGTCCTGCAAAGGTAGGGTTATGCTGCCACACCATGGAGTTGACAGCCTGATATGATGTGTTTCTAGGCATACCTTGCAGTGAAGATGTGGATGCCCGTGCATGCATAGCGAACTTCTTCAACTTTGGCATCACAAGCATACAATGTCTGTCAAGCAACTAGACAGCACACTGGCTGTTCTGTGGTATGATGTGGGGACACAGACAACTGTGTTGGGCACATAACTGTACAGTATAACATGCTTAGGACATGTGGCAGGTGGACACACATTGGCCAAAGGTGGCCAGTCCACTGCAGTAGGACTCACAGCCATGTCAAGCAGATATACACCAGTAATGTGTTGAAGGGCAAGATGCATGAAGTGCTGTGAAAGTGTCAACTACTATGGCTCACCGGTAGTGCACTGATTGTTACAGCAAGACTGGATCTATGTCAATGGATATATTGTGCAGTATATTGTGCTGCTATAGCAGTGCTACCAATCCCCCTCTTGTCAGTTTCCTAGTGACATACCACCAACCCTGGAACAGGCGGCATAATGCATGCAAAAGCCAAATGATTCCCCAAGTTGCTAATTAAGGCATCTACTTGAAAAAGGGTATGTGAAGCCTACAGAGTATTTCATGACTTGAGACAGCTATATGGATGAACAAACAGAGTGTGTACTGCTTTTCATCATGGGCTTTGTAGTACCATTTTGCGTGTGATGACAGAAAACATAACAACGCATGTTATCCTATGTGAGAGTGGTGTGGTGAGACCAGCATTAGGAGTTTCCAAGCACCGGCTATTCTGTGGACTCCCCTGCTTTCCACAGTCTTCACAAGATAACTGTGTCCTTCCAGTACAAACTGCTTGGGTAATGTCCAACTGTAGACTACCTGTGTGAAACCCCCACCTTACCTTCAATGGGTATACATATTCTTCTTCTTCTTCTTCTTTCAGCTTTTTCCTGGTTAGGGGTCGCCACAGTGGATCACCTGTCCGCTCATGATTGGCAGTGGAGTTTTACAGTGTCAAGTTGCCAGCCCAGCGCCCAACCTTCCACAGAAGGCACACACATGCACACACTCACACCTAGGGCCAATTTAGAGTGTCCAATGCACCTACAGCATGTCTTTGGGATGTGGGAGGAAACCGGAGCACAAGAGGAAACCCACACAACCACAGGGAGAACATGCAGACTCCGCACAGAAGGCACCCCAGCCGAGGATCGAACCGGAGAACCTCTTGCTGTGAGGCAGCAATGCTAACTGCTGCACCACTGTGGCTGCCCCAATGGGTATACATATTACACTTCCCTAATATGTTTGTCTGCACTCTGTACACACACCTTGAATGACTCTCTTCTTAGAACATGCTGAAACCAACTGCGACACTTACTTGCACAAAGGACAACTAACATGTAGTGCCAAGCAGTGTTCCCAGATCTCTGAGTCAAGTGAAATGAAATGCCATGAAAGGAGTTAGCATGGATATGAGCAGTAACACTGTCATACACTTACTGACACTGGACCACAGACCATCTGTTATTTTCAAGGCCAAAGCATGAATACCAACTCTAACTGGTGGACACCATTGAGTGTTACACTATGCAATGGATGACAGGAATATTACTCACTCTACCTACCATGGCCTGACAAGGTGTTTGACAATAATAGGCCAGCAGGTTTTGCTGGAAACTGTGTAGGTTATCTACTGAGTGTTATGTCTGCTGGTGGGTAGGCAAGTGTCTGACAGTCATAATCTGGGAAGATAGCACTGAGAGACCTAAGCTGCAATGACAGCAGTTACCAGTGTATTTCCTCAGACATCATTGATGGCGTACTGCTTCTAGCCATTCCCTTTCTGCAGTCAAAGCCACTGTCCATGCCCTCTGACTGGCTACATTAGCAGGTCATTGCATATCAGTAGCTGTCACTGAATCCCACACAGAAATAACAGTTAACCATGATGGCCTGTGACACATATTCAGTTGCAGTCTGATCCATGGAAAAATACTAAATGCCAATGACTGCACAATACTATCCAGTGGAAAATCATCCACCCATGGGAAATATAGTAGTGTCCATACACAGTTGAGCCATTGATCATGGATGTATGGACACATTGAGAACTGTAGCCTTTGATTTTCAGTGGTTGGTGAGATGTGGGGATACATTCAGTTCTGTACATCATAAACAGACAGGTCTGTGATGTAACTCCCAGACTGTCATTGCCATACTGAAGGTGGCACTCATAACACCTATCATTATGTGCAATGCCACCCTTGCTATGTCAATACACAGGCATGTCCTACAACTGTAACAGCCACACAGGTTCCATGGTACTGCAATACACATTGCAGATAAGATGTCCCTATGGAGTCTGTGTCATGACCGCACATGTGTAGCCTGCCTCATAAATCCTTTGTAAGGGGATGTTTATGGCTGCCATAAAGGGAGGTGTCAGATCCCACTGTGTACCTCCCATGCATCAATGACAGGACTAACACATGTCTTACCTGACCTACGCACCTGCACTGTCACTGTGGTATAAATACTACATGTTGGAGAGACAGGTATGTCTCACAGACAGTACATCCTGTATGTAACAGGCCCCTCATGCATGCAACGCACACATCTGCTGTGACACACATCATGTTCAGGTTACACCATAGGATGCAGAACATGCCAATCATAGCTGTTGTCAGACAAATGTCTGTACTGGACACAGGAAATGTGAAGATGGGTCATCTCCAGCACCACAGCTTGTAGATTTGATAGCTCCCAACACCCTGGTGACACTTATCAAGGGTATCAGACCTTGTCACAAATTAGGGGTGCATGAGTACGCTGCATGAGGCCATTGTCCTTGTTAGCCTGTTACACACATATGGACTTATGGAGCCATGCACCTATAGTGCTGTACCTTGCTGAGGACATATTTCTTCTGTACAGACAATCTATCCTTTGCTGTGACATCTATGGTTGTCTTACTGCTGTGTGTCCATAGGTGTGCCCAACAGAATCCTGAAACAGAAACAGAAATAGCTCCATGACACACCTTTCATTGTGTAAGTATGCAGCCATTACAACATCATACAACATAAGGTACATGAAATTATGGGTCTTACTCATTACAAATGTCAGCATACAGTATCCAGTAACCACTACAAGTAGCATGGTTAAACAATGCATTACATAATTACATGTTAATTTATATAGTCACCTGTGCATCAGAGTCATAGCTTCTTTTCCCTGCATCGATGATGAGAATGACAAGGATGTGACACATGTATCATCACTTGCACAGGGTGTTGTGTGGGGGTGCAGGAGGCCTAGGCTAACCCAAAAGGCTGACAGCATGTGTGAGAGTCAGAAAGGGAAGCAGGCAAGGTGGACCATGGAATTGTGCCGTGTGTGTTCACTGCATTTGGCAATGTTGTGTGGGTGGACACAATCAAGCTCAGTGTTAGTCCTACATGTGTGTATGTTGGACAGCTTTGAAACATGCATGGTAGAGTTGATAGTTCACTGTCTCCAGGCCCAAGCACGGGAACTGCCTCTGCCAGGAGTTGCAATGTCACCTCCATGCCCAAGGTAAGAAGCAGTGCGAGTACATGACAATGACTGCTGTCTGCTGGGACCGTATCCTCCACAGGAACACCCAGGAACATGAGATCATGGCCTGCCACATCTTGGTGTGGACAGCACACTCCCCTCTATAGCACTGGATGTACTGCCACTATAGGAGCATGATTGTGCATGGCCACGTGGACTCTCAGCAGATGGAGTTGCTGACCTACATCCATGAGGCCAACGCTGAACTCCAACCACATGTTCCAGCACAGACACTGTCTCAGCCCACCTTCTGTCCACTGCATCAGTGCACCAATCCAGGGTGTCACCAATGCGGTGAAGGCAGTTACTGATGTCAGGCTGTGATGCATCCATAACCCTGAGCATATGTCTGGTGTTCTTTTCAGACTGTGCCTGTGCCTCCATGATAGCCCAAAACATATGCCAAGTGAACCATGATGTGACACCTGCAAGAGGTGGTGGAAGGACAGAAGGCCTCCTACAAGCACCCCTATCAATCCACCTGTGTGGAACCTCATCATTTCTCTGGCTATGGCCAGTGTCTACACTCACTGGAGCCATAGTTACCACACTTTCCTGTTCAATGTCCCCACCTTCTGACTGTCCAATATACTTGGCCTCTGGGGACTGGGTATGTGTAGGCATGCTAACTGTATGCAGCGACAATGTGGGCATTAGAGTGATGTCAACCTGTGGGACATATTCAGCCTCTGAAACCCCCAGCTGTGCCTCACTGTGGCCACCATCATCATCAGAGTCTGAAGAGACACTGACGTCAGATTGTGTAGGGGACAGAGACCAACCCCCCTGGTTACCTCACCTGTGATAAGACAGGAAAAAGCAGTATATTAATACCTACACTATTATGCTTTGCTGTACTATGTTGTAATAAATGTGCAACTCTATACACTGCTGCTATTACAGACCTGTTGAAACCCCAACCTAATATAGTAGGACAAGAGGACATTAATATCCCCACAAACAGCTGTAGTTACTTGTAAATAACAGCTCTGTACACAGCAATCTCATCAGCAAAAATGAGGTACACTTTTGACATTTGTGAAAACTCTGCACAGTTGACACATATGGCAATCTGCAATGTCCTGACAATACTTTTGCATCTATCAGTGTGGGGACACATACAAGGTATATGTATGACTGCAACATGTGTGCAGTCATAAAATATCTGTGCAGCTGGCAATCATGCTAACAGTACAGCACTACAGCCAGCAGGCCTGGGATGACACTTTAGGAACTGCATTACTGTAAACCTACATCTATAACAAAACAGTGTTGTGCTTACCAGGAGTAGGAACACAGCCATGTTCACTACCCGACAGACCTGTGTAAAGTAGAGGGAGAGGTAATGTCAGTACCACTGCATGTTGCACCACAACAAGGTAATACATCCATATAGCTCACTTTTACAGTAGCTACTATGTTAATTATTATATCGGTCAACATCCGAGCAGGAGAGTCAAACTTCAGTTACACCCTTCCCCCAGAAAGAACACAGACCTGACACCCATGTTAGAGTATGTATGTCCTGACGGGTCTATCTGACTACGTCGACAAGTCAGAACGCCGACAGCGAGAACACCGACGCCAGAAGATCGAAAACGGAGAAGACCGACGGATCAAAACCCCGACGCTGAGAACATCGACATGGGAAAAGGCTGTGGATGTATGCGGTAGTGACGGACGTTAGGGTTAGGGTTTGGGTTAAGGTTGTAGGTAGTTGTGTATGTGAGGTTTAGTGTTGGTTTGTAAGGATTTTGGTGTGCTTGTGTTGTGTGTGTGCTTTTTGAACCGGGGATTTGTTTTGTTTGTTGCTTGTCGGGATTATGGTGTGTCGGGCATGTGAGGTTTCGTGTTTGTGAAATGTCGGTTATGTGGTGTCGGTGATTTCGTTTTCGGCGTTTTGACTTGTCGACGTTGTAAGATAGATCCGTCCTGACACACTGAATGCTACAGTATTGTAATGGTGATAAAACAAAGCTTACCTCCATGCTCCTCTGCCATGGTTACTGGTTAGTGGCTGAGAGTGGTTGTTCCACTGCAGGCCCTCCACCAGTGACACCATGACCTCTGGCTACATCTACTACCCCCTTGTACGCAGCATTGATCATGTCTATTGTGCGGTGTCGAACCTGCTCATATGTCCTAGACAAGGTCATCCCACAGTGCTGTCTGATGTTCCCCGTTTTGCCTTCCTGTGGACAGTAGGAGTTCATGGTGTTCATAGAGGCCTTCAAGTATAATCTCATTCTCTGCATCCATTAAAGGTGCACAGTGTCTTGGATACATGTGTCCTGAAAGACAGCAGAATGGTAACACATGTCAGGATCACACATGTGGAAGTACACTATGTAGAGATATAGCAAGAACAGAATGTCTGGCAGTATCCACTGTTTGCTCAGACATATCATATTCCACAGTGTACAAACATGCTTAGTGTGTGGACACAACTAAGATATTAGCGATAGTCAGCTATTCCCATGTGTGCCATGACAGATACTGCTGTATGATCATACACCCAACACTGGAGTCTACTGTAGAGTGTTCCCTAGAGACAATCTCTGCATAATATGTCAAAACAACAGTGCCAAACAAATAGCAGTGTGCTATTACAACCACTATAAAGAGACAGTCCCAAGAGACCAGTGTGCCACATTGACAAAAAGCATTCCTCCCTTGATGTATTGCATGTCCTCTATAAGTGTAACAAATCGGGATATCAATGAAATGTTATTATCACAGTTTTCAGAAATGGTTAATTCTATAACCCCTATTCCCTGTAAAGCATATTCACACATCTGCATCCTGTTGTAAACAAAAAGGTTACATACCTGCTGGAGTGCAACACTCCTCAGTTGATATGTGGTGATATGTAGGTTTTTGCAAATGTGTGTTCTGTGTGCAGCAAGTCTCATACAGAATGGTTCCCCATAGCCAGCATGTTTGCCTTTTAACATGCTTCTGATTAGCAGGTGATTGCCTCTTAACCAATCTGGTTCTGAAATGCTAATTGCAGGCAACACAGCTGATTTGCAGTATCATCAGCCAATGACATGCAACCACTGTACAAGATATAAGGCCTCCATGTAGATTACTAGCCCTTTCTGATATGTTGTGCTGGACATTACTGGGGTGAGGAGACTACGTCATCGCAGAGGGTAGGTCTGTAGAAACTACAGTAACATAGAGATGTGTGTTTTTCAGGCTATAGCTGCTGCTGCAGGTAATAAGCCTAGGCAGAGAGTGTGAACAATTTGGAGAACAACATGCTGTAGGAGTAACTGTGGCAGCTGTGGCAGCCTTGTAGTAGAGGCAGAGCCAGAGTGAGGGTAGCCATTCCATTCCAATTAAGGCATGTGTTTAAGGTAAGCATGTTAGGCAATTATATCATTAACAGAGTACTAGGCTACATGTTTGTTGTGTCCTTGGGCAACATAGGGGAGAAATATAACATTGTGTCCACCATGTGGGCAACTGTCAGGCTATGTGTTGCAGTCTGTTTCTCATTTGGAATGTGTATTCTGGCAGTCCTTGTTACAATCAGGGGTTTCATATGTGTAGGTTAGTTGCAGAGCTGTGCTAATCTGCACTGTTTGAAAGGATTGTGTACTGCACTCTAATAGTAGTGAGTCTCGTTTGCATTACCTGAGTTAAAATCCTCTGTGAATGCATATTAATGCATTACGTGACACTTTATGCACATATGGCTTTGCTATAGGGATATGTGGTGTGTTCCCATCTGCAGGCCTGTAACTTCCATCAGTAACAAGCAGACATTTAATTTGTAATGCATTGTGTGGATAAAGACTGCATGACTCAGTGATTAATTTGTGGCTTCACAATAATGTTATTTAAATGCTACACACCACTGGATTATGAACCCAGAACTGTGTGTGGCAAAATGTACTGCTTGCAGCACAATTAACAGACTGAGCCATTAGGTCACTGTTACAACAGGCATATTTGCAAGATATAAGTGCACACATTCAGCCTGTGACATACTATTTTTACAACCATCATTACGTGCATGGCTTTATATGGATGTATTTCTGCACTAAGGTCCCTGTTGTAGATGTATTTTGCCCGTTATTCCTAAGCAGGTGTACTTATAAATGTTGCTGATAAATAAGACATTTACCTGCTATTTGAGACCTCACTTACATCCATTCTTGTGAGCTTGGCATTCTGGTAGTGTACTCTTACACCAGACTGCAAGGTGCAATCCCAATTTTTGCATTATTCTTTAATTAAGCTTGTACAACAGGGCACAATGTGCAGCTCTGCTGAAACACGCTTAATGACTGTAACCTGAAATTAATATGTTTTGTGTAAACCACCTGTTTTAGTTAACAGCTGTGCGGCATGGCAGGTGAATGCAGCAAAATGCAGGTTTGATGGTCATGGGCTTGAAGTAGGCGACAGGTGCTGATTTTGTACATGTTTAGTATTTAAAATACATATATCGATATACCTCCATTTAGATGAGCTTAGCTAAGCTGCGTGATGTGGCTCATTGCACAGAGTCATGCTAAAAATATATAAAGAAAAGAAAAATGGGGAGATAGGAAAGTGGTTAAATAGGTGCAAGCAGGGTGAAAAACTTAGTGAAAGGCAGGTAGGTATGTGCAGGAAGAGTGTAAGAAAGAACTATAGCTATCCATTCCTTGTACAGCAACAACAGTGCATTTTGACAGAATTTGTAGATGACTTTGGACTCTAACCCTTAGAGAGAGGGTTGAGGACAACATAATTGTATTGTTAAGCCAATTAGACCGAATTATGCGTGTCCAGTGGACACGTTGAGACGGGTGCCCATCTTTGTTTCTTAAGGTGAGAGTGGAATGTTGGGGGAAGGACAGAGGCACATGTGGGGGAGGTGAGTTGGGTAGGTGAGGAAACTTTTGAAGACAGACAAGATAGGCAAGACAGACAAGACAGACAGGGGTGGTATGAGATAGATGGGGTAAACACCTTGGGTGGGGAGGATGTTTTGGAATATCAATCCCACGTGCCTCCACAAAGTAGCATCATGACTCACATTCCCAGCCATGGGACTGTTGCTACTGCTCCATCACTGCCCCAAGGGTTGCAGTGGCAAAGGCTGGGCTCCAGGGTAAGCATGCCCCACCAGGGTGGCCAGCATGCTCTCCATCTGGCACAGTCTTCATCCAAACCCATGGAAGATAATCCTGTGCACTAAACCTGGCAGTATGTCATGGGTGACAACTCCCCTTCCACCACCGCTCTCAGAGGGGGACCCATCCCCATCCCATAGGGCAATACTATTCGACACTGTGGGTAGTGCAGGGGCAGCAGAAGGGGCACCACCAGGCTGGGTTCCAGACATGCTGGGGACCTGGTGCCACAGCCAGAGGAGGCAAGGTAGGCAGATCATGAGGAATCAGCTGACCTTGATGCTCTGGAGTAAAGTAATTATAACAATACGTTAAAGTTAGTATTAATCAAAACAATGGTAGTATTAACAGCATGGAACATAATAATATTTATTAATCCAAATAAATATTAAGGTATATTATGAATAACATTAAGTAACATAACAGTAAGTATGTTAGCAACAATCCAGTATGAATTAAAACATAAGGCAGTAAAACAGTGTAACAACATATGTTAATATTAAATCATAATAATAAATAACAATAATAAATTATATTAGATAAGGACTGAGGGGAGAGAGAGAGAGAGAGAGAGAGAGAGAGAGAGAGAGAGAGAGAGAGAAAACATACATTTAGTTACGTCACAGGTAATATTACTGTACAGAGTACAAATACAAACTTCTACAGGTATGCCGTGTCAGTTGTGAGTACAGTGATAACAATTTTTCTATAGCTGATGTAGTACATACATACCTCTCATGCTGTTAGTATGGGACAGTATGAACCAAGCAGTAACAAATGCAGGTACAGAACTACACAGAACAGTTTCACGTAATGTGAACTTACATAACTACCAAGTTGTTATGTAAATGGATTTGAAATTATATAGCATTTCAGGTAATCTTTTATGTGGTAATCATAGAACAGATAGATTAGGCAGTTGTAATTACATTATTAAAAATTGTGACAGCTGAGTAGCATGTTTGTGTTCCTTGAGTAAACTAGGCAGGAGTCATGCCTTCATTGATAAACATGGGTGTAGAACCCAATAGCTGTGACTGCATGGGGACATCTGCAAATAATGTAACAATCGACTTCAGAAACTTAGAACAGACATGCAATGACTACAGCCCTATTGCAAATATTAAGACAGATTTATATAGAAAACCACAGTGCTGCTTAACACTTTCCCCCAGATTCTCAAAAGCTTGCACGGAGTGCAAGATCGGTGCAAGAGCTCAAGCAGGCAATATGTCTTCCGTGCGATCCAGGAACAGCCTGCAGGGGCGTGCATGAGCGCTCCTTCACTAATCTTGCACGGACTAAGCCCTGGTATGAAAATCACTCCATTTGCAGGTGAAATCCATGCAAATTAGATGATTTTGCAATCCAGGAAGCTTGCAACAGTCCGTGCAAGACTTGTGCTATCTGCAGAAATGTACTCAGTTAGTAACTGAATACATTTCTGCAAAATCCAAAACGGAGCTATGACAGCTCCAAATAAAGGCTGCATATCATATAGTAAGCATGCCAATGGCCAAGTATGAGGCCACTGGCATTGCAAACAAAACAAAAAATAAAAAAATCAACTTTTATATTTTTTTAGCCGATCTCGGCTGTTTAAGCGTAGGCAAGCAGCACGCAAACAGGATCGGGGGAAAATAACAATATAAACCTAAATTAAGCATTCTAACTAAAATCAGTATTCTGCCTTGCAAGTCAATGGCAGGCAGAAGACAACATGGCCAGTGAGTAGTGGTTGCTGTGGAAGGAGGCTCAGTGTGAGACATGTAACTATGCATTAGCAAGCAATCCTATGCAAATGAGGGGAATGATAGTGAATCCCAGTTTTCTCTAGCATGTGAGTCAGGTCCCAACAGTGAAAGAGCAGGAATAGCTTGGTGCAAGCCTAGGAGTTAGGTGACATCATGGGGGTGTGTCAGGCATACTGTAAGTGGATTGGAGCCCTGTGGCTCGGGTTTGCTCCTAGCTTAGCACAGCTAAGCTAGGGGGTGTGTCTAAACCTGCCTAGCACACTTTACAAAGCCTAAGTGGGTGTGCGTGCCGCGTACCTGGTTTTACAGGAAGAAAAAATAAGTTAAACCAGCAAATAGCAGCAGTGTGCACATTTGAGTACTGTGTTTGTGCGGTGCAGACATGGGCTTAAACAGGAAGGCAATGGGAAGGGAAAACAGCAGTAGGAAGGTAATCAAGGAGAATTAGCTTAGCTGGCAGGTGAAATGTATCAGAATCAGCCAATTACACAGGCAGCAGACCAGCCCAGCCCAGAACATTACTATAAATTAAGCAACCACCTTCCCCTCTGGTCTTTCCCACACTCTACACCACCAATGTAAGCAAGCAGGGAACTTTTAACACTCACAGCAGCAAAATGATAGGGGCTGCAATAGCTATCATACAACTTGTCGAAGAGGCTGAGGGTGGTGAGGATGTGAATGCTGTCGACCAATCCACAGTGAGGAGACGGAGGACAGTGTACAGACCCAGGGTAACCTACCAGGGGCTACATGAGCTGGAGATAGTGGAGCACTATAGGATGGACAGGGACCTCCCACAGCAAATTGTTGAGCTGTGCCAGCCACGCCTGACACACAGAACTAACAGAAGGGAACCCATCCCACTGGATATCAAGGTATGTGTAGGCCTAAGAATACCAGCTGCAGTTACCTTCCAAAGGCCAACTGGGGATATGATGGGGATTTCACAGGCATCAACCTCCAGGGTACTCCACCAGTTCCTGGATGCCATGTCAGCACATGTCGGTGAGCACATAAATTTCCCCAACACCCGTGAGGTGTTGGCCAGCAATATGCAACTGTTCCACCAAATAGCAGAATACCCTGAGGTAGTGGGTGCTATAGACTGTACGCACATATGAATCAAAGCACCACCCGGTGAGCGGGGTAGGGTCTACATCAACCGCAAGGGCTTCCCCTCCATCAACTGCCAGGTCATGTGCGATGTCCAGGGCATAATAATGAATGTGTGTGCTGGCTGCCCTGGAAGCTATCACGATTCCAACATCTAGCATCTGATGCAGGTGTACCAGAGATTTGCCAATGAGGAAATCACTCACTGTCACCTAGTGGGGAATGCTGGATACGCACTGGAGCCGTGGCTGATGACACCCATCTGAAATGCACACACACCCGAACAGACCAGAATTATAGTAGAGTGTGTGTTTGGGATGCTCAAGTCACTGTTCCAATGCCTGGACGCATCCGGTGGAGCCTTGCAGTACTCACCAGCTACATGTACCTAAATCATCTTTGTATGTGCCATGCTACACAATATGATCCTGTGGAAACAGCTGTAGCAGGAACAGCATGGGGCAGGGCCACACAGCCCCCACCATTGCCAAGGCCTGCACAGACACAGAGTGACTCGGAGGAGGAACAACCTGAGCCTGCCCCAGTAGGCAGAAGGAGGTGTGCCCAGTATGCTCTGGCCTTGGCAAAGAGGCAATGCATAGCACGTACACTGACACAGGAGGGTCCCAGGGAATAACACCTCACTCTGACTCTCACATACAGTAAAAGGGATGCCAAACATTACACTACCTGTGCCTAACCATGTGTACTATGTGCATCCGACATAGGCAGCCCTGCAGCACCACCCTCAATACTGGAACACCCAGAAGGTAAGTGACTCACACATGCCAGTCGGGGGGGGGGGTCACATACCCAACGAGAGTCACAACCAGCAGGACAGGTGTAGACAAACAAAAACAAAGGCTGTGCTATGGCCTCTGAATGAGGCCTATGGGTAACCTCCCCCCCAGGCCTACACAGACAGACTACAGCAGGTCAGGCAGTGGGATGTTAGTTCTGAAGGGTAGGAAGTCAGAAACTAATATTTAGGTAATTAACAGCTAAGATCTGTAATACACTGGTATGCCTCTAGCCAGCACAATAGGTAAGACTACAGACTGAAATGGAGTACTCGTCATATCAGTACAGTCCTAACAAATGTGTATAAGTGTCAGGTGTGCCCCCCATCCTAAGTAGAAATATAGCAACAGTCAGGTGTGCCCCACCAATCCTGTGTAGAACTGAAGAAATAGTCAGGTGTGCCCCCCATCCTACGTAGAAATACAGTAACAGTCAGGTGTGCCCCCCCAATCCTGTGTTGAAATGTAGAAATAGTCAGGCGTGCCCCCCATCCTACGTAGAAATACAGTAACAGTCAGGTGTGCCCCCCAAACCTGCGTAGAAATGTAGAAACAGTCAGGTGTGCCCCCCCTGCTATGCAGAAATGTAGTAACAGTCAATGCCAAATGATCGATAGATATCCTGCAGAGACAGCATGCTACCTGTCAGTGTACAACACAAAGGTCAGCACTGCAGTACAAACTACCTGGACTTGATTCACACATGCAATACAGACAGCCATACTGGGCATGCTCACACACTGAAAGAAATGAAAGCAATGTCAGTCAACAACATACTGAAAGGTCATACTGGGCATGTTCACAGACTTAAACACATGAAGGCCATGTCTGCAAACACCAGTGGACCAGACATATATGGCAGTCGCAGTTGTTACTGCAGACACTCATCAGTATGCACCAGTCATGCCTTGCACACACAGTGGATAAGAATACAGACATATGTAAGGACAACACACTATAATAAGCCAAAGGTAAATGGACATAGATGTGTGGAAGAGGGTGACTGTGACAAGGTGCCATCCAGGCCTATCCCACCCAGCACACAGCCAAAGGACGCTAAACACATGAGGTGCAGATGTCACTCACTGCAGATACTATCCACCAGTATCTGTCAGCATTACCAGACTATGTGGTACATGTGCCAGCTGTGCAACATGACTGTAAAAGGAAGTAGTCACCTAGCAGCTGGATAGACGTACCTGTGAAATATGACCCTGTGTGTGCCCATATGTGGCATGTCAGCCCCTAGATGAATGGGTTATGGCCCATGCATGCACACTGCCCTCCCCATAGTCCTACTGTGACAAGCCTGCTGAGGTCATCCAATGTGAAATAGACCTTTGGGAGAGTTGCAGCCCAGTAATCTCTGTGGTGTGTCCTATAACTGTGTACTGCTGAAGTGTGATAAACTAGTTAGTTGAGAGTTATAATCCCAGACTTGACAACTGTGTGTGTCTGTGTTTGTGTTTTTATGAGTGTCTGTCTGACTGTGCAGAGAGCAATGCTTTTTAGGGTAGTCACACTCCCAACATTTAAATGCTCAACTTTGGCAAGGTTGCTGATGTCATTCACCTAGAAATACACCTCTGGGAAGATTGTAGCCCAGTAATCTCTGTAGCGGGTCTTGTAACTGTGTACTGCTGTAGTGTGATAAAGTAATTAGGTAGATGTTCTAATCCCAGGCATGGCAAGTGTATGACACTGTCTGTGTAGAGAGCAATGCTTTTTAGGGTATTCACACTCTCTACAATTCATTTATTCAACTTTGGCAAGGCTGCTGATGTCATCCACCTAGAAATACACCTCTGGGAAGGTTGTAGCCCAGTAATCACCATAGTGCACCCTGCAACTGCGTACTGCTGTAGTGTGATAAAGTAGTTAATTAGGTGTTTTAATCACAGACATGACAAGTGTGTGTCTGTCTGTGTAGAGAGCAATGCTTTTTAGGGTACTCACAATTCATATATTCAACTTTGGCAAGGCTGCTGATGTCATTCATTGTGAAATACACCTTTGGGGAAGAAGTTCTCCAGTAATCCCTGTGGTGCATCTTATAGCAGCTCCATGCTGTAGTGTGATGTAAACCTCTGTTAGGGGTTCTATACCCACACATGTTGGTTGTGGATGTTTTGTGTGTGTGTCACTGTCTGTGTAGGAAGCAATGCATTTTAGGCTAGTCACACTCACTACAATTCAAATGTCCTACTTTGGCAATTTTGCTGATGTCATCCAATGTGATATACACCTTTGGGAAATGAGTACTCCAGTAATCTCCATGGCACGTACTATAACTGCGTAGTGCTGTAGTGTAATAAACTAGTTAGGTAGGGGGTTCTACTCCCAGACATGACAGGTGTGTGTGTATGTGTGTGTGTGTGTAACTTGTATCCTGTGTGGAGGTGGCTGTGAGTTGTGTGGCCAATGTGGAGTAGGATTTGAGTATTTTTACATGATGGCCCTACTATATATCACAATGTCCACCATACAGGGATAACAGATGTGAAATAGCTGGGAGGCTGAGGTGCAAAGCCATACCCATACATGTGACATTAAGGCCAGGCAATCACAGTTAGTAAACCCAGTATTACCCAGAGCACACTCTCAACCCAAGTCTCATACACACACACACATATGCCTAGGCAACAGCCAATATGTGGGTGGTACACTACATATTGGCCACTGATAGTAACTATGGAGTGATAGCGGTGGATTATGGAGGGCATGGCACCCTGTCCATCTGTCCAATATGCATGTACATGCATCTTCCCCATGTTCCCCAGTGGACACCTGCAACACATCACATGTGACCCAAAAGCATGCTATCAATTTAGGTGCAGGGTAAACCTGCTGCCCATTGCCAGTTCCTGCCACAGGTGGGCAAGACTGGAACATCTGATTATAATCTGTGACACCCCAGGTACAGTTTCACATGTCACTGTACATGCATGTGGGAGGTGTGCACATCATGGACTAAGAAACACATACATGGCAAGCAATGCACAGCATTGGCCACACACAATAGTCACCAACGTGACTGGATGGGGGATACAATACCCATCTGTGTGGGCAAATTCCTGAGCCATAATGCAGACCGTTGTTGTGTGGCCTGATGCCAAGGTATACCCATCACCTAGCCTTGTATAGCCATCTGGCACAGTTGACCACCACACAACCATGCAGACATATACCCTTGCATGTCAGTAATAGTATCCTGTGTGTTTGTGTGTGTGTGTTGTATGGCGCGTATGTTCATATCCACACTCACTACAAACCCCATTGGCATACTGAAGCATGCTGTCTGATGTCAGACACTTCCCCATACCCTTTGCCCATACAACCTCTGTATGACCTGTGTGGTGCATGTGATACCTGCACAGTGATGTGTTGTGGCAATCCCACTACTGATGAGTTGCAATCCTGGCCCTGCCAAGTGTGTCAATGTGTGTGCGTCCCTGTGAGAGTGTGGCTGTGCTGATGCTGGCACCTGTTCATGCGGACAGGCACGTTTACATCACCTACCTTATAGCTACCATATCCGTGTTGCAGATGTCACTCACCATCACATATATGTTCTGAGGGCTACAGAACAGGTAACCCATGTGGCGCATCCAATAACTGCATAGAACTGTGATAGCACTTCATAAACGTCAGGGGTTTGATACCCAGTGCTGGTAGGTGTGTGACACAAACATGCTTAAGATTTACTCTCCCACTCCTCCCTGACTTGTCTTAGCCTCTGTCTGCCTCTCTGTCTCCCTCTCTGGTGGATGTGGAGACCTACACCTGCTTTGCTTAGGCAGCAGCATGTGTATTTTAAATGATGCTCATGATCAGCTGATGGCCTCTGCATGAATTGCAGCCCCCCCCCTAGTTGATTGCATGTGAGCTGTGGTAACATTCCAATAGCCAATTGCATGGAAACACACTCCAATATCTAGGAACATCATGTTGGTGTTGGCCCTTTTCATTCACTGTGAGCAGGAACTAGATCTGTTGTTTGGCAAGCAGAATCTCAGATGGGATTGGGGATTTACCTCTAACAACATACTCTGTGGATACAGGGCAACACACGGGAGGGGGATGTGCCTGACCTGACTACAGACTGCAAGTGCTGCTATACTGCATTTGGAGTGATGCTGGTTTAACAGTGTGTGTGTGGATATGGCTGTTCTACATGTCTCAATACCTGCCATGTCAGTTCTGTGTTTATGAGGAATCCCCATATGCAGGGTCATCTGCAGACTGGGCAGTGTGTTGTGCCTTTGGTTTCATGTGTTACCCATGGAGCATCTATCTGTGGACTGCAGAAGATAGTGTGAGGATTGCAGTCTGTAGATGGTGAAAGCCGTGACAGTTACTGACTTCATATCCCTTATAGGACATATGTTGCAATAAACCCTGTTACAACAGTAAATGTATAAGGTTATCACAGCAACATGTCAATATTGGCCCTGTGTATGTGCTTCCAGCCACAACTCTGTCAACCTTTGCACATATGTCATGCATGAAGAGGTGCATATGTGCTGTACACCATAATTAGTGCCATCATATCTGATAACAAGCTAGAGAGATATCAGACTGCTACACATGTTATGTACAGTAGGGGTTATATTTGATGACATATCCTGGACATACTGTGGTTGTTTGTACAGTACTGAGGTCTGTGTACTTATGGTGAATGTCGACAGTGTGTGTACTGTTAATATGTACCTTGGCCTGTGTACAGACTGTGGTAGTTGTCATCGTCCTAGGTCCTGTCCTATCTGATGTTACATGCTGCTCCACTATATGTTACCGTATTGGCTTACATGTTTGTAGGGCCAAACACACACATGCCCCATACCACAGACAGCCATCAGACCAAACTGTGTAGTGACCCAGTATATGTAGGATTAATGTGCGAGTGGCACATATGAGGATGGTGTTGAAAAGATAGTCCATATACTGTAATATTATGCTAGCTCGCCATATGTGGCCGTGTTCTCATTGGTTGTGGTTATGCACTTTCACACAGGTGTATCTTACACTGTGCTGTGACATGACTGTACAGCCTGCTATATATGAAGGTGCATGTGCACTCCCCCATAGGAGATGTAGGCCAATGTGGAGCCAGTATGCCTGTAGCCTGCCA
>NC_056744.1:1486813828-1487000332 GCF_019279795.1 Protopterus annectens | reverse complement strand
TTTTTACACAGGACAGACACAGGCCAACTACACATTTGTATAAGGTTCCAGACCTACAGACAGCATGAGTAGTGTTGTTATGTGCATTGTATATTGCTGGGCTTATAGTGTTTGTGTTTACATAGTAGTTTAGGATAGAATGTCTGCCTGCATAGCTCTTAACTGTGGGCCTATCCACATGATGGCCAGTGGATTATCTGTTAGGTTTTGTCTGTGCATCACACAGGTCTTGTCCCAGATATATCACTGGCATTCTGTCTGTTGAGTGCTATCAGTACATGGCTACATCCATTTGTGTTTCTGATGTCTTATTCCTGCATAAGGGTATGTTGTAACAAATCCTGTAACACCAGCAATTTCCAAGGTCTGTTACAGCAATATTGCAAATATGGCCCTGTGTTCCTGCCTCTGTCCTCCACATATGTGGCAGGCTTTGTCCTGCTGTGACAGGGGTTGTTAGGTAATGGCCTATCATTATTTACTAATAGCATTCCTGCTATCATCCTAGTTATATTGTGGACTCCCACAAAATATGCTGGTCAGGGTCCATACATATGGGGGCAACAGTTGGACAACATATGTATGCCCTTGTACATTCCAGAGGTCAGTGTGTGGTACACAGTGTTCTTTGCCCTTGTACAACCTTTTATGGAGGAGGGGTATTCAATGCTATCAACCTAGGCAGTGACAACATGTCATGGATATCAGTGTTAAGACACATTGAGGTATGTGACTGTACACTTTCATATGTTCCTCCATAGGAACAGTGGTGGGCTACAGCTTACAGTGATACACACAGTTCAGTTAGTCAGTGTGATTGTGAGATGTTAAGTTGAGCAATGTTATGTGACAGACACATTGACATTACCACAACTAATACATTTCCCCCCCTAGGACTTGACTACAGGGTGTAATTGGAGGCTGCTGAACTACACCTGTAATTGTTGATTGTTACTTATCTTGAAGACAAATCCTTTGTCTACTGTTGTACTAATTGAAGGCCTTGGCCTGGACAGCATAGTATGTTATATATCCACATTGCTTGCATCTACTGTTTGTCTAGGCCTTGCATTCATCACTGATTATATATTTCAAAATCTATGTGCTGTATGTAATGGCATACAGTACACAAATTAAAGGTTTCCCGTGTATGCATACCTGTGTGTGGTTTCATGTCCTTTGAATTGTGAGTGGGTATATGTTTAATGTAAGTATTCTCATTTGTGGGAATGATTGCCACACTACACATTTCACAGGTGCCAGTTACAGGGCTTGCGGCTGAGGGATATACTTTGCACCCAGTACTTCAACACTACTTCTACATATGTATGACTACTAATACCTTTTAAATGTGTATATGTGCATATACCTATATATATATATATATATATATATATATATATCTGAATATATTTGTCAATGTATAGATGTGTGTGCATATCTGCAC
Organism: Protopterus annectens; assembly: GCF_019279795.1. Taxonomy (NCBI): domain Eukaryota; kingdom Metazoa; phylum Chordata; order Ceratodontiformes; family Protopteridae; genus Protopterus; species Protopterus annectens. The sequence goes on along the minus strand of NC_056744.1, from coordinate 1,486,998,885 downwards.
CATTGTAATGTGTACTACTTCCACATTGTACATTCCCTACGGTAGAATGACTTTTCTGCATGATATGTTACAGATATTGCCCTGACATTTTACAGGTGAATTGGCTTACTGTTAAAGCATTGTAGCTGTGTTGTGGAGGGTCCTGGAGTCAAGAACTGCATGTTCTGGATATTGGATTGCACAGCATATCTGTTAGGGTTGTGGAGGGGGTAAAATAGCACTAATTACTAGGTATCCCTCATTTGAGCCCCCCCCCCCATTAACAGTGCATATGGTCTGTTATGTTGTAGTGAGTGGTTCAGGATTTTGTTCCCATGTGGAAATGCTATACACATTTCTATCTGTATATGTATATGTATATGTAAATTTATATATATATATATATATATATATATATATATATATATATATATATGAACATATTTATCTATCTATATACAATTGATGTTATATGATTATTTTTGAGTCATACATATACATAAATATAGCTGTCTTATCTGTCTACATTTACAGATATCTATTTGTCCATATGTCCATGCATGTTTGGCTCATAATTTTGACCTGTACCTCATTCTCTTGTCAATTGACATGGATGATCTCGGGATTTAAATCCGTAACTAAATACACTTTGTGTTTCAGATTTCATTTAAAATATGTGTTTTAATACATATAACTGTTTAACTAGAATGTTTTAAGTGTATAGCAATATTTGATATATATTTGTACCCACATTTGGCACACTTTGTCCAGAACTTTTTCCTTGTACTGTGATTCTTAATTTTTAACAGTATAAGCTGTGGTAATATCCCAAAAAGGGGGGCCCCCCTTCCCCCCATCTGGGACTCACCATGGGACCTTATTATTGACTGGCCCTGCACTACCTTCAGGTGGAACCACCTCATGAGATGGTGTCCCCCCACAAGCACACAAAGACACAACCCTGTCACCCAAAGTCAGGACCAGGGCTTGGTGCATAGGGAGCTCCACAGAGACATGGGGGGGGGCTTCCTACATCACCTGCAGCCCTGCAGTATGCATACACAGGGTGGACATGCTTGCACCTCCTGCACAGCCCCACAGCCCAAGCACCTTTATGACCATGTAGATGCTTTTGTGACTGTCCATGGGTGGGGACTTTGGTCCCATTGCTTCCATATGGGGGCTCATTGGTGTACACATTCCAAACAACATTTCCCATCCACAGTGTTTACGCACCACATGTGTCATATACCAGCCCTGTATGCTGTCTTTTTTGTCTTCAGACCCAACCTATATACCACAATTTGCCTACTAGCCATCACCAACATACAAACCCCACCTTCACAAACAAATGCGATGTGTTCCCAACATAGGTTATACACCACACATCAAAGTCTATTTTGCACCCATGTACTGCTGTATATATATGTTGTGTATTGATATGTGTGATGTTCTCTCACACATATCATGGAAGGGGACATATATATATATATATGTGTGTGTGTGTATAAATAAGTAGAATAATTATGTTGTGTGTGTGTGTGTGTGTGTGTGTGTGTGTGTGTGTGTGTGTGTGTGTGTGTGTGTTTGTATATATATATATGTATGATTGAGATTTAGAGACACAGTTTCAAAGTTTCAGCGAATGTTCTAATATCGACACCTCGCTCCAGCTGAAAGCAGCACATTGAACAAGCAGAACAGAGAATTTTTTCCTAGGAGGGAGAAAATTCCACATTTCCCAAAACACAGCACAGCACAAACACGTAAGCACACCAAACAAACAGCACCACACACATTTCACACACTTTAAAGATTCATCACCCTAACCCTCACACTAAACTACGCCACACACACCACCTAACTATCCACACTTACCTTAACCTAACCCACTTAACCCTTTAAGGTCCCGCTCACTATCGCACTACAACCTTGCTTCTTCACCCACCCTGCTCCCAACCCCTCCCTTATCCAGCAATCAGCACACTTAATGTTTGACCTCGGCTACCTTCAACCTTGACTCACCCTCACATCCACTGAAATACTTTTGCCACATACCTAACCTGCCTAATGAACCTACTTTAACTCCATGCCGCCCCTAATCCTCACATCCACACAATAATCGCACATATACCTAACCGCACCCTCAAGACCCTAACCCAATAACCTAACCGCAACCTCAAGACTAATGCAGCATTAACACTTACACTCATAACCCTGGAACCCTAGAAACCCTGACCTGTAACTTTTCGACACAAAGCGCTGAAAATACCAAAGCAACAGAAATGGACAACCAAATTCTTTTCCCTAGGAAAAAATTTGGTTTTCTGTTGCTTTGATATTTATTTTCAACTTTACCTGCTGAATAGGGTCGATTAAATATTGAACATTCGAAGTTTTGCAACTTTGATGTTCTAATATTGACCCTATATGTAGACATACATGTGTATATAATTTTATATATATATATATATATATATATATATATATATATATATATATATATACTCTATATAATATTTTTATATATGTATAGATATATATTGTGGGTTGTTTATATACCTATATCTATATGAGTGTCTGTATAGCTGTAGACATACATGTCTAATTATATATCACAATATATTTATCTATATGTGGGGTGCATACAGACATCTGTTCCACACTCTGCAACTCTCTTTACTTCACAGCTGCACTGTTCTGCCTTGCTGTAACACAGACAGGTGTCACATGTGAACACAGACTAACATTAAGGTGGTGTATATGGTGACAGATTGCTGGAGTAAGCCTATTGGTCATACACTACCTATGGCATTTGTGCATACTACATTACACATTAACATGACTGTCGTGCAAGTGGTGTGCTCTGACACCCATGTGTCTATCATGATGGCATTACTTCCACCACCAGCTATTGCCCACACTAACATGCCAGACAGTGATATTATGGCTTACATCTTTGTCACTCACTGCTGATCTGCACAGTTGACAGGTATGTCCCACTGCCTACAGGGACAGACAGTATTGCCCAGAGCAATTGTTCAGCAGAACATAATTGCAGGTACAACTACTGATGGCACATATAAATCATTCCACATCATATATCTTATTATTCTATACAGCATACTACATTCAATTAAATACATTTATGTTTTACATATCTGTTAATGTTTTTTTGACAGCTCTGAAAGCTTTCTGTTGTTTGCTATGTTTCTCTCTCTCTCTCTCTCTCTCTGTCTCTCTCTCTCTCCACTAGAGGGATTGAGCTGGTTTGAATAGATTGCAGCATGGCTTTTGTAGGTGATGCACATGATCTGTTGATGGGCTCTGCACCAATCATTGTGCACCAGTTGCTAACTGCATGCAGCCTACTGTGTAGTACTTCGGATAACCAATGTCATGGCAACCCACTACTATAAAATACACGGAGCTCACATAATGGGTGAAAATGTCCTTAACTTTTCCGGTATGGAGGACATCCTTCCTGTATGTGGGCAGCAGTGTTACAGACAGCGGGTAATAATACCTCTTACAACAGGATTCTAGATAGATGAGGCCACCTACACATTTGTATAAGGTTCCCAGACCTGGGACAGACAGCATGAGTAGTGTTGTTATGTGCATTGTATATGTGCCATTTATAGTGCCCTTGTGTTTTTTGTTATTAGTAGTTTAAGGATAGAATGTCTGCCTGCGCCATAGCTCTTAACTGTGGGCCTATCCACATGATGGCCAGTGGATTATCTGTTAGAGTTTCTATTCCGTGCATCACACAGGTGCCCTTGTCCTGTGATATATCACTGGCATTCTGTCTGTTGGAGTGCTATCAGTACATGGCTACATCCATTTGTGTTTCTGATGTCTTATTCCTGCATAGGGGTATGTTGTAATGAAATCACGTCTGTAACACCAGCAATTTCCAAGGTCTGTTACAAGCAATATTGCAAATAATGGCCCTGTGTTCCTGCCTGTCCTCCACATATGTGGCAGGCTTTGTCCTGCTGTGACAGGGGTTGTTAGGTAATGGCCTATCATTATTTTACTAATAGCATTCCTGCTATCATCCTAGTTATATTGTGGACTCCCACAAAAATATGCTGGTCAGGAGTCCACATACATATGGGGGCAACAGTTGGACAACATATATGTATGCCCTTGTACATTCAGAGGTCAGTGTGTGGTACACAGTGTTCTTTGCCCTTGTACAACCTTTTATGGAGGAGGGGTATTCAATGCTATCAACCTAGGCAGTGACAACATGTCATGGATATCAGTGTTAAGACACATTGAGGTATGTGACTGTACACTTTCATATGTTCCCTCCATAGGAACAGTGGTGGGCTACAGCTTACAGTGATACACACAGTTCAGTTAGTCAGTGTGATTGTGAAGGATGTTAAGTTGAGCAATGTTATGTGACAGACACATTGACATTACCACAACTAATACATTTCCCCCCTAGGACTTGACTACAGGGTGTAATTGGAGGCTGCTGAACTACACCTGTAATTGTTGATTGTTACTTATCTTGAAGACAAATCCTTTGTCTACTGTTGTACTAATTGAAGGCCTTGGCCTGGACAGCATAGTATGTTATATATCCACATTGCTTGCATCTACTGTTTGTCTAGGCCTTGCATTCATCACTGATTATATATTTCAAAATCTATGTGCTGTATGTAATGGCATACATGTACACAAATTGTAAAGGTTTTCCGTGTATGTGCATACCTGTGTGTGGTTTCATGTCCTTTTGAATTGTGAGGTGGGTATATGTTTTAATGTAGAGTATTCTCATTTGTGGGAATGATTGCCACACTACACATTCACAGGTGCCAGTTACAGGGCTTTGGCGGCTGAGGGATATACTTTTGCACTCCAGTACTTCAACACTACTTCTACATATGTATGACTACTAATACTGCTGCCTTTTAAATGTGTATATTGTGCATATACCTATATATATATATATATATATATATATATATATCTGAATATATTTTGTCAATGTATAGATGTGTGTGCATATCTGCACCATTGTAATGTGTACTCCTTCCACATTGTACATTCCCTACGGTAGAATGACTTTTCTGCATGATATGTTGCAGATATTGCCCTGACATTTTACAGGTGAATTGGCTTACTGTTAAAGCATTGTAGCTGTGTTGTGGAGGGTCCTGGAGTCAAGACCTGCATGTGCTGGATATTGGATTGCACAGCATATCTGTTAGGGTTGTGGAGGGGTAACATAGCACTAATTACCAGGTATCCTCATTTGTCCATTAACAGTGCATATGGTCTGTTATGTTCTAGTGAGTGGTTCAGGATTTTGTTCCCATGTGGAAATGCTATACACCTTTCTATCTGTATATTATATATATAAAAATGTAAACCCTCCATTTATATATATATATATATATATATATATATATATATATATATATATATGAACATATTTATCTATCTATATACAATTGATGTTATATGATTATTTGTGAGTCATACATATACATACATATAGCTGTCTTATCTGTCTACATTTACAGATATCTATTTGTCCATTTGTCCATGCATGTTTGGCTCATAATTTTGGCCTGTACCTCATTCTCTTGTCAATTGACATGGATGATCTCAGGATTTAAATCCATAACTAAATATGACAGCTTTGTGTTTCAGATTTCAGCCCCTTTAAAATATGTGTTTTAATACATATAACTGTTTAACTAGTAATGTTTTAAGTGTATAAGGGCAATATTTGACATATATCCCTATTTGTACCCACATTTGGCACACTTTGTCCAGAATTCTTGCATTAAGAGGTTGTGTGGTATGATATTACTACATTTCCTGTACTGTTGAATGATTGTGCTGGATGATATGTTTGTGAAAACATTAGGGCTGTGTATATCTGCCATGGCTTAGTGGTAAATCACTTTGTGTATGGTGCGCAGGGTCTGTGTTTGAGCCTTGCAGAGGCTGTTTATTTTGTTGCTAGGCAGAACATGGGCCGTTGGATACAGAGTGATTAAGGCACTTTAAAGCAGTTGTAAGTGGGTTTGCGTGGAGGTAAGCACTGCTAACTGCCGGTTACAGTTTCTTATACTCTGTTAGCTTCTGAATTGCTTCAACTGTGTAGGCAGTGCTTACCCCCACGTAAATAGGCATAAACCTGCTTACTGCTGCTTAAAAGTGTTTACACCTGCTTACCCCTGCACTAATTTCTTTAAAAGAAACAAAAAGGGATTGATAGGAAAGTGGTGAAAAAAGGGGCACAAAGAGGGAAAGACAGTAGGGAAAATAGTCAGGGATCTGCAGAAAGGGTGTGAGAAAGGTCCATAGCTGTCCATTTCTTCTACAGCAACAGGTGTGCATATACACTGAATTTGGAGGTAGATTTGGACACTCAAACCAGATTACTTGTGTCCAATGGACACGTGTGCGAAATGGACAGCTATGTATGGGGTGAGATTTTTTTTGTGGGAACAGATTGCCCTTTTTTTCAGGTGAAAGTAGGATGTTGGAGAGGGGTAGTAGGTATATTTGGGGAGGTAGGTCGGGTAGGTTAACAGACAAGACAAACAAGATGCATACAGGGGAGGTATATGACATGTGAGGGGTAAACACCTTGGATGGGGAGGGGTGTTTGGAAGTTGCAAGCCCATGAGCCCCCAAATGGAAACAGTGGGACTGAGGTCCCCACCCATGGGTGGTCAGCACTGCACCTTCATGGCCCCAAAGGTGGCTGTGCTGGGGGCTGGGTAGGAGGGGCAAGCTCACCCTTTAATTGCACCACACGGCCCTCAAGCTGGTGTATCTAGTCTCGAAACTCCCTGTTGATCTCCCTACACACCACAGCCCAGACCTGACGGCAGGTGAAAGGTACCCCTCCACCCCCGCTCCCGAGGGGGCAGTGCCTCATCCCCTGCAGCGGTTCCACCTGAAGCTGGTGCAGGGCCAATAGAGGAGGAGGTCCCAGGCTGGGCCCCAGACATGGTGGTGCCTGGTGCCACTGCCAGCTGAGGTGGGGCAGGTGGATCCACTGGGACCAGTCTTCCCATATGAGCTATGGTGTTGCAGTTTTAAGAAAGATATGAGTTAGTCATAGTCAACAGCATTCAGGATTAGTTATAACAGTATGCATAGGTATTCCCATTAACCCAAGACTCTAGTTTACAAGAGTTGCAGAGCGAGCAGAACACATGCATATATGGGACAACAGTGGCCATTGCAACAGCATGCAGGTTTCGTTGATGGCAACAGGCCACCAATATGGGAGTATTTTAACATGGCACATGCATAGAACCAAAAGTGAATATTTATAAACCAATAGGACATATTTCCCAACAAAAGTATGGAGTGCACACATACCCACTGAGGTGTGTAATAAGGTTAATGTTGCACATGTGGAGGGGGTGAGAGGGAGAGGTCAATTAACAGCTAATATATCCCTGTAGTTTTCACAACTTTCTTAGTCACTGTAATGATCCGTCCCTTACATATATTATTACACTACCCAATGTCCTTACTTTGTACAATGGTATGTTTGTAGATTAGTATATACATGGACTGTGTCTTATGTATAGTCTACACCTCTTACCTGTTATACCTGTTGAGGAAATCATTGTTAACACTACCTGACAATTTCTACACATACTCCAAGATTCCATGCTTGTAGACAAGTATATAAGTGACCTGTGTTGTACCTACAGTCTACACCTCTTACCTGTTATAGCTGTGGAGACAATCTTTGTTAACACTACCTGACAAATTCTACACATACTCCCAGATTCCATGTTGCTGTTATGCACATACCTAACAATCTATTATTGCACACACTCTGGTCAAGGCGTGACAGGATGCAGGTGTTAATGTGACATATATTGAGAATTGCTGTCATATACTTTGGGTGAGATGCTAAAATGACAGGTTTGTTTCATATACATTCTCTTTTTATGTTCAGGTCTGATTATCAATTATATGCCAGTATAAGCTGCCTACATTTCTTGGATCATCACACTGATTTGTCATTGGAACAGGTTACCGGGCAGCAGATTTGGGCCATTTATCTGGACATGCTGGACAGGTCAGAACAGTTGAGGGGTATGACTATGCATACAGCTGACTACCTGAACATTCTGCCACAGTCTGTACAGTTGATGGTTATGATTATGCTTACAACGTACTATCTGAACATTCTAGCAAAGTTTGTACAGTTGTTTGGGTCTAATTATGCATACAGCTATCTATATGAACATTCTTGCAAATTCTGTACAGTTGTGGGGTATGATTATGCATACAACTTACTACCACTCCCAGGATTCAAACCCCTGTTGTGTGTGGTAAAAACATTACAGGTGATATCACAGTACACTGTGCTATCAGGGAATTGGTGTAATGCATTTCAATGGTTTCTAAGTCTCTGTCACTTGTTCTATATGACTAACCTCTTGGTGCTTCCAACATTGTTATACTGAGCTTCCTACACATTTTACCTGCATTCTACAGTGTGGGTAACACTGCTTAGCACAACAGCACTATTTATAGAATGCAACACTACAACAAGATATGAAAGCAGGATGTACACAAGCACTCCTGGGGTTATACTTTTATTCGCAAGATATTACACCTTTATATCCATGCAACCTATATGACAGTCTTTCTGCCATATTGTCTGCTTTATTCAGTACATCCCATACACAATACATTTTTATACTGGTACAACACTTTCCAGAACTGTTATATTTATTTGTTATGACAGTACATGCAGGAATATTACTAACCTGCCTCGCAACACAGCCTTTGCAGCCCAGCAGCATGGGTTTGCTGGTTCGCAGCCTGCTCATCTGCAGCTGTCAGAGAAATACAGTGATATTTAGCCATTACCTATCCATAGTATACACAAGCTAGGCAATCATTATCTACGTAGTAGAATGGGTACTTAGTGGAGGGGCATCAGCCATCTGCCTTGCTTCTTGGATCCACTGGTCCAAGAGATCACCCCTCTGTCACTTCAGGTCAGCATGGTGATGCCTGACCTGCTCACCAGTCCGGGGAATACCAGTGGCACTGGGTGAGGTCATGGGCGAGACTGTCCCAGGCCTCCACTTTATACTGAGAGCCCTGGTACTAGCCCTGCAGTAGTCTCTCCTCATGGTGTTTTACCAAGAGCCATACCATGATTGTGAGCTCCTGTGTGCCCCAGTACTGAGCTCGAAATCGAGTGCCTTCTCCAACTCCAACCATTCTGCCTTCAATAGGGAGATGCAACCAGGTATGGGAATTATTGGCACCTGTGGGGTTTAAATACACTTGATTTCCCACACTTTTCCATGATTGGATGGTTTTGAAAAGGCTAAGATATGGGCACACCTGCTTTCCTAATGTTGGCATTGCTTAAAGGGGCATACCACTAGGAAGATTGAGTTACCTGGCCTACACATTGCTTACACCATGTAGGCTGACCTGTGCAATGCTTAGCATTGCTTAATATCTAAATAATATTATATTTTCCTTTTGACATTGATTTATTATTTGTTACATGTTATATAATTCATGTGTATGTAGACTGTATGGGGTCCTGGGGATTTCTGCACTTTATTACAATAACACCTCACATCTGGCCTTACTGCAGCACTCCAGTTCACATATTTATGTTATGTAGCAGGTTATACAACATCACACTGTACATTGATTCATTTCACATGTTCAGTTTGATTTTCCTATGGTGTGGATTTATTTGTTGACACCTCAACTTTATGTACTGCTGTGATGGCATAGTGGTTAACTGCTGTGGTTGTAGTGTGCAGGTCCTGTGTTTGAGCCTTGCAGAGGCTGTTTATTTTGTTGCTGGGCAGAACACGAGCCATTGGATACAGAGTGATTAAGGCACTTTAAAGCAGTTGTAAGCAGGTATGCATATGTTTAAGCACTGCTAGCTTCCGGTTACACTTTCTTATTCTCAATTAGCTACCGTATTGCTAAATCTGTGTAGGCAGTGCTTACCTCCATGCAGCAGATGCACTTAAACATGCTTACTAGTGCTTACATATGCTTAATACTGCTTATTTGTGCTTAAACCTGCTTAGTAGCGCCTTATTCATAATGGCACAGACACTTCACATGTGCATTTTCTGCAGTACTCCAGTTCATAAATATATGTTATTTAGTGTGTGTTGCAAAAAAAAAATATTGGTTATAATGTGCTTTGCCGTGTAAAACAGACTGTGCTGCAGTGGGACTCGAGCCAGGAATGCATGCTTATTAGGTGAATGCTCTGCCTACTACATTATTGCTGTGCTGCTTTATTTGCATATATCTTCCTTGTTATCCTTTTCAGCCTTTTAAGCTACTTTAACTGTAGCTAAGCAATGGGCATACCTGCGCACCTATAGTTAGCTGTACTCGTATTTAAAAAAATAAATAAAAGGGTTTCTTCATTTACTTTTTCAGTACTGTTGCTGTTGTACACATGGCGAACTGTTGGTGGGGATATGCGGACACCTATGAGCGATCTCGCTCATTTCTTAACAACTTCTGCTGTTCTGCATTGCAGGGGTGTGTTTATTCTGGGGGCTGTGCTCTCAGACACACCCCCTGTACTTGTACGCACTCCGTGTAAGCTTGGGAGCTCAGCCAGTGTGCCTTCATTATTATGCATGGAGTGCTGCCATCCTGCTCCTACAGGGGCACTTCGGTGCAGGACTAAGTTAGTCCTGCATGGAAGACTATTGAATCCGGGGGTTTATTGGTATTGCTGATAATTCTCTGTGAAATGTGCACACACTATCTGCTCATAAACTGGGCTACCTCAGCCATATACCTTTTGTTCCTGTAGTGGATGTAAATGTGAGCATTATGTGACTTATATTGGCCTGGAGACAACCTTGTCCCATACTATTACTTGAAAAAAAGAATTTACAGGACTGTGACTGTATCCATTTAGCTACTTGGATAGGATAAAGCATTATACCTTCAAATGCACTACTAAGCCATTGCAGCATGCACTGCAAATTGGCTTAAATAGAATACACATACAGAAATAAATAATTAATTACATCTGTTTTCTATTTTTAGATGTCTGGCAGATGTCTACTCTGTATATGTAAGAGCAGCTTTGCATTGATGCACTCTGCACCGTAGCAGTCTAGTTTCTATTTGTAGATATCTGGCAGGTGTCAGTTTTCTATATACAATCACAGCTTGGCATTGCTGCACTCTGCACAACGCCCCACAAACAGACATTAAAAAAAATAAAATGTAATAAAATAACAAAAACACAATTTATAAATTTAAAACACAAACTATTAATACACAGCACATTTCAACGGTAGCATGGAACATTGCAGGGAGCTTCAACATGTACATAACATCTGACCAGCCTCTACACTTTTGCATACACTGATTCAATATACCTGTTACTATGCTGTCCCTCGGCAATGCGCCATGGTTAATATGCATGGCGCAGTGTCTAGGGGGAACCATGGCTGTGTACATGGGTACATTCCGTGTAGGCACTACATGGAGCCTACATGGGTTTTATTAAATCCTGGGGAATGGCTTTGTTTAGCAAGAAGCAATGGAGGAGAGAGAATCTCTTTTGCTGTTTTTTCTATTGTTTTTCCTTTTTTTTTTTTTTTTTACTGCTGAAATTTTCCTAGGGTCAATGCAGAAATACAAGGAAAATCAGATACGTTTCTTATTCTTTAGTTTTGCAGAATGTACCTGATTGTTCTCATATTTTGCTCTGTCCATCAGTAAACACCAATAGGAAGACTAGCTGCTCAATGGTTCTTCATTGGCCAGACTTTTTTCTATTAGTATATGCTCAGTTTACAACGGACACTCTGGTTGGTCTGTCCAATCAGCGTGCTTGTTTTTGAATAGTAATTAGCAGTCATATAATTCTGGATACTCTGCCACTTGCCTCTGAAGATGTATTCTGAAGGGCCTGTGCATACACTTCAGATAAACCACTAACTTCTTATCCATCCGTATGCATTCCATAATCTACATACTGGATTGTTGTGCATTTAAGATCTACATCAGTTGTACTCCCATATAAAAATCAGGTAATCAAAACTGTATTAATTTAATTTGTATTTTGTAGAGATAACCTTCCATCCCGCCATCTAATGAGATTCATCCTTGTCACTGTAGTAACAATACCAGCACAACTGCAAAATGGTGGTGGTGGGGGGGGGGTACTCACCCTTACATTAACCCAATCAGAGAAATAGGCATTTTGACAAAATGAGTGAAAATGCTGATTCACACAGCTAACTATAAAATAATTTTGTATTCTCAATGTATTTGTTCTGAGTAATTTACCTAGGTACCCGGCTGTGCATAAGGAAAGATTCATTTGCAAGACATGGATGTCACACCAAATGGACATAATCTGGAGCTGCCAAATAATAGCAGGGGCAGGTTGATGTCTGTGTGTGTCTGTTTAATGTGTACCATCGAGAGAAAAAGTAACCTGTTGTAATGTAAAGTATTTAAGTTCGCATAAATGCGATTATCATTTATTTAAATTAATCACTAGCTATGCACAGTGTCTTAGTTTACTTAGTTATACAGTGCAGAAAATCAGGTGCTTTGTGATCTCTGAATGCTTTACATGTCCTGTTTCACTAGAGAGTACTGTATTTTTCATCAGGACAAATACCACTGCATAGGACTCTGAGGAATAAGTAAACTAAAGGAGAAACCCACAAGGCCATGATCTGCAAATGCTGCAAAAATCCAGTGGGGATGAATTATTCTCTTTAAGTGGTTTTATGTTAATATTTGCTGTGGGATTATTTTGTATAGTTTTGACATGCTGTCTGAACCACCCGAGATCTCTGAAGAAAGTGATACCCCAGTGTCAGCTTTAGAAATCTCTGGAGTAGGAGAAGATAATTTTAAATTAGTTCAGTTATGTTTAATTGCTTTATTCTTTGCTGACCTATTGTTTGCCATGTAAGGTCTCTCTTGAAGAAATTGTTTTTGCATTATCTTTAGAGACAGCATTACTGATCTTTAGGGTTGCAGAAGATAACCTCGATTTATTTTAATGTCTGTCTTTACTTCTAGCTGATAAATGCAGAGTATGTTAATATTCTCACTTGGTTGTTTTGGAACTGTGCCCACAATGAGAAAGTCTGGCCAGTGCATGGTCTTTTTATTTAACTCTCAGTGCACTGATTTTAGTGCAACCTCTTTGTGACATTGTTTTACTACACATCATTGTTTTGCAGAACTTTAAAGGGCCACCATATGCAAAACCTGAAAATGTTTTTATTTATCTTAATGTAGAATTAAACTAGTAAACCATACTACATGTTTAGGAGTCCCTATAAACAACAGCTTTAAATTTGGCTTACATATCCAGCAAATAGTCAAAAAAAATCATTAGAAACATGTCCTACCATGGGTCTACTTCACATGACTGAAAACTCAAAATTTTAAGCCATAGACGTGATGTGTGTTTCCCTTCACCTTTGACTTGCTTGTGATAAAAAAAGAAAAACATTACTGTAACTTAAAGTGCCGACTGTCAGAATACCGATAGTAGCGTAGAAAGTAATGTTGAAATGTTTTGTGGGTATGTCTGTTTAAATTTTTGTGGGGATGTTTTTAAAGTAACATGGAGGACATTTTGTGCGCTCCTGGCAGTAGTGGCAGTGTGTACAGTACTGTAAGGAAAGCAAAATGTATATGCTCTTTTCCCCACTGTAGTGAAGTTAGTATATATGGTTAGGGGGGGTTGTGGAGGGCATAGCCCCCCCACCTAGTTTAATTTTATATCATCTGGTTTCTGTTATGAGGGTAACTAAGTAGTTTTTAAGTTTTGGCAAATAGTTGTTGGTGTTGTAGGTGTGCGTATCTATGGCTTAAAATTCAGTATTTTGAAATTCAGCATGGTAAGCTTTCAGTATAATGAGACTCAGTCAAATGAGTTTTTAGTATTTTGAAAATTAGGTATTATGGTCTCAGTGAAATGAAATTCGTATTTTGAGTTTTCAGTCATGTGAAGTAGACACCCTACTATATAGAGCTAGGCACTCTCTCACTGATACTGCTAGAAAAACTATTGCTTCATCATATATTTTAACACTGCTATACATTGCTCTTATGTTCAACAATCTGCATGATAATACAAAAGATAAACTAGAAAAATACTAAATAAAATAGCTAGATTTGCTGCTTAGCCCTAAAAAAATGTTAACCAGATTGACTTTTCTCAGCATGTAACTTACAGTCAGCATCCACAATCTTACATACAAATCAACAAATGCACAACCTTAAAGTATTCTGTCTCACTCTTTTATATACCTTAATGTACCATGGCATATGGTGTATCCAGTACTGTCCCACATTTTCTTCCAAATCATACCTGTTTTATAGGGTGATTCTTAAAACTGAATTATTCATAAAATTTTACTGCCCCATGCATAGGATTACTAAAAGATTAGTTGAACTTTATCTTCAATGAAAAGTCAACTAATTACGTGCAGTACTCCAGCTCATAAATATATGCTATTTAGCGTGTGGTGCAAAAAAAAATATTGGTTATAATGTGCTTTGCCGTGTAAAACAGACTGTGCTGCAGTGGGACTCGAACCAGGAATGCATGCTTATTAGGTGAATGCTCTGCCTACTACATTATTGCTGTGCTGCTTTATTTGCATATATCTTCCTTGTTATCCTTTTCAGCCTTTTAAGCTACTTTAACTGTAGCTAAGCGATGGGCATACCTGCGCACCTATGGTTAGCTGTACTCGTATTTAAAAAAATAAATAAAAGGGTTTCTTCATTTACTTTTTCAGTACTGTTGCTGTTGTACACATGGCGAACTGTTGGTGGGGATATGCGGACACCTATGAGCGATCTCGCTCATTTCTTAACAACTTCTGCTGTTCTGCATTGCAGGGGTGTGTTTATTCTGGGGGCTGTGCTCTCAGACATGCCCCCTGTACTTGTACACACTCCGTGTAAGCCTGGGAGCTCAGCCAGTGTGCCTTCATTATTATGCATGGAGTGCTGCCATCCTGCTCCTACAGGGGCTTCTGCAGGACTAAGTTAGTCCTGCATGGAAGACTATTGAATCCGGGGGTTTATTGGTATTGCTGATAATTCTCTGTGAAATGTGCACACACTATCTGCTCATAAACTGGGCTACCTCAGCCATATACCTTTTGTTCCTGTAGTGGATGTAAATGTGAGCATTATGTGACTTATATTGGCCTGGAGACAACCTTGTCCCATACTATTACTTGAAAAAAAGAATTTACAGGACTGTGACTGTATCCATTTAGCTACTTGGATAGGATAAAGCATTATACCTTCAAATGCACTACTAAGCCATTGCAGCATGCAGTGCAAATTGGCTTAAATGGGAGTACACACATACAGAAATAAATAATTAATTACATCTGTTTTCTATTTTTAGATGTCTGGCAGATGTCTACTCTGTATATGTAAGAGCAGCTTTGCATTGATGCACTCTGCACCGTAGCAGTCTAGTTTCTATTTGTAGATATCTGGCAGGTGTCAGTTTTCTATATACAATCACAGCTTGGCATTGCTGCACTCTGCACAACGCCCCACAAACAGACATTAAAAAAAATAAAATGTAATAAAATAACAAAAACACAATTTATAAATTTAAAACACAAACTATTAATACACAGCACATTTCAACAGTAGCATGGAACATTCAACATGTACATAACATCTGACCAGCCTCTACACTTTTGCGTACACTGATTCAATATACCTGTTACTATGCTGTCCCTCGGCAATGCGCCATGGTTAATATGCATGGCGCACTGTCTAGGGGGAACCATGGCTGTGTACATAGGTACATTCCGTGTAGGCACTACATGGAGCCTACATGGATTTTATTAAATCCTGGGGAATGGCTTTGTTTAGCAAGAAGCAATGGAGGAGAGAGAATCTCTTTTGCTGTTTTTTCTATTGTTTTTCCTTTTTTTTTTTTTTTACTGCTGAAATTTTTCTCGGGTCAATGCAGAAATACAAGGAAAATCAGATACATTTCTTATTCTTTAGTTTTGCAGAATGTACCTGATTGTTCTCATATTTTGCTCTATCCATCAGTAAACACCAATAGGAAGACTAGCTGCTCAATGGTTCTTCATTGGCCAGACTTTTTTCTATTAGTATATGCTCAGTTTACAACGGACACTCTGGTTGGTCTGTCCAATCAGCGTGCTTGTTTTTGAATAATAATTAGCAGTCATATAATTCTGGATACTCTGCCACTTGCCTCTGAAGATGTATTCTGAAGGGCCTGTGCATACACTTCAGATAAACCACTAACTTCTTATCCATCCGTATGCATTCCATAATCTACATACTGGATTGTTGTGCATTTAAGATCTACATCAGTTGTACTCCCATATAAAAATCAGGTAATCAAAACTGTATTCATTTAATTTGTATTTTGTAGAGATAACCTTCCATCCCGCCATCTAATGAGATTCATCCTTGTCACTGTAGTAACAATACCAGCACAACTGCAAAATGGTGAGGGGGGGGGGGGTACTCACCCTTACATTAACCCAATCAGAGAAATAGGCATTTTGACAAACTAAGTGAAAATGCTGATTCACACAGCTAACTATAAAATAATTTTGTATTTCTCAATGTATTTGTTCTGAGTAATTTACCTAGGTACCTGGCTGTGTATAAGGAAAGATTAATTTGCAAGACATGGATGTCACACCAAATGGACATAATCTGGAGCTGCCAAATAATAGCAGGGGCAGGTTGATGTCTGTGTGTGTCTGTTTAATGTGTACCATTGAGAGAAAAAGTAACCTGTTGTAATGTAAAGTATTTAAGTTCGCATAAATGCGATTATCATTTATTTAAATTAATCACTAGCTATGCACAGTGTCTTAGTTTACTTAGTTATACAGTGCAGAAAATCAGGTGCTTTGCGATCTCTGAATGCTTTACATGTCCTGTTTCACTAGAGAGTACTGTATTTTTCATCAGGACAAATACCACTGCATAGGACTCTGAGGAATAAGTAAACTAAAGGAGAAACCCACAAGGCCATGATCTGCAAATGCTGCAAAAATCCAGTGGGGATGAATTATTCTCTTTAAGTGGTTTTATGTTAATATTTGCTGTGGGATTATTTTGTATAGTTTTGACATGCTGTCTGAACCACCCGAGATCTCTGAAGAAAGTGATACCCCAGTGTCAGCTTTAGAAATCTCCGGAGTAGGAGAAGATAATTTTAAATTAGTTCAGTTATGTTTAATTGTTTTATTCTTTGCTGACCTATTGTTTGCCATGTAAGGTCTCTCTTGAAGAAATTGTTTTTGCATTATCTTTAGAGACAGCATTACTGATCTTTAGGGTTGCAGAAGATAACCTTGATTTATTTTAATGTCTGTCTTTACTTCTAGCTGATAAATGCAGAGTATGTTAATATTCTCACTTGGTTGTTTTGGAACTGTGCCCACAATGAGAAAGTCTGGCCAGTGCATGGTCTTTTTATTTAACTCTCAGTGCACTGATTTTAGTGCAACCTCTTTGTGACATTGTTTTACTACACATCATTGTTTTGCAGAACTTTAAAGGGCCACCATATGCAAAACCTGAAAATGTTTTTATTTAACTTAATGTAGAATTAAACTAGTAAACCATACTACATGTTTAGGAGTCCCTATAAACAACAGCTTTAAATTTGGCTTACATATCCAGCAAATAGTCAAAACAAAAATCATTAGAAACATGTCCTACCATGGGTCTACTTCACATGACTGAAAACTCAAAATTTTAAGCCATAGACGTGATGTGTGTTTCCCTTCACCTTTGACTTGCTTGTGATAAAAAAAGAAAAACATTACTGTAACTTAAAGTGCCGACTGTCAGAATACCGATAGTAGCATAGAAAGTAATGTTGAAATGTTGTGTGGGTATGTCTGTTTAAATTTTTGTGGGGGTGTATCAAAAGTAACATGGAGGACATTTTGTGCGCTCCTGGCAGTGGTGGCAGTGTGTGTACAGTACTGTAAGGAAAGCAAAAGGTATATGCTCTTTTCCCCACTGTAGTGGAGTTAGTATATATGGTTAGGGGGGTTGTGGGGGGCATAGCCCCCCACCTAGTTTAATTTTATATCATCTGGTTTCTGTTATGAGGGTAACTAAGTAGTTTTTAAGTTTTGGCAAATAGTTGTTGGTGTTGTAGGCGTGCGTATCTATGGCTTAAAATTCAGTATTTTGAAATTCAGCATGGTAAGCTTTCAGTATAATGAGACTCATTCAAATGAGATTTTAGTATTTTGAAAATTAGGTATTATGGTCTCAGTGAAATTAAATTCGTATTTTGAGTTTTCAGTCATGTGAAGTAGACACCCTACCATATGGAGCTAGGCACTCTCTCACTGATACTGCTAGAAAAACTATTGCTTCGTCATATATTTTAACACTGCTATACATTGCTCTTATGTTCAACAACCTGCATGATAATACAAAAGATAAACTAGAAAAATACTAAATAAAATAGCTAGATTTGCTGCTTAGCCCTAAAAAAATGTTAACCAAATTGACTTTTCTCAGCATGTAACTTACAGTCAGTATCCACAATCTTACATACAAATCAACAAATGCACAACCTTAAAGTATTCTGTCTCACTCTTTTATATACCTTAATGTACCATGGCATATGGTGTATCCAGTACTGTCCCACATTTTCTTCCAAATCATACCTGTTTTATAGGATGATTCTTAAAACTGAATTATTCATAAAATTTTACTGCCCCATGCATAGGATTACTAAAAGATTAGTTGAACTTTATCTTCAATGATGTCAACATACAGAGTGCATGTGGGTGTGCCCATAGATTTAATTGGTGCACCACAGTATATGTGTAGGTCCTCATCTATTAAAGCCAATGGATTCATTATACTCTTTCTCTCAACTGATGTCAGTCAGTCATATAGTAAAATTATGTGAGCAGATTCTTAATAAAAAAGTTTGCAAAGATTTTTGTTAACAAATTGCTGACATAATTTTAATCAGGTGGGGGTAAAAAATATGTTGTGGCTCTTAAGTTATGAAGTGCCATAGTGTATCTCCAAACTGCAACAGAATACTTTAAAGAACATCATACCGCAGTATGCACTAAAAAGAATCTTGTGTTGTAAGAACAAACTTTTCTGTTGAAAATAAAGCTCGCAATACTGCTGGACAGGCACTGTACCCAAATTACTCCTTCATGATGTGATCCTGAAATATGAGCAAGTAAAATTGTAAATATGCATTTCTTTCATAATTACTGCTGTAAAGTTTTTGTCATATATTGTTATTGTCTGATCAGATTTCAGACTGTGCAACTTATTGCCTCTTTGTTCCACTTTTTTATTTGTGAATTATTTAATTATTTCACCTAGGCAATATCTGT
Source organism: Protopterus annectens (assembly GCF_019279795.1). NCBI lineage: Eukaryota > Metazoa > Chordata > Ceratodontiformes > Protopteridae > Protopterus > Protopterus annectens. Next base: position 1,486,979,479 of record NC_056744.1, on the reverse strand, counting down.
AAATGGTTAGTTGGGACCAGTATACTACCCCATAAACAAATGTAAAATATAATAAAATAAAATAAAAATATCCTATTTGTCTTTAGTGTGGAATTCTTTTTCTTTATCTGTTAGTCAGATACATAAGATTCATCCCCAGATTCAACAAGCTCTGCACGGCATGCAGGAATAGTGCAGGAGCTGCTGGAGGCAATATGGCCGCTATGAGATCCAGGAATAAGTTCCAGGGATGTGCACGAGTGCTCCTGCACTATTCCTGCATGGACACAGCTCCTGTATGCAAATTACCCCATTTGCAGGTGAAAACCATGCAAATGAGGTGAATTTGCGATCCAGGAAGCTGTCAGCCAGCCGTGCAAGACTAGTGTAGTGTGTAGAAATGTACTTGGTTAGTAACCAAGTACATTTCTGCAAACTATAAAATGGAGCAATGGCAGCTCAAAATAAAGGGTGTATATTATGTGTAAAGCATGTCAATGGCCACATATATGGCCACTGGCATGGAAGACAATTGCCAAAATAAAAAAAAACATTTTTTTTTAGCCAATTTCGACAGCAGCGCAAACAGGTTTGGGCCGAAAATAAAATAAAAAACCTGAAATAAGCAATGTATCCAAAAGCACAATTTTGCCATTAGACTCAATGGCAAACAGAAGACAACATGGCCAGTGAATAGTGCTTGCTAAGGGGGAAGGCTCAGTGTGGGACTTGTAACTATGTCCAAAACACAGAAAAAAAAAGTTTTTATCCAGTGGATTATCGGCTCGTTTATCTTTGGTACGAAAGTACAATTTGAACAAGGTACGAAAGTACAACTGGATTTCTGGGCACCTTGGCAGCCTTTTTGTGTTTTTGCAACTTGTAACTATGCATTAGCAGGCGATCCTATGCAAATGAGGGGAATGATACTGAATCCCAAATTTCCCCTCATTGCTAGCCAGCACCCAACCGTGTAAGTGCAGGAATATCATGGTACAAGCCTAAGAGTTAGCTGACATCATAGGGAGCTGTGTCAGGCATACTGTAAGCTTATTGGAGCCCTGTGGCTCAGGTTTTCCCTTAGCTTAGCAGAGCTAAGCAAGGAGGTGTGTCTGAGGCTGCCTAGCACTCTTTACATTACCTAAGCGGGTATGCACTCCACGCACCAGGTTTTAAAGAAAAAAAAAAATTAAACCAAGAAATAGCAGCTCTGAGCACATCTGAGCACTGTGTTTGCATGGCACGGCCCTGGCCTTAAACAGGAAGACAATGGGAAGGGAAAACAACAGTAGGAAGGTAATCAAGGAGAACTAGCATAGCTGCCAGGTGAAATGTATCAGTATCAGCCAATTACACATGCAGACCAGCCCAGCCCAGCACACCACTATAAACTATGCAAACACTTTACCCTCTGGTTTTTCCCACTTACTATACACCACTGGTGTACACAAGTGGGGAAATTTTACCAAACAAAAGCAACAAAATATAGGGGCTGCAGGAGCTATTATAAATCAATATGTGGAAGAGGCTGAGGGTGGTGAGGATGAGAATGCTGTCAACCAACCCACAGTGAGGACTAGGAAAAGAGTGCACAGACCCAGGGTAACCTACCAGGGGCTACATGAGCTGGAGATAGTGGAGTGCTATAGGGTGGACAGGGACCTCCTACAGCAAGTTGTTGAGCTGTGCTGGCCACACCTCACACACAGAACTAACAGAGGGGAACCCATCCCAGTGGATACCAAGGTATGTGCAGGCCTAAGAATACTAGCCACAGGTACCTTCCAAAGGCCAACTGGGGATATCATGGGGATCTCACAGGCATCAGCATCCAGGGTACTCCACCAGTTAATGGTGCCATGTCAGCACATGCCGGTGAGCAGGTATATTTCCCCAACACCTGTGAGGTGTTGGCCAGCAATACGCGTCTCTTCCACCAAAGAGCAGAATACCCTGAGTTAGTGGGTGCTATAGACTGCATGCACATATGCATCAAAGCACCACCTGGTGAGTGGGGTATGGTCTACATCAACCTCAAGGGCTTCCCCCTCCATCAACTGCCAGGCCATGTGTGATGCCCAGGGCATTATAATGAATGTGTGTGCTGCCTGCCCTGAAAGCTATCATGACTCCCACATCTGGCATCTGATGCAGCTGTACCAGATATTTTCCTATGGGGACATCAATTACAGTCACATAGTAGAGGATACTGGTTACACACTGGAGCCGTGGCTGATGATACCCATCAGAAATGCACACACACCCAAACAAAAACTCCATAATGAGCCACACGCACAGACCAGAATAATAATAGAGCATGTGCTTGGGATGCTCAAGTAATGGTTCTGGTGCCTGGACACATCCAGTGGAGCCTTGCAGTACTCATCAGCTACATGTACCCAAATTGTCATCATATGTGCCATGCTACACAATATGATCCTGCGTAAACAGCTGCAGCAGGAACAGCATATGGTAGGGCCATACAGCCCCCCACCATTGCCAAGGCCTGCACAGGCACAGAGTGACTCAGAGGAGGAACAACCTGAGCCTGCCCCAGTAGGCAGAAGGAGGCATGCCCAGTATTCCCAGGCCTTGGCAAAGAGGCAACACATAGCACATACACTGACAAGGTAGGGACCCAGAGAATGACACCTCTCTCTGACTTGCACAGACAGTAGAAAGGATGCCAAACATGACACTACCTGTGCTTAACCATGTATATGGAGTGTACTATGTGCATCTGACATAGTAAGCCCTCCAGCACCATCCTCAGTACTGGCACAGTCACAAGGTAAGTCACTCTTCCTACCAATTGCCGAATGGAGTAGTATGTGTTGTTACTTGTATCTGTGGTATGGATGTGAGCATGCAAGGGAACCGGCTGGCTGAATGGGATGCCAGCAGATAGTAGACACCTAAAGTAGCAGCATGAGATCTGTAACAAATACTGGTGTCACCACAGTAGCCAGTACTAGACAAGGTGACAAAACTCACTACAGGAAAAGTGCTGGGCCACATGTGTGTCCATAGGACACACACATGCCAGTCAGGGAGGCTCACATACCCAGCAACAGTCTCAGCCAGCAAGACAGGTGTAGACAAACACAAACAAAGGCTGTGCTAAGGCCTCTGATTGATGGCTATGGAGAACCACCCCCCCAGACCTATACAGACAGACTACAACAGGTCAGGCAGTGGGATGTTAGTTCTGAAGGGTAAGAAGTCAGAAACTGAAATGTAGGTCAATCAAACCTAAGACCTGTAGTACACTGATATGCCTCTAGTCAGCATGATAGGTTAGAATACAGAATGAAATGGAGTACCTGAAACACCAGTACAGTCATAGCAAATGTGTACAAGTGTCAGGTGTGCCCCCACAATCCTTTGTAGAAATATAGTAACAGTCAGGTGTGCCCCCAAGCCTATGTAGAAATGTAGTATCAGTCAGGTGTGTGCCCCAATCCCATGTAGAAATGTAGTAAGTCAGATGTGCCCCCCCAATCCTATGTAGAAATGTATTAACAGTCATGTGTGCCCCCCCCAGTCCTATGTAGAAATGTAATAACATGTATGTGTAGGTATAACAACATTGGAGCACAGATTACCTGAGCTGGCCAAGGTAGCAAGATAGATTGTAGCATGTGTACAATATGCAGGTTTGTGTGTGTTAAGTTGGTGTGTGTTGTATATTTGTGAGAGTGGTCAGTATGTATGCATGGTGAGGTTTGTCCTGGTGGCCATTGCCCAGTACTGCCGATGACATGGCCAAGTTCTCACAACTGCAGTGTCAAACACAATGCTTCCCAACAAAACACATTCCAGCAGTAAGCCATAGTAAATGTTTGGAAATAATATGTGTCACCATCTGAAAGATGGACATGGCATGAATGTCGGCCCAGATATACAATTACTACACAGGGGGAAGTACCCCAGACAGACAGTGTATAATATGTAACTGTCAAATGGACACACCCTTGGAATTGTACATACAGGTTTGCAGCACATTATTTGGGCTTGTAGTAGGGAATACTGATGTCTTCTGGCCAAACACTGACAGACCACAAAGGTCATAGGAATGAAGTATTGAGAAACAGCTGATGTCCCTGCACAAGCCAGCATAAGTGGAATGCCCCATGCATATCTGTGAGTCAGATGCAAGTAGTGTCCATAGCACACATGCACCCAGCTCACCCCACCACCACCCACAGGTCCCTCTCCAGTCTTATCCCTGCTGTTGGGAATGAGTACAATATGACCCCCATCTGTGTATGGCAATAGTGAAAGAATGCAGCATGCAGAACAGGTGTCTCATGCAGGTGTGTCCCTAGCTGTAAGCAGCACCCTGCCAGCATCCACACCACTGGATCAATAATGACAGAAAGTATTGGCATGAACACCTTGCACACCTACCCTGTACCCCAGGGGATATAGTGCATTGCAGTCTGGGACTGTAAGAGTGACAGAATGCAATGGCCTGCTATAGCTGGCCTGCATCACTAGCAAATGGTTTACAGTCCTCTGCCAAAGGTCTGTGTCTCACCCATACTGCCAATGTATGTTATGTCATGGACTCCCAAATAACAACATAACACAGTCCACAGAACCCAAATGCAAGGCCATGTGGACAAATCACAGTAACATGTCCACCATGTCCTACTGCATGAACTGTGGACCAACACCAAATTACTGCTGGGATGAGGTGATAACTATAGGGAACACATCGGATAATGTTTGCATAATGTATGGACTGTAGGAGTGACAGAATGCAACGGCCTGCTATAGCTGGCCTGCATCACTACCAAATGGCCTACAGTCCTCTGCCAAAGGCCTGTGTCTCACCCGTACTGCCAATGTATGTTATGTCATGGACTCCCAAATAACTACATAACACAGTTCACAGAACCCAAACGCAAGGCCATATGGACAAATCACAGTAACATGTCCACCATGTCCTAATGCATGAACTGTGGACCAACACCAAATTACTGCTGGGATGAGGTGATAACTATAGGGAACACATCAGATAATGTTTGCATAATTTATGGAAGAGGATAGAATAATGGGGGGGGTGGGAGCATGGGCAGCATGGAATGTGTGAAATCCAAAACTCAGCCGTGTGCACATACTATCCCTGGCTGCAAACACAAGAATGGGTGGCTACAAACCTGCTTGTAAACCACAATGTGAAGGGGTAATGTCCAGAATTATTACCCCCTGCCTCTGGATAACCTGTGTGAATCTGTACAGCTGTGAGGTATGGCCACAGCAGGCTATGGCCATACTGTCAAGTCGATGGATGTACAAGCATGGGATCCTCTGCCACCACTGTACCAAGGTGCTGAGCCACTTACACAGACACAGCAGCAAGTGTCTGCAGCTTCCCCTCCAGAATGATGCGATTGTGCAAGAATATGTAGGCTGCTGACCACAATACTGGACACAGCTGCATTCACCCTGTGTTCCCCAGGGCATCACTGCAAGCAAATATGTATACCTGACAGTACTTGATGACATAAAACATCTCAGTGTATAACAGTACATATGTCTGAATATCTCTGCTAACAACAGGACCATGTAGCAGAAGCAGCACAGACACAATTACCTACAGTAACCCACTATCCTTTGCCCATTTTGACCTCATATTGTCAACAGATCTACAGATATCCTGCAGAAACAGTTTGCTAGCTGTAGATGTAGAACAATCTACCTGGAATGGATTCACACATTCAATACAAAAGGTCATACTGGGCATGCTCCCACACTTACAGAAATGAAGCCCATGTCTGCAACAACAGAGGACCATACATATCTGACAGTTGCAGATGTTAGTGCATACACTCCTCAGTACACACCACTCATGCTTTGCACACACATTGGATAGGAATCCACACATATATCCAAGGACAATACACTATAATAGGCCAAAAATACACATACATAGATGTGTGGAAGAGAGTGACAGTGACAAAGAGCCCCCCATCATGAGACCTGTCCCACCCAGCACACATCTAATTGGCTAAAACCACATGATGTGCAAATGTCAATCACTGTAGACATTTGCCTCTGGTAACCATCAGCACTATAGTGTCTGTGGTGCTTGTGCTAATGCTGTAATATGATTGTACAAGTCATTATTCATCTAGCAGTTGTATGCACTTACTTTTGGAATATAAACCTGTGCATGCCTGAGTGTTGTGTGTCTGCCTTTAGATGAATGGGTTATGGCCCATGCACACACACTGCACTCCCCATTGCCCTACTATGGCAAGCCTGCTGATGTCTTCACCTTGAAATACACCTTTGGGGAAGGAGTAGCCCAGTAATCTCCATAGCATGTCCTATAACTGTGTAATGCTGTAGTGTGATGTACTAGTTAGCTAGGAGTTCTAATCCTGGATGTGATGACTGTGTGTGTGTGTGTTTTTCTGTGTAGGGATCAATGCTTTTTAGGCCATTCACACTCATTACAATTTCAAATGCCCTACTTTGGCAGGGCTGCTGATGTCATTCACTTTGAAATACACCTTTGGGGACAAAATAGCCTAGTGATCTCTGTGGTGTGTCCAATAACTGCGTTATTCTGTAGTATGATAAATTAGTTGGGGAGGCGTTCTATTCCCAAACATGGCAAGTGTGGATGTTTGTGTGTTTGTTTGTCTGTGTAGGAAGCAATGCTTTTGAGGCCATTCACAGTCACTACAACCTCCATTGCCTTTCCTTCGCAAGTCTGCTGATGTCATTCACCTTGGAATACACCTTTGGGGAAAAAGTAGCCCTGCAAGCTCTGTGGTGCATTGTATAACTGTATAATGCTGTAGTGTAGTATACTAGTTAGGCAGGAGTTCTATTCACAGACATGACAACTGTAAAACTCTGTTTGTGTGTGTGTGTGTGTGTGTAGGGATCAATGATTTTTGGCCATTCACAGTCACTACGCACACCTACAAATGGAGAACATTGATAACTGTGCAGTAACAGAGACTTGATCCAAGCCTCCAGAGAGCACCCCTGCAATACCAGGTACAGCTCTCTCCACACCTGTTGACCACCAAACCAGGACCAAACCAATAAAGGTGGAGGTGTGTCCATATTCACCAAGGATATTCACACCACCAGGCTACTTGCCCAACAGAATGTGTCTAAAATACCCCTGGTCCAACTAACAGTAGGTTAGACTGCATTCCAAATTGTATAGCTGGCTACAGATCTCCCACCATGCCCCATGATACCCACTACAGCTTTTGAAACATACTGTGAAATATTATGAAACAAGCAAACACCCTAATACTGGGTGACTTACACTACCCTGCCATTAACTGGGAAAACTACTTGTGTACCAACACGTGTGCCCAACGGTTCTTGGAAGTCATATTTCCCAATGCCCTGGATTAAGTAACCCATAGTCCCCCCAGGGGCTCAAATATCCTAGATCTGGTCATTACCAACATGTGAAATCAATGCTACACACCTATGGTCACCCCATTGCTGGTCAGGTATGCCCATGAGCTAATAAACATTAACATAAACATCCCTCCACCACACCCCAGTAAGGAAACCTCCATAACACACATTTCCAAAGCCAATTTCATGCTACATGTCAGACGTGACTAACATCATGACACCCATACAGTTGGGAACTGAAAGGATGACTGCTGAATCATATATGAAGGCACTGTATGAGCACATCCACTCGTGCATGAATTGTGCCATCCAATACTGAACCAAGACACTCTCCACCAAGAAAAGGAAGCCAATGTGGTGGCCCCCTGCCATAAAAATACTGCACAACAAAAGGAGGAAACTGTTGCAGAAATGGGGGAATTTCCAGGATGCAAATTACTCCCTTATCAGCTAGAGTAAGAGGCAGAGATCCCTCATAACATCCACCAAAGCTAGTTACAAACATAATATAGCCAAAGATGCCAAAGACAGCTGCAAGCCATTCCATAGCTATGTGATGAATTTAAATGGCAATGCTCAGAACTGCTGTGAGCTACAAAAGGATGGTATTAAATTTACTGCTCCCAGGGATATTGCCAATATCCTGGCAGATCGATTAAGTGCCAACTGCACTCCTCTCCCAGCCCCCAAAGGGCCTATCTCAACACAGATAGATTGCCATATTCCAGTAATAATGGCCACATAGGTAAAAAAAAACACACTCTACAGAGCTATGACAACAGCAGCCATGACCAGTCATCATCCTGGGCTGTGTACTACATGAGCTACAAACTGAACTGGCACCTCACCTATGTGCTATGTCTAATCATAGCCACACCTCAGGCTTCATGCCCACTGTGTGGTGCACAGCTACAGTTATCCCATTCCACAAGGGGGGAACCACCTTGGATCCTGGGAACTACAGCCCCAGTAGTATGATGTCCCAGATCTGCAAGGCCATGGAATGTATTGTCATGGAAATTAAAACAAAGGCATTTGCAACCTGCAAACACTGGACCCTAACAAGGTTGGGTTTGTGAAGGGCCGATCATGTCACCTCAATCTGAATGACAACTGTGAATCCATCTCCTGAGCCATGGCTGAGGGTAAGGTGGTTCATGCAGCCTATCTGGACCTCACCAAGCCCTTCGACACCATCCCCCCATCTGGAATCATAGATAAATGTATCAAGCCGGCCATTAATCCCAATGTCACCTGATGGGCTGCCAACTGTTGTACTGACAGAACCCACACTGTAATGTAGGTGACACCAAACCCGAGCCCCCAGACAAGCAACAATTGGAGTACCTTAGGGTTCAGTCCTGGCACTGCCCTTGTTTGGCATCTACTGCTCTGACATACAGTCCAACAGTAAGGAGCACCGGCAAACAAAGGCTGCAAATGACTGCACACTGGGAGCCAATATTGAATCCCCACATTATGTATTCTACAGAAGGGCCGTACAGAAAGATATGCTTGATGCCTGCACCATGGCCTCGAGATCAATGCCAAGAAATATATCCCATGGGGAAGGGACATGTACCTGTGAAGTACCACAGAGGTGGCAGTACACTAAACACCTAAAGTGTGATAATAGACTTAGTGACACAGATGGAGAGTGGCCTCACCTTTGATAACCACATTGCCACAACAGTCAGGAAACCCACATATGTGGCACACCTCCCACTATGGGTTTTAAATCCAGGAAAAGGAGGCCATTGTCCCACTGTAGTCATCTCTCAGTAGACCCAGTACAGACTACAATGGCCCATTATGTATGTACCTCACAAGACATCTGCAAAAAGCAGAGAGACTGCAGACATAGCTCACAAAATGACCACAGGCCTAAACCAGATGCCCTATGCTGACTGTCTGAAAATCATTCAGGTATACTCTGTCATGTATTGTGTTCTCAGAGGCAATCTCTGCTTAATATACCATGCCATCTCAAACCCACAGCTGTTGCACATGATACACTTAGAGAATTCCAAACCCTCACAGCCACATGCTCCAGGGATCCAAATCCTGTCAACACAATGAACAATACATGCAGAAGGGATGTGTTTCTGACCAGAGAATCCCCAGACTCTGGAATATACTGCCCATACATGTCAAGCAAAGTGCATCTTTGTCCCTCTTCAAAAGGAACCTGGATGATTGGATGGGAGATAGGAAATTTACCCCGAGGATCATGTCAGCTACTCTGCTAGACAGGGGTGCAGGGAATTAAATATTGTGGGAAGTCATAGCCAGGGAATTGTCATGTCTAGGCATGTATAGGTCCTAGGGCCGACAGCTTAGTATCAACGTATGACCCTATGAACCTATGAACTACACTTTCCATTGCCCAACCTTGGCAAGGTTGCTGATGTCATTCACTTTGAAATACAACTTTGGGGGAAAATTAACCCAGTAATTTCTGTGGCCTGTCCTATAACTGTAATGCTGTAGTGAGATATACTAGTTAGGTAGGAGTTCTATTCCCAGACATGGCAAGTGTGGATGTTTGTTTGTTTGGGTAGGAAGCAATGCTTTTAAGGCCATTCACAGTCACTACAGCCTCCATTTTCCTTCTTTGGCAAGCCTGCTGATGTCATTCACTTTGAAATACACCTTTGGGGACTGAGTAGCCCAATGATCTCTGTGGTGTGTCTTATAACTGCATAATACTGTAATGTGATATACTAGTTAGATCAGAGTTCTATTCCCAGACATGGCAAGTGTGGATTTGTTTGCCTGTGTAAGAAGCAATGCTTTTGAGGCCATTCACAGTCACTACAACCTCCATTGCCCTTCTTTGGCAAGCTTGCTGATGTCATTCACTTTGAAATACACCTTTGGAAAAAAAGTATCCCAGTAATCTCTGTGGCATGTCCTATGACTGTGTAATACTGTAGTGTGATATACTAGTTAGTTAGAAGTTCTATTTCCAAACAGGCAACAAGTGCGGAGGTTGGTTTGTTTGTTTGTCTGTATAGGAAGCAATGCTTTTGAGGCTATTCAGTCACTACAACCTCCATTGCCCTTCTTTGGCAAGTCTGCTGATGTCATTCACTTTGAAATACACCTTTGGGGAAGGCATATCCCAGTAATCTCCATGGTGCATCCTATAACTGTGTACTGCTGTTGTGTGATATGCTAGCTAGATAAGAGTTTTTTTCCCAGACATGGTAAGTGGGGATGCGTGTGTGTTTGTTTGTCTGTGTAGGGCACAATGCTTTTGAGGACATTCACAGTCACCACAACCTCCATTGCCCTTCTTTGGCAAACCTGCTGATGTCATTCACTTTGAAATACACCTTTGGGAAAAGAGTAACACAGTAATCTCCGTGGTGCATGCTATAACTGCGTAATGCTGTAGTATGATTAACTAGTTAGGTAGGAGTTCCAATCCCAGAGATGGCAACTGTGAGACTTGGTGTGTGTCTGTTTGTCATTCGCATCCTGTGTAAAGGTGGCTGTCAGTGTGTAACAGCTGGACTCATTATGGAGTGGGTTTTGCAAATTTCTTATATGGTGGGCCTATTATATGCCACAATGTCCACCTTAAAAGGATAACAGATGTCAAGCAGCAGAGAGGCTGGGGTTGACTATCCATACCCCTACACGTGACATCAAGGCCTGGCGAACAATTTAGGCAACCCTTGTATTACCCAGAGAACACTCTCAACCCATGTCTCATACACAAACACACTCGACTACGCAACAACCACTATGTTGGTAGTTCCCTGCATATTGCCCACAGATAGCAAATATGATGTGATTGCAGCACACTACAGAGAACATGGCACCCTGTCCCATCACTACAATAGGCACATAATTGCATACAGTGCTCCTTCACTATGTTCCCCACTGGACGCCTGCAACACCTCTAGTGCCAGCAAATGTAACCCACAAAGGACATACCATGCCTTATACACATGCCCTGTATTGACAGATGCCACTGACACCAGGGAATACCTGTATCATGCTGTCAATGTAGGTGCAGGGTCAATCTGGTGTCCATTGCCAGTTCTCACTACATGAGGCCAGGAATGGCACATCTGATGATAATCTGTGTACACAACATACCCCAGGTACATTTCCACATGTCACAGAACATGCAAGTGGGACGTGTACACATCCCAGACACCGTCCGTGTCATGGACCATAGAACGCATACATGGCAAGCATTGCACAGCACTGACCACCCACAATAGTAACCCAGATGACTGGATGGTGAATACAATAACCACCTATGTGGGCCAATCCAGACACTACACCCCTGAGCCACACTGCAGACTATTTTCATGTGGCCTGATGCCAAGGTATACACTTTACCTAGTCTTGTGCAGCCTTCTGGCACAGTCAACCACTACACACCTGTGAAGCAATGTACCCATGCATGTCAGTATTGGCAACCTGTGTCTGTGTGTGTGCGGAATATAATGATTTGGGCACCATTCACACTCACTACACCTCCCATTGGCCTACTGAAGCATGCCTTCTGATGTCAGACACCTTCACATACCCTTTGCCCTTATATCATCCTGATAACCCCTGTGGTGCATGTGATACCAGCGTATTACTGTATTATGGCAAACTAGCTACTTAGGAAATCTAATCCTGACCCTGCCATCTGTGACAATGTGTGTGTGACCCTGAGAGAGTGTGGCTGTGTCAACGTGGACACCTGTTCATGTGAACAGGCATATGTACTACACATACCTTATCCCTCCTTTATCATGGTTGCAGATGTCACTCACCATCAAATATACCTTTGGACAGCTCCCTAACATGTAAGTAAGCTCTGTGGTGCATGCAATAACTGCATATACTAGCAGTACATAGTCAGGCAAGAGTTTGAAACCCTGTACTGTTAAGTGTGTGACACAAATATGCTTAGGTTTTACTCTCCCACCCCCTCCCTGTCTTACTTTGTCTCTGTCTGTCTCTCTCACTCCCTCTCTGTTGGATGTGGAGAAGTACACCTGCTTTGCTTAGACAGCAGCTTGTGTTTTGTAAGTGATGCGCATGATCAGCTGATGGCCTCTGCATGAATTGCAGTCCTCAACTAAGTGATCACATGTGGAACAGCTGTGGTAACATTCCCATAGCCAATTGCATGGAAACACACTCCTATACCTAGGAACATCATGTGGGTGGTGGGCCTTTTCATTCACTGTGAGCAGGATCTCATGTTGGTGTTTGGCAAACAGCATCACAGATGGTAGTGGGATATACCTGTAACAACATACACTGTGGAGACAGGCCAGCAAACAGGAGGAGGATATTCCAGACATGACTACAGAATGTAAGTGTTGCTCTTCTGTATTTGGAGTAATGTTGGTTTAACAGGGTTTGTGTGGATATGGCTGGTCTACATGATTTAATACCTGTCATGACAGTGTTATGTGTTTGAGGAAACTCCCACCTCTAGGGTTATCTGCAGACTGGGCAGTATTTGGAGTCTTATGTTTCTTGTGTTACTCACAGATCACCTATCTTAGAACTGCAGAAGCATAGTCTGAGGACTGCAGTCAGTACATGGTGACAGCCATGAGAATTACTGACTTCATATCCCTCATAGGATATATGTTACAACAAACCCTGCTACAATAGTAAATTTATGAGGGTATCACAGCAACATGCCAATATTGGCCCAGTGTTTGTGGCTTCAGGCACAAGTCTGTCAACCTTTGTACATATGTCATGCAATAAGAGGTGCATATGTTCTGTACACCATTATTTATTGACATCATACCTGATAAAAAGCCAGTCAGATATCAGAATGCTAGACATGATATGTATAGTAGGGGTTATTTCTGAGGACATAACCTGGGCATTCTGTGGTTGTGTGTACAGTAGTGGGGTCCATGTACTTATGGTGATTGTCGACAGTATGTGTACTGTGAATACGTACCTTGGCCTGTGTACAGACTGCAGTAGATGTCATTGTTCTTGGTCTTGTTCTATCTGATGTTACATGCTGCTCCAGTGTATGGTACCCTATCGGCTTGCATGTTTGTAAGGCCAAACACACACGTGTCCCATACCACAGACAGGCACTGGACCACACTGCGTCATGACCCAGTATATGTAGGGTTAGTGTGTAAGTGGCACATATGAGGATGGTGTTGATTAGATAGTTCATATAGTGCAAAATTAAGCTAGCATACCATATGTGGCTATGGCTGTGGTTACACTGGTTGTGGGGATGCCCTTTCACACAGGTGTCTGTTACTCTGTGCTGTGACATGCCTGTATAGCCTGCTATATTTGTAGGTACATGTGTATTCCCCCATATGAAATGTAGGCCAGTGTTGTGGCAGTCTGCTCAGTGCTTTGTTACATGCCTAGCAGCTTAGTGCAATTACCCAGTGTGATGTTATGTCCAGATATTTGCAAGAAGCACTGCTGCCGGGCCACTATAACTGCTGTGTATTTCTGACAAAGCAGTGGGATTCTGTACAGATGTATGTGACTAACTACTGGGTAGTATGTGGCCATGTGACCTCAGCACCCCAAGTTATTATGTGTCAGGACAGAAAGGAGTGTGTGAATGCATAAACTGTGTAGGCATATGTAGTCCAGTATTTATGTGATATACCCATGTACATGGCTGTTAACATACACATTGTCAGGCTTGGTCCACATGTCTTGCACTAAGGTGATCTGTGTATGCCTCTGGACTGACCAGAGAGTGCCAGACATTACATATATAATTAGTCATATCTCTGCTGTAGTCCACAGGATCATTACTGTGCTATCAGTGGTACTGTACTATCATGTCCTTAGGATGTCTGTCAGTAACCAATGGCGTACATGTCAATAGCAGATGTGACCTCCCACACACAGCATGTCTGTTAAGACAACCCCTGTTACAGTAGCAGCAGTCTACATATATACCTGCAATACATACATGGCATCCCCTTGCACTAAGAGGTTGAGAGTATTGGTGCTGAGGTAGGAATCCACTCCATGTTCTGGACATATAGTAAACATATATGTATATGTGTGTGTATATATATATATATATATATATATATATATATACATATCCATAAATCTATACAGATATATAGACATATACATATCTACATACATATATGGATATATATGTACATATATATATATATATATATATATATGGTTCTAGGTTATAACACCGACAGCACACAACATCGACAACGACATACACCACATCATCGACAGCTCACAAACACGACACCACACACTCAACACATCATCACAACAACCAATAAACAAAACAAATTCCTGACCAAAACCACACACACAACAGCACACCTAAATCCTAACAAACAAACACTAAACCTTACATACACAACTATACACAACCCTAACCTAAACCTAACCCTAAGGTCTGTCAGCACACTAACCTAACCTGTTGCCCTGACCCTAACTCACTTAACCCGCCTAACCCAAAACATTCACTACTGCACCCTTACCTAACTCGCGCTCTAACCCTAAACTCACAAACCCGCTCTAACCCAAAACATTCACTACTGCACCCTTACCTAACTCGCCCTTAACCCTAACTCACTTAACTCCACCCCTACCCCTACAGACCGCCAACATCGCACACTTACCTTACTCAACCCCTAACGCCGCCACTGCATACCCACACACTTTACTTTCCCCATCTCGTGTTCTCCAGCGGGGTGTTTGCATCCCGATCTTCGCGTCGGTGATTTTGCTGTCGGTCTTCTCAGCTGTCGGCATATATATATATATATATATATATATATATATATATATATATATATGGATCTATATACTCATCGAGAAGTAAGTGGATCGATGTGACATGGAATAACCACGAAATCACCGACATATTAAGACAGCACATCATTACATCACCGACAAGGATCACACGACAAAGCTGATAACTAATAGCTAATGCGTAACCACAAACCGCAAGCCTGCGTGGTAGCCAGGATAGGTAAATGCAAACTCTAAAGCGATTATTTAGCTGGTACACTGCCTCTCAATACCCGGACATGTTTATTGAATGTCCGCAACAGAGTTTGCATTTACCTATCCCTAACTACCATGGTTTAATATGTGTAGGGCTTTTGTGCGGTGGTTATGAGCATTTAATTAGTGACTGCTTTGTCGGTTCTGAAATGTCGGTGATGTATGCATTTGATTATCTCAGTTGTCGGTGATTTCGGTGGCGGGTTATCCCATGTATTCTTTATGACTTTTTCATGAAGTCATATAGATCCATATATATATATATATATATATATATATATATATATATATACATATAAACATATATATATATATATATATATATATATATATATATATATATATATATATATATATATATATATATATATATATATATATATACATATACACATTTATATATGTCTACACATATATAGACATATAGATATATATGCACATATATAGATATGTACATATATATATCGACATAAATAGATATATCTGTACATATATGATGTATACATCATCTACTGCATTCTAATGAATTTGCATTTCAACAAAACATAAATCTGCGAATGCATTTACACGAAAGTGCATTTCAATGAAAACACACTTTCGTGTAAATCTATAACAAAAAAAAAACCCTACACTGAAAACACTTTTATGCAGGGGGGGGGGGGCTAGCCCCACTTGCACCCTCCATGTGGGGGGTGATGTGCCCCCCACACCCCCTACTTTAATATTCTCACTCCGAGATCATACTACAGTGGGGAAAAAGGAATGTTCCCTCATCCCCACTGTACTACGATCTCAACAACAATCCGCTTAGTTGTACATCAACACTAAACATTGATGTGCGACTAAATTAACATGAAAACTGCATGTTTTTATTTATTTACATAATTTAGTTTAATGTTTTACCTACTAATTTATGTGAAAGTATGTTTTCGGTAAAACGCACTTTCGCGTATATCCACTTGAGAATGTCCCATTTCGGTGAAACGGCATTCACTGAAAACAAGTAAATCCATATATATATATATATATATATATATATATATATATATATATATATATATACAAAGAAATCTATAAATGGCCATATATATAATGCACTATACAGATGTGTATAAATACGTATATACGAATGGATCTATGTTAAAACATCGAAAATGCAGTTCATCGAACATGCACTTTCACTAAAGTAAGCAAAACAATATTAAAAAATGCATACAAAAATACATGTAAACACTACTATGCAGGGAGGCAAGCCCCTGTGCATCCCCCATGTGGGGGATGCGCCCCCTCCACCCCCCCCCTATTTTAATATTCTAACTCCGAGATCACACTACAGTGGGGAAAGGGGAATATTCCCTTATCACCACTGTGCCGCGATCTCTACAATAGATTTGTTAGTTATACATCAACAGAATATGTTGATGTACAACTAACAAAACATGCAAACTGCATGTTTTTTCATTTTTTACTTTGTTTTAGTGAAAGTGCATATTCAATGTTATGCACTTTCGCTAGTCAGTTCGTCAAAGTGCAGTTCGATTAACTGTACTTTCAACGTTCTGACAAGGACCCATATGAATATATATATGTCTATGTACATATAGACATATATCTACATATGTATATGTATATATCCATATCCTTGTCATGTGTAAACATTACTGTTGTGTATACCTTCCCAGATGTATCACACCATATGTATCTGATACCTGTATATTTAGATATAACATATGTAATGCAACAGTAATATCACTAACATGTACTATACAATTGTAGAAGTCATAGCAATTGTTCAATACTATTCAATATGTCTACTGAAAGATGTATTGGAAATACAACAGTTATTTTCACAGCTGTCATGCCATAGTGGTTAACTGTTGTGACTATAGTGTACAGAGTTCTGGGTTCAAGACTTGCAAGGGCTGTTTATTTTGTTGCTGGTCAGAACAAGATCTGTTGGATATAGAGTGGTTAAGGCAGTTTTGAGCTGCTTTAAGCATGTTTGCGTGGGCTTGCATGAAGTTAAGCGGTGCTCAGGTATAGTTAAACGAACGGGTGCTTATACCATATAGGCTTCGCTTACCAGTGTGCAAATCTGCTTAGCTGTTATATTGCAGCAATGCTGACACCTGCTAAGCATGGCTCAGCCATGGTAACCTGTGCTCACATCCCAGTCTGATAACATAGCAGGGTAATGACATCTGTAATAGGTGTATGTAATGCCATGTACATAACATGCGTCTATGTGCTGTCAGTACAGTAGCAAGGGGTGTGAGTCTCATGACTGGGACACTTGAGTATATATGACCTGTACAACACTCTTATCCATATGAATGTGTTACATACAAGGGTAGTATCCCAGGTTATGTGCAGTCACACTGGCATGTAGTGTATCATGACATTACTACTGTTGACATGCTTTCTCAAGCAAGATCAGATTGCTAATTGTAGTACTGGCAACAAACACCCCTGCATGAATAAATGGACTCTGAGTTCTCACTGTCATGTTCTTGGTGTATGAGCTGTGCCACATTATATATTTCCTACTGGATAAAGATCTAACATGTGGAAATTAACTGTAGACTACTGTCTGTATAGCACATGTCAGTGAGGGCTGCCAACATGTACTAATAGCATACCTATTGGTGTCAGACATCTATCTGTCGACACCGTCATCCTACTGCATAGCTAGTTGGCAAGCTGATGTCTGTCAGTCCCTATACAGATGTCAGGTATCCAGCTTGGATACGTACAGGCAATCTATGCTTGACTGACACTGACATGTCTGCCCAGCTGTGTTATAACTGGCACAGATAGGACACAACACCCTGTACGCACTACATGCCACAGATACCTTCACTACACTGCCACAGTCAACAGAACATGCTCGGGTACAGGTCTCCTACACAGAACTAACCATGTTTTGTAATACATGTTGCATACATGTCAACTGGAGCACCTCACCAGCCATTTGCAGGAGGCACCCAGATGACTGGCTGATGCATGTCACTCTCACCCTGAGTGTCACCACAGTGGTGTCTGTAGTTAGATTACCTACTGGCACATGGCAGATGGCATGAGACCACTGTACACACATCCCCTATACTTCCCATCTCTCCGTGGACAATAGCCAGGTACACACCTATGACCACCTGCAGCGATACACCCTAGTACTGACAAATGTGTATGTGTGCATTACTGAGGATATCAGTGTCTGTGTTTTAGTGCACCTATACTTGGGAAAACCCTGAGGCCCTTCACACCCACCGCAACACCCATTGTCATAGTTAGATGTGGCTGCTGGTGTACTGGATATTACATGTACCTTGCTATGCTCCTCTCCCTAAAGACTACCTGAGCCTTGCAGTACCAGCACAACATTGTTTTACAAATGGGATGATAGGCATGGGATACCCACTGAGTTCTGGCAAGTGTCTGTATGTGTGCATGTTTGTATATCTGTAGGGTACAGCATTCCGAGGCTACGTACTCCTATTACAATACACATTGACACACAGTATTACAGATGGTGATGTTGCTGCCCATAGGAGAGGCATGACAATGCATCACCCTACTATGCCTGTGGCATGTGCATTAGATGCATATCCCTGTAGTACCAGTCTTAGGATAGACAATGGGTTGTATTGCAGTCCTTGTCAATGTGTGACAGTGGGTATGTCAGAGTGTCATCATGGGTTCCAGTACATACAATATCCACAGTGGGGTGTGGGTGCTGTGTATACTGTCATTACACCATGGTACCACTGTATGGTAACCACTGTCACCATCAACCATACAGGTAACTGATAACACTATCCAGTGCAGTTATGCATGTGCTGTGTGCAGCCTACCTGTAACACATTGGACACACTGACATGTTAGTTAGCTCTGATAGGCCCAGGTTTCTCGGATGTGTGTCTGCCTGTTATGTGTTTGTTAATGTGTATATGATGGTATGTCACACTATGTATTGTCCATATACAGCCATTAAATCCCCCATTACCATACTGTACATGCCTGGGGATGTTCTGCATGTAACATTTTACCTGGAACACATATCTTCCTAAACACTGTGTGGTGTGTGCAATTAAAGCCACACACATCAGTAGCACTACATACCAAGGTAGGGGTTTAGTCCCAGTGTTGCCAAGTAAGAGTGTGCGTATATGTGGAGGCATCTACTTCAGGTTGCTGAATACACATGTCCCAGGGAGTAATCTGTCCATGTGGCACAGGTAGTAACTGTTATACAGACCTGTGATGTGTTCAACTGTACTCAGGATATGACACAGCCATGGTGTCACCACAGTGCCATACCCATTGTGAGATATGAGAGCAGACCATCCTCCTGTTGACACAAGTACACCTACAACACAAATGGATAACATTATGGGGACCATAATCACTCAGTGTTACTAACAGCTATAATGCATCATGGTTGGGAAGCTACATTACCTGCCATGTAAGCATTAAAAATTACTGCTGACAACATGTTACACAGCAATACATTGGTACACTGTAGTTCAGTCACCATGTGCATCAGAACCATATTAGCTTATCCCTGCATCGATGGTATGGTTGACAGGGATGTGGCACATGTATCATCATATGCACAGGGTGTGTTGTTAGCTTGCCAGAGACCTAGGGTGGGTCATACATTTGACACCATGTGTGTGGGTGAGGGGTGTAAGTTGCTGATATGGGTGTGGCAATGTGGTGTGTGTAGGTATGGGGTTGCCCTTGGTGTGTTTGTACAGTGTGTAGGTATGCATGCACACAGTTCTGCCATATGGCTGCCCTATACAGGTGTTTCTTGGACAGCTGCAGACCATACCTGGCAGGTTGTGCAGTTCACCGACTCCGGACATGGACACATGGACTGTGCCTGCCAGAGGTCCATGGGCTCATCCAGGTACAGGCCTTGATATGCTACTCTCCCCTGATGATGACATATGTCCACTGGAACCAGGTCCCTCCTGGGACTGACCAGGGCCACGTCAACATGGCCTGCTGTGGTGTGGTGTGGACAGCACCCCCCCTGCAGTGCTGGGGCTGGTACTGCTATTACAGGAGCGGCTTGGTGTCCTTGCATGTCCACATCAACTGCCAGATGTTGGTGTTGCTGGCCAACGTCCACGCGCCCATCACCCCACTCCCAACACATGCTCGAAGCATGGACAATCTATGGTCGATGAGGCCCACCATCTCACCCAACCATTTGTCCATGACCTCTGTATAATCACAGGGGGCACCTGCAAGATCATGGATGTTGTCACTTACAGATGAGAAAGCAGACCCCTGCAGCCTCAGACCCTGTCTGGTGTACAGTTCCATACATGACAGCCTGAAACATGCATCTGGTGGTACCAGTTGTGGCACTTTTGCCAGGGAAACAATGACCAGAGGCCCTCCCATGAGCACCCCGGTACATCTGCCTATATGATGTCCTGCTGGACATCCAGCTATGCCTCCTGTGTCCAGACACAGCAGTCATAGATACCACACTCTCCTGTTCAATGCCACCATCAACTGTCCCTCTGCTATGGCCACTGGTGATGGGGTATCTATAGGCACCATGACTGTGTTTGGGGATGGGGTGGATAACAGAGGGATGTCAAACGATGGCGCATTGCATCCTCTGACTACCCTGCCTGTGCCTCAATTCACCTATCATAATTTTCAGTGTCTGTATGGACACCAACATCAGACTGCATGCAGGAGAGACCCTGACCCACCTCGCCACCTGTGAGTGGAAAACAAGGAATGCACTTTAAAACCTGTACGGCATTGCATAACAGTACACACATACACACACACACACACACACACACACACACACACACACACCCTGAAATTCCACCATAATACCTACCTGTCCCTGAGTTTACAGGCTGTCACAAGCTTATTCACGTAAGTTCCCCATCCTGCATCGCACTTGGAAACATACACTCATTAATACCACTCATTAATGTATCATTCTTCTAATTGCCTAGACAAGTAATCACAACACAACACATAACCTGATACTCCATTACCTCTTTAACTTGATTGAAGTAGGTTTTACAAGGACTCACTGCTGTCATCCAGTGTTCATCCTGGGTATGTCCAGACATCATGAGCATGGCCCCATATGTTAGGGGCTACTACGGTCACTCAATAATGTCACGCACTGGAGTGTCATGAGTAACTATTGCTCAGTAGAAGCAAGATCTGTTGCTCAATCAATTTATTATGTGGACAACAGTAATATATGGATACACTCCCTGGTGTTGTCTAGTAATTCCTCAATGCATCTGTAGTGCTGCATATGTGGGTAGTCATTACTGCAATTTTAACAGTATACCTGGTGTCTAGTTTCCCTCCCAATGCATGTTCCATGCTACAGACCTTATTATACTATCAGCTGTCCTGAGAATACATATCAGACAAGTATTCCTGGTGTCTCATGTGTCAGTCCATGTCCATGTATGCACAATTCCAAAGGGAAGTACTGACATATGAACAACCCCACAATCACACATGTGCATACACGGACACCCACACAAACACACACACACACACACACACACACACACACACACACACACACACACACACACACACACACACACACCTACAGGTGAGGTTGCACAAAGATAGTACACACAGACCTCCCATTACCCATCTGTCAACATGCATAACATATGGTACTTAACAGCATGCAGTGCAGCTATAGTCAATCTATGCTAGCAACAGTGTACATGTGTGTGATGCATGGGCTGTGTTAGTAGGTGATGCCCCTTCCCCTGGAAAATGCTGCACCCATGCACACAGTATTGCTGTGCACCTGTTCTGCACCCTGTCATGTACTGTGCACCATACCTCACAGGTGTACACACCATTGCCGAATGTGTATTACTCTGTCAGTTATGTCTGCTCTAATGCTCACAGCCATGTGTTCTTCCGACACATACCCGGGATGATATGTGGACAGATGTCATTTGTGAATGCCTGATGTCTGATTTACAGATGTCAACATCAGAGGTGCATGTATGACCAATACGATACTATTACACTGACAACCGTCAAACCTTATTGTGGCTATGGGCAGTGTACACACCCTTATTGATATGGTGCCTTCTTCCTTGATATGACATGGGACCACATCACAGCATATGTTAACATTACACGAGACTGATATGTGTCATATGTCCTGTACAATCAAATGCAGTGTATAACAAATGTGTTAGTTGTGCTGATGCTGACCATGATGCATATACTTCCTGGGTGCATATGTGTGCACGCCCTTATCATAACAGTTTGTTGGATCTACTGCTATGTGTATTACAGCAGTCACTATTGCTGGCAGGGTATACTAGCATGGGCCATTTGCATTTGCCAGTATATGGTCAGTCTGCTCTACACATGTCCCCCAACTCTGCATAATTGCAAGGTCAACTCATGTGTGCATCCCTTGGAGTTCACACACTGCCGTCACTAATGCTGTGGAGTCAGGGTTACGTCTACCAGAGTTTCTGACCCTGATTGTGTGTAGATACAGCCATTCATAGCATCCTTAGGATCCCTGCTGCAGTGCACTGGTATGTCATGATGACACACCCTCCCCACCTTCAGCCTTTTTGCAGATACTTGACAACGATAGCCTACACACTGGTGTCAGATTGCAGTATCCCAAACATTGAACACCATATGTAACAGCCTAGTCCCAGCTAATGAATGGCAAACATACAGGTGTACACTGGCACTGGCACAGTGCAGATGGGGATGGTGGGATTGAGGTGGGGTGAGGCGTTGGTTGTGCAGCACATGTATCTTACATGATACTGTCTGTAGGTTTCCAACGTGGTCATGGTACATCAGTACACATTGCAACACATGACTTTTGGGGACCTCTTCTGTTATGCATACACTACCTGTAGAGAGGCCTGGCTAATGTTTCCTGTGGTACAACTGTCACATCCGATTACCCTAACCCATAGGCCACACATTTGCAGAGTCCAGGCAATTGCTGACATAGGTACTGCACAGCCAGTACTTGCTAGACATTTCTGCAACCCCCTCAGTTATGTGGCATGTTACTAGGCAGCATGCATGAACAGTTTGCTACATGTGACATCATCTGTCTTGGGTGGCCATCTGTTTATTTCCTACATCATTCCTGTGCCATACATCCTTGCCGCATAAATGACTGCACTGTTTGCCATGTTATATGCAATGGTGAGGTATGGCTACATGTCCAGCTCATGGGTGCTATGCCGACGGGCATTGTAAAGTAGGTCACTGCAATGATGCCGGACCTGCACATAACTGCAGTTATGCAGGTCGACATCATTGACCCTGTGGACAAGATCGTTCCCCAGGGTGGTCCACTCTTGCTGCTTATGGGCTGTTCTGCCAAACAGCACCTGGTAGTGCTGTACTAGGTGTGTGATGATCTCATTTTTGTCCACTGAATAGACAGGTAGTCTGCCATGTGACATCTTGCCTGAAAGACATAAAGATGGAAACAGGTCTGAACAACTCATACAGCAAGGTTACCATAGTTCTTAATACACATCTCTGCCCCCCCACCATATCTGTGACAACAAACTGATCGTACAACTCAATAGGTATGGCTACAGCATACCTACCATTGGGACATATATCGTATTGTACCACACTTTGTGCTATGTGTTTGTAGCCATATTCCCTGTGGGGACACTATCATTGCTGGCCTGTTACGGACAATGTCACCTGCATGCCATTGTAAGGGCTACTATGGTTCCATATATGAATGTGGTCTGTTTGTTATGTGATTGCCACACATCTGTTGTTATGTGATATTGGGGATATCTAGGCATGCTGTTGGACATGATCCGAGAATGTGTGGACTATTACTACCCACATATGTTCTATAACAGTGAAACAATAGCATGTTTAGGGAACAGTTGCAAGCAGAACCACCTCTCCCACCTCATCTGGCCATGTTACCAGGCTGCATCACATGTGGGACCCACCCTGGGGCCTCCTCATCTACTGGTCTTGCACTACCTTCATGTGGAACCACCTCTGGGGGTGGTGCCCCCCCGGGGGCACACACAGACATGATCCTGTCACCCAAGGTCAGGTTCAGGGTCTGGTGCATTGGGAGCTCCACAGAGACTTGGGGGATGTGCTACAGCACTTAGAGGCCCTCAGTACACAATCACAGGGTCCACATGCTCCTCCTGCTCAGCCACCAGCCTAGGCACCTTCAGGGCCATGAAGCTGATGTTGTGACTGGCAATGGGTGGGGGCCTTGTCCTCATTGTTTCCATATGGGGGCTCATGGGGCTTCCACATTGCAGATGGCACTCACCATCCAGGGTGTTTACCCACCACGTGTCATATACTACCTCTGTAGCTGTCTTCTCTATTTACAAACCCAACCCACCTCCACAAATATACCTGCTATCCTTCCCCAAATTCCCAATCTCACCTTCAGAGACAAGGGCAATGTGGTTGCAACAAGAGGTTCACACGTGACATAACCGTCCATGTTGCACACACTTACTGCTGTATATATATGTGTGTGTGTGTGTGTGTGTGTGTGTGTGTGTGTGTGTGTGTGTGTGTGTGTGTGTGTGTGTGTTGTATGTGTGATGTGCCCTCACACATAGCATGCAGCACTATGATACAAAAATAGGGGAAACGTATTTATAAACATATGTGTGTGTGTGTTTGTATATATATATATATATATATATATATATATATATATATATATATATATATATATATATGTAGACATACACAAGACATATATATGCAGTCACAGCCCTTAAGGCCAAATACAACACCAAACATACTTGTCATAGGTGACTCCATAGTCAGACACACTGACGTCCCACTCACCAGGCTGAACAAGGAGAGGGTCACAGTAAGCTGCCTATCGGGCGCTAGAATCCGCCACATAACACAAGCACTCGGGTCACTCCACGGCAAGTACAACTATGACACAGTCATTGTCCATGCTGGTGTGAACGACCTGAGACGTACCTCCCTGGACTACATGAAAAGAGACATAGAGGAGCTCTCTGATTATGTAGCCCAGGCAGGTATGACCCTGACCCTGAGCAGTATCCTTCCTTCACCAAGAATGATGCCACAATATAGAGACAAGATGATCAGCTTTAACAATTGGCTTAATGTCTGGTGTCATTCAAAGGGGATCCAGTGTCTGTCTGCCTGGGATGACATGCTTGACAAGTCACGCTGCTTCGCAAGGGACGGCTTGCACCTGTCACCCCTGGGATTCCGGATATTGGCTAAGGCTCTTGCCACCCCCATAGTGCGTTTTTTAGGCAAGGCTCAAATTCTAAACCTACCACCCTAGAAAACAAAAATGGGAAGAAACTGAGGGTAATGCTGCTCAATGCCAGAAGTCTAAATCACAAAATGCACGCACTCGAGGCCCTTCTCAGTATGGAGAACATCGATGTCTGTGCTGTAACTGAAACCTGGTTCAAGGCTCCTGAGAGCACCCCGGCACTATTAGGTTTTACCTCATATCATGCGTTCCGGCCCCAAAACCCGGACTACACCACAAAAGGAGGGGGTGTATCCATATTCATAAAGGATACCCACACCTCCAGGTTGGTGGCAACGCAAGCTCGAAACCATCCAGGTGCAACTAACCATAGGCAAAACTGCTCTACAAATTGTAGCATGCTACAGGCCACCCTCTCAAACTCAGGAACCCCACACAGCCTTCCTGAAGACACTGTGTATCTCCAAACACCATCATATTGGGTGACTGCAACTACCCGAATATAGACTGGGAACATTACTCAAGCCCTAACTTTCTAGCCCAACGGTTCCTGGAGTTCATAAATTCAAATGCCATTGAACAGCTAGTCACTGTTCCCACGAGAGGAGAAAATATACTAGATCTCATTATCACAAACATGGGGACAAAATGCTCCACACCGGAAGTATATCCCTCATTGGTGAGATCTGATCATAAACTAATCTCACTGGAAATCTACATCCCGCCCCACCCCAAACAAAAAGACCACAGTGAAGAACTTCTCTAAAGCAAACTTCACACTACTCAAGACTGGTGTGGTATCCTTCAAGGCCCCTGAGCCAGTGGAAACCACAACCCAAGCTGCGGAAGCCCTTACAAATGCCTTCTATGAACACCTCCAGGACTGCATGGATCAGGCAATCCCAAATAAAACCAAGACTCTTTCCACAAAGGGCAAACGTCCAGTCTGGTGGACCCCAGCCATTAACAAACTTTACAATAAGAGGAGAAAGCTATTACATGATAGAACAAAATCCATAAAAGGGAAGTCACCCCTGATCATTATTAGTAAAAATACGAGCACTCATAAAATCAACTAAGGCCAATTTTGAGAGAAAAATTGCCATGGATTCAAAGGACAATCATAAGGCCTTTTTCAGCTATGTTAGGAACCTGGGTGGAAACTCCCAGATATGCTCAGAATTAGTCCAAAATGATACAAAATCACTGAACCCACAGACATTGCCAACATACTGGCAGACAGGTTCAGTGCAAACTTCACCCCCCCTCTCCCCCCCTAAAGCAGAGATAACTATCCCAGCAGAGTGTAGCCTCCCAGACATCTCAAATGCGCAGGTGAAAGCTGCTCTCTAAAGATAAAAACACAGCATCAATGGGACCGGATGGTGTCCCCGGCTGTGTGCTACACGAACTAAATGAGGAATTAAACCCGCACATAAGGCAGCTGTTTAATCTCAGCCTTACCACAGGATACGTGCCCAAGGAGTGGCGTACGGCAACTGTGGTCCCACTCCACAAAGGCGGTGCCTCTACGGACCCTGGTAATTACCGCCCCATAAGCTTAACAAGTCTAGTCTGCAAAGCTATGGAGAGGATCATAATGGAGCTCATAAACAAAGATATACGGGACTTGCAGACGTTGGACCCGACCCAGTTTGGCTTTGTCAAGTGCAGATCATGCCTTTTGAACTTGGTCAACTTCTTCGAAACAGTCACCAAGGCCATTGATGAGGAAAAGGCAGTCCATACAGCCTACCTTGACCTTGCAAAGGCTTTCGACACAATACCCCACTCGGGTATTGTAGAAAAATTTCCCAGCTTAAATGTAAACCCATATGTCACAAGATGGGTTGCAAACTGGCTTAAGGACAGAACCCACAGGTTTAGAGTTGCTGGCGCTATGTCAGACTCCAAGCCGGTCACAAGTGGTGTTCCACAGGGCTCGGTCCTTGGCCCCCTGTTGTTCGGCATCTGCTTCTCAGAAGTACAGGCCAACATGGGAGGACTTTGGCTGACAAAATTTGCAGACGACTGCAAACTGGGCGCCATAGTGGAAAGTGCATCGGACACGGATATCCTTCAGAAGGGACTCACGGAAACAGATAGCTGGTGCCAGAGCCATGGCCTGAAGTTAAACGCCAAAAAATGTATAGTCATACCCTTCGGGAAAAACAAGGTAACCCCAAACTACCATATAGGTGGCAATCCACTAAGCACAGAAGAGGTTATCAGGGACCTGGGGACCCAAGTTGACAGTGGCCTTTCTTTTGACACTGACATTGCTAAAGTGGTAAGAAAGACCTTCTACATTGCCCACCTGATCATGAAGGGATTCACATCCAGATCTAGTGAGGTCATTGTTCCCCGGTACTCTTCACTTATCAGACCAATGATCGAGTACAATGCCCCATTCGGGATGTATCTCACCCGACATCTGCAGCAATTGGAGAGACCCCAAAAGTTCCTCACCAAAAGGATAAAGGGACTCCAAAATCTGTCATATGCTGCCAGATTGAAGAAACTCCAGCTCTATTCAGTCGCATACCGTCTGCTCAGAGGTGACATGTGCCTGACATACAAGGCCATGTCCAACCCGGAATTAATAGACATGCTCCACCTCAAAAAATCCAAATCCACCAAAACCACTAGAGCAAGCGACTTAAACCTTAGCACGGATATAAATAGGACGTGCTGGAGGGATAGATTTATCACTCAGAGACTCCCTATGCTGTGGAAAAAAATCCCGGTCCATGTGAGGCAGAGTACCTCGCTGGCTCTGTTCAAGAGAAATCTTGACCTGTGGATGGGAGATCGTAGGTTTACCCGAATCATCTCTGTGTCACTGCTGGACAGAGGCACAACAAACTAATGGGCACAGTATTTTTTCATATAAGGGGTGGCGTAAGGCACAAAACTTTGGGCTAGGCTTATAAATGTCTTAGGGCAGATAGCCTAGTATAAACCAATGAACCTATATCTATATATATATATATATATGTATATATATATATATATATATATATATATATATGTAGATATATATTATGTTGTATATATGTATTTATATATATATATATATATATATATATATATATATATATATATATATATATATATATATATATATATATATATATATATGGATGTATGTGTATATATATATATATATATATATATATATATATATATATATATATATATATATCTATATATATATATCTCTATATCTATATATATATATATATATATATATATATATATATATATATATATGTGTATGGGTTACCATTACATTATCGAATGTTCAAATGTTTGACGATATGGCCGAGACCATATCATCGAACATTCAAATGTTCGACAATGTAAAGGTAAGAAAACATGGGAGAAAGAAAAGAAAATAGAGTGTGTTTAGCAAGCCCCTTGCACCCCCCACACCCCCATTACAGAAATATACTAACTCCGAGATTGCACTACATTGCGGTAATGGGAAATGACTGAATGGAGATCTCCATACAGTATGGAATGGGAATATTTCCCATTACCGCAATGTAGTGTGCTCTCGGAGTTGGCATTTTTATGTAGGGAGGGTGTGGGGGGTGCAGGGGGGCTTGTCGGGGAAATCCTTGAAGCCAGCAAAACTGTCGGTTCCCTGTTTGGAGCCAATGCCGAGCGGAGCTTCTACTTCCTTGTTGGTTCTGGCTGAAACTGACACTTTGAGACCTCAGTCGGCCCCGACTTTGCCATTGGAGCCTTCTCTGAGCCGGAAGAGATCCACCTCTTTAGAGTCCATTCGCTCGGCTCCTAGGTCTCCATTACTAGAATCAGAGCAGAGTCATAGGTCCCATTTCTCCCGGTCCTCCAGGTTATCTGACCATGACTTAGAGAGGGTGGTCAGTAGGCTCCTTAGGTTGCAGGCACTGGCTAAAATGTTGACTAGCCCTTCTCAGCAGACTGTAGCTATCCCTGTTTCTTCAACTATTCCTCCTCCAACTCTACTACCGTGTTCGGAGCCAAAGCTTGTTGGGGCTCGAATCGTCGGAACGTCGGAGTCGATACCCCACCCTTTGGCTCCTTTGTCAGCTCTGATGTCTTCATTGCTTCCGTCCTTGGAGGGATCCGGGCGCCGTCAGCTCTGACGGTGCGAGTGGCATCGGACCCTTGTCCGATCCCGTTCTCCCTCTTGGGGCCTCGGTGCAGGTGAGCTCAGCCCCATTGGCCTCAGAGCCATCCCTCTTGGTGCTGGGAGGGGTTCACATCTCTTTGGAGCGGGAGCCCTCTTCTCTGCCTGATAGGGGCGCCTTTGAGGTCATGAGGAGCATGCTGACTCCTGTGTCGGCTTCGCGATTGACCCCTTCAGCTCCTCCCCCCATGGTGCCTGTGTCAGTCTCTGTCCACCCTCCTGACCCCAAGCGTGGAGAACAAGTGCTCCAGGTAGCCCCATTGGGTGCATCTTCCTCTTCCAAGGCCTCCCCTGATCATTCGGAGGAGCCCCCTCAGAAGAGAAAATGTAAGAGGAAGCATGTTGACTCCCCCGAGTCAGTCACCTCTGACACCGACTTGGAGGATTCGGAAGGCTCCCCAAGGTCCCCCTCTGAGGATGTCTCCTTTTCAGACATCCTTGAGATCCTTAAGCAGAGGGGGAATTGGACTGCCCTCAACCCTTCTGAGGATGAGTCGGTGTATCTGGACACATTTGGTTCTCGTCCTTCCACTTCCTGGGTGTCTCCGCCTTTTGACCCACTCATGGAAGTAGTGTCTCGGAAGGCGTGGACGACCCTGACACAGTGGAACCAACTCCCCGCAGGCCCACAAAATTCATTACAGCCCCGTCCGACAAACAGTTTCTCACAAAGGGTGTCCCTGTTGATGCCATGGTGGTTGCAGCAGCCACTAAGAAGGAGTTAGCTGACCCTTCAGTGCCTGTCCATCCACCTAATAAAGAATCTAGGACGATGGATAGGTATGGCAAGCGGATGTTCTCTTCAGCGACCTTTTCTATGTAGTTGCTGAACTATCTGTGCCATTTCACCCACATTCAGAGAGATCTCCTTAAGGAACTGGGTGATACCCTTCAGGATCCATCTGCTGCAGGGTCTCAGGAAAAGATTAACTCCCAGCTGGTGACCCTTAATTCTATAGTCAACTCCTCCATGCGGCTCATTTCTTATGCAGCTGATGGGGTGAGTAGGGCCACAGGCACAGGCGTGGCTTTGAGAAGACATGCCTGGATGTGGTTATGCAATTCTGCTGACCCCTTTAAGGCATCCTTCACCAGTACCCCCTTCGATGGTTCAGCTTTGTTCAGACCACAGGTGAAGGATACCCTTACCAGGTGTGAGCAGGAAGGCAAGACTCTCTCTGCTGTGGGAGTCCGTTTTTCTACTCCTTCTAGACCATACCCTAAAGGTCAGAAGGGTGGGAAAATGTGGTTTTGCAAACCCCAAGGAGTCATGCCTGACACATGTGGAGAATTTCCCTCCAGGGGCAGAGGAGGGAACAACAACAGATGCCGCCCGAGGGGCAGAGGGGGTCCGCAGAATCAGGGTATCAGGGAAACTTTTTCGGACAAACCCTTTCAGCACCTCTGAGGGGCTACCTGACTGTCCACTCTCGGTGGCAGTCAGGGGAAGATTGTCACTGTACCCAGAAACCTGGCAACTCCTCACACAAGACAAATGGGTACAGGCTATCATATCCGAGGGTTACAAAATCCTCTTTGTCCACACCCCCATTCAAACAAACAGATCCCTTCCAGATGTCCCACCCGGTCTAAGGGAACAAGCAGTACTAGAAATCTCAAAACTGCTAAGAAAAAGAGCCATCCAGCCAGTCCCAGCAGACCAGCAAGGATCCGGGATTTACTCCAAGTTCTTTTTGGTACCAAAGAAGACAGGGGACTGGAGACCCATTTTGGATCTCAGCAGGTTAAACAAATCTGTTCAAAAAATGAAGTTCCAGATGGTCACGCTTCAGTCCATTCTAACCTTTTTGGGTCCGGACATTTGGATGTGCTCCATAGACCTTCAGGATGCGTACTAACATATCAGAATGAACAGACACTACAGGAGGTTTCTCCGCTTCCGGCTGGGAGCCAGTCGCTATCAATTTAGAGCCCTGCCCTTTGGTCTCACCACAGCCTCCAGGGTGTTCACCAAATGCATGGCAGTGGTTATGGCTCACCTAAGATGGAGAGGATTCCAGGTGTTTCCATATCTAGACGACTGACTCCTAACTGCTTCACCAGGCATCAACAAATCCGAGCCAGGGATTATACCATCCAAACTTGCTCAGAGCTAGGTATCTCTATAAACTTCAAAAAGTCTGCATTGTTGCCTTGTCAATCTATAACCTTTATAGGCGCCATATTAAACACAAAAGAACTATCAGCAAAATTTCCATTAGAAAGAGTATTAGACATTCACCGACATGTTCAAATGTTGCTACAATGCAAGAGAATTCAGGCCAGATTTGTAATGAAAACCTTGGGTTTCATGGCAGCAGCTATCACATTACTTCCCCTGGCTTGTTTTCACATGCAAATTCTTCAGTGAATGCTCTTTACCCAATGGTCCTTTCAACAGCTTCCAATGTCTCACAACATAATAATTACTCAATCATGCAAAGACCACCTTTCTTGGAGGATGGTCTCCCCTCAAGTTTTTCAGGACAGACCATTTGTACTTCCTCCTCCAGTTGCCACGGTGACAATGGATGTCTCCCTGATTGGGTGGGGGGGCATTTTCAGGGCAGGACTGTCCAGGGCACTTGGCAACCCCTAGAGTACCATCTGCACATAAACGTCTTGGAGATGAGAGGGGTACTTTTAGCGCTGCAAGCTCTTCAGGACTCTCTACCTACTGGGACTATTGCAGTTCACATGGACAATATGTCAGTAGTGTGGTACATCAACAAGCAGGGCGGAACCAGGTCCTATCCCTTATCTCGAGAAGTACTCAGACTTTGGCAGTGGGCGATCTCCTCTCAACAGTTTCTGATAGCAATGTACATCCCCGGGAAGTCCAACGTCATAGCAGACAGGTTAAGCAGAACAATTCTTATGCCTCACGAGTGGTCTCTATATCAGTTAGTGGCGGACAAAATTTTCCGCAGATGGGGTCAACCTTGCTGCGACCTTTTTGCAACCCCTCTCAACAACAAGTGCAATGACTTCTTCACTCTCTTCCCCCTTCCAGGCCATTCCCTCAGAGACACTCTAGTTCACGACTGGCCCCGGGGTCTGCTCTATGCATTCCCTCCCTTTCCCTTGATTCCAAAATTGATTCAGAAAGTGACAGCTTTGGGATCCAGGATGATCCTCATTGCTCCTTACTGGCCTCGACAAGTTTGGTTCCCATTCCTGCTTCGTCACTTGCTGGAGCAGCCTTGGAATCTGGACCCAGTGCCAGACCTCTTGATCCATCAGTCGGGCAGGCTGCACCAGTCCCTTTACTCTCTCAACCTCACAGCTTGGTTGCTCCACTTCCAACCTTAGTCAGGCTTCCATATGTTTCTCAGCCAGTGCGCGAAATTATACTTTCTTCGCACAAATCTTCTACTAGAAAGACTTATGCTAGTAAGTGGAAACGTTTTTCCTTCTGGACAGCGGCTAGAAAGATTAACCCTTTTACAGCCCCTGTCCATAATATTTTAGATTTTTTTGGTGGAACTTTTTCGAGCAGGCTCCTCAGCTGCTGCCATTAGGGTACAGTTGGCTGCTATCGCAAATTTTCACGATAGCCTATCAGAGTCCAGTGTCATGTCCCACAAACATTGTAAAGCCTTTCTTAAAGGGACTATGTTACTTAGACCCCCTGTTAAAGATCCCCCGTCCGTCGGATTTGAACTTGATATTAACTTCATTGATTCTCCCTCTTTTCGATCCTGCAGCTTCTTGTTCCTTAAAACTACTCTCCTGGAAGACTCTCTTCTTGGTAGCCATCACCTCGGCCAGAAGAGTATCGGAACTTCAAGCCCTTTGCGTTTGCTCTCCATATCTTATTTTTCACAAAGATAGAGTTTCACTCAGGACTAATCCTTCCTTTTTGCCCAAAATACCCTCTGAGACAAATCTCAATCAGGCCATTGATCTCCCTGTATTTTTTCCTAATTATTCAAACAGAACTGAACAAACGTTACACTGTTTGGACGTTCACAGGCAGCTACGTTTTTATTTGGATAGAACCAAACAGTCAAGAAAATCAGATCAACTCTTCCTGTCCTATGCTGAAGGGAAGCAGGGCCTGCCAGTTTCTAAGGTTACCTTGTCTAGGGGGCTGGCCTCTATTATTACCTTGATCTATCATCTGAGACATAAAGAACTTCCTTCAAAACCAAAAGCTCATTCAACCAGGGCATTGGCTATGTCGGTAGCTTTTCAAGCTAGACTTCCAATGGAATCTGTTTGTGCTGCAGCAACATGGGCCACTCCTCATACTTTCATTTCGCATTACAAGTTGGATATGGCCTCCAGGAATTGAGCTGATTTTGGTTCCACTGTGCTCAAGAGTCTGTTTCGATGAGCCACCCAGGACTAAGGTGCTAGGGACGCTGTCCCATCCAGCAAGAATGAAGGCGAGATAGACAACTTAACATTAAGAAGTTATGTACCTACCATAACGTTCCATGTTAGTTGTCTTCATCTCGCCTTCTTTCTTGTGTCCCACCCTCCATCCCCCTTATCTGGTTAGGACCGAGAAGAATCCTTCTTGAGGCCTTCTTCCTATGGTTGACTTTGTTTTTAATGGAAAAACCAAATCGAACAAAGACGAAGAAAACCACCAAACACAGGAGCTGAGCAGCTGGTTTATTCTGGTACCTCGGCTACGAATAGCCTTCAAAGGAATAACCATTCTAGTTTCTTACATCTTTTTATAATAAAAACCAAATTGCTCATTATTCAATTAAACAATTAAACAATGCATTACTAGCAATTCAATCACACAAAAAGTCTTGTATTAAAGTTTAAAGAGAAACAAGCATCAGAATGAAACATCAAAGAGAAGCATCAAAGAATTGCATCAGAAAAAACATTCATACACCACAAAACAGTCCTAAATACAAGTATAGTCTAAGTAAAAAAACTAGTAATTTGCCATATAGAATTTACTGACTTCAAAATTTAATAAATATCAACATTTAAATAGTAATGTTTATTTCCAAATTCAACCCTATGGGTTTTAAGGTTCTAAACATTAAAATAAATCTACTTTCTAAATTCAATAATTTCTCTAAAAAATTACTAGCATTATACACATCAGGCCTAGCTAACGCACAAAAAAATAGGGAGTCCAAAACACCATCATGAACACTATTAAAATGTTCAGAAACTGGACTCTCCATTCTACACTTACTAATATCCCCCATATGTTCCAATATACGGATTTTTAGCTGGCGTTTAGTTTGACCTATATAATACTTCGGGGGGTACAACCACAACCCACTATATATACAATCCCACAAGATTTACAATCAAACTTGTCAGTAGCCTTGTATTTTACCCCATTAATACGACAACCTGACAAATTCTTCACTTTTGGACAAACTTTACAATTACCACATCTGAACATACCCTCTGAAGTAAATGTACCATAAAACGGAATAATCTCCATTATTTTTCGTTTCATTTCCTTCAAATTCGCATATCTTCCATATGAAAAACAAACATTCTTAGGAAATAAATTACCAAACTCATGATTTTTAGAAACTTATGGCCAAAGAAAATCTACAATCCTTTTCAGAGTAGAAGAAAAGGGAGAAAATTTTGTAAACAAAAAATATTTTATTCTCACTTTTACTACTCAAAAGGATTTTTTCAGTATTCCTAATTCTATAAGTACTAATACCATCCCTACCATTCACATTGGAACTTAATACCCTATCCATACTATCCTTAATAAGTAATTCGGAATAACCTCTAGCTACCAGTCTATTTTTAACATCCTTAAATTCAGATTCCAATAAACCACTTTCAGAGGTATGTTCAAATGTCCGTTTCAATTCACCATAGGGAAGTGATTCAATTAAATGCATGGGATGAGCACTTGTAGCATACAAAAAATTAGTTGCAGTATCTTTCCTAAATGGCCTAAACTGTACAATATTATTAATATCCACATATAATAAAATATCCAAAAACTGAATAGTGTGGACATTAACTACATATGTGAATTCCAGGCCAAATTTATTCCCATGCAAAATCCCAACAAATTCATCAAATTTCCTAACATCACCAGAACACACAAAAATTAAATCATCTATGTACCTATAATAAAGTGGGGTGGCCACGGTGGTGCAGTGGTTAGCATTGCCGCCTCACAGCAAGAGGTTCTCCGGTTCAATCCTCGGCTGGGGTGCCTTCTGTGCGGAGTCTGCATGTCCTCCCTGTGGTCGCGTGGGTTTCCTCCGGGTGCTCCGGTTTCCTTCTACATCCCAAAGACATGCTGCAGGTGGATTGGACACTCTAAATTGGCCCTAGGTGTGCGTGTGTGTGCCTTCTGTGGAAGGTTGGGCGCCGGGCTGGCAACTTGACACTGTAAAACTCTACTGCCAATCAATGTGCGGACATGGTGATCCGCTGTGGCGACCCCTAACCGGGATAAAGCCGAAAGAAGAAGAAGAAGATGTACCTATAATAAAGTACCACATTTGTCTTAAAGAATTCCAAAGTATATAAAAATGTGATCTCAAAATAGGACATAAATAATATAGCATACGTGGGGGCAAAATCTGCCCCCATCGCAGTCCCTTCCCTTTGCAAAAATACTTTATGTTCACACAAAAAATAGTTATGAGTAAGTGCAAATTCAAAAAGTAAAATGATGAAGGATGTTCTGGGACCCTCCCCTAAAATTTTACCAATAGCCTCCAGGCCAAACTTAGTTCTAATACTAGTGTATAAGGACTTTACATCTACCGTGGCCCAGTAAAAAGTATTTTCCCACTGTAAATTCTTAATCTTCTCACAAAAACTGTTAGTATTGCAAATATGTGAACTCACATTTCTCAATTCGTTTTTCAAGAGACTGTCCAAAAATATGCCAACATTTTCAAGATATCCGCCACAGGAAGAAACAATCGGGTGACCCGGAGGGTCCAACATATTTTTATGTATTTTAGGCAGGGCATAAAATGTGGGATCCCTAGGACTTACTATATAAAGTTTCTTAACATCTTTATCAGTCAAAAAACCCAGTCTTTCCCCTTTCTCTAACAAATCCAATAATGTTGTATTATAATCTACAATTGGATTGTTAGGTAATTCAATATACACCTGTTCATTGCATAATAGATCAAACACCATTTTTAAATATGCAACCTGTCCATGATCACCCAGTTCCCTCCTCCCTTATCACAAAAAACAAAATATCTGTGACATTTGACATTTTTTCAAAGCAAACCATTCCATTCAGACTGAGATTAAATTCAACATATTTTTTTTTAAAAAAAAAAAACAAAAGAATATTCTTTACTAATTTTACTAACTAAAAGCATTCTCAAATATAAAAGAATGTTTTGATGTTTTGAAGGAAAAGAATGAACTTTACTAGGTACCCCCTCAAGTCTACCATACCCAGTAATAAAGTAATAAGCGCCCCACTTCACTATCTTCAAGATTCACCATCTTCCGCCACAAGAAGTAATTTTCTGACTCATAGTCATAAATAAAAAGGTTCAAAAAGAGAATCAAAGAAGTGCAATCAAAACATGCAAGAAACATCAAACAATTATTGCTGTGAATAGCTCCTGCAAA
The DNA here is from genome assembly GCF_019279795.1 of Protopterus annectens. Lineage (NCBI taxonomy): Eukaryota > Metazoa > Chordata > Ceratodontiformes > Protopteridae > Protopterus > Protopterus annectens. Next base: position 1,486,942,046 of record NC_056744.1, on the reverse strand, counting down.
ACCATCAGAAAACTCCTCATTAGTAACACACTTAGCTACTTTTTTTGCTAATTTTCTGCATTTTTTGAAAAAAAAACATCAAAAACACTTTCAGAAATAACTTTTCGACAAATCAAATTAGCATCAAATAAAAGCAGGTATGTTGTAAGGAACTACTTATTGCCTTTTAAACAATACTTGCTCCATATCCCAGTTAACACAAAAATCACTTAAAATCACTTAAATTCATAATTAATGTAGCATTAAAAATGAAAAAAAATGTCCCAAAATGAAATAAATGGAAATAACAACAAAAAACACCCTTCTTTCAATATCTCCAATATTACTACCCTTGTTTCGTTTTCACTTCTTCCAGTCGGCTTCCCACCTTGTTTGTTCTTCTGCCTCAGATTGCACACCTGCATCTTCCATTACTGTTTTATTGTATTGTTTAATTGTTTAATTGTATAATGAGCAATTTGGTTTTTATTATAAAAAGATGTAAGGACCCAGACGAATCCTTCTTGAGGCCTTCTTCCTATGGTTGACTTTGTTTTTAGGTTACGTCCTTCTCTGTTTGTAACACTGTAGGTTAACCTTGGTGGGTACTAGTGTGTTTTTTTCCTTGGTGTTAACTTTTCCAAACGAGATCTGGATATCTGACGCCTAGCATTGTGGGATAAGGGGTGGCCTTGAGCCAGTAAATAGCTCTTGAGCTTTAGTATAAGGCCGAGTCAGCTCCGGACCCATCCAGCAAGAAAGAAGGCGAGATGAAGACAACTAACATGGAACGTTATGGTAGGTACATAACTTCTTATTGTCGAACATTTGAATGTTCGATGATATGGTTTCGGCCATATGACTGTTGAACATTTGAATGTTCGATAATGTAAAGGTAACCCATATATATATATATATATATATATATATATATATATATATATATATATATATATATATATATACGTATCTGCATATGTGTGTGTGTGTGTGTGTGTGTGTGTGTGTGTGTGTGTGTGTTTGTGTGTATATATACATATCTTTGGAATGTTTATTGCTTCCACATGGTACATTCCCTATGGTATCCAGACTGTACTGCATGATATGTTATTGATACCATCCTGATATCATACAGATGGGATGGATTACTGTTAACATCTTGTGCCCATTTTGTGTCGGTCCTGGGTATGGGACTTGCAACAGCTGGTATTGCATTGCAGGGCAGATCTGTTTCGTTGTGGGGGGTGGTGATATCACTACTTACAAGATGTACTCAGCTTGGGCCCCCTCACCCCCATTAACGGTGCCTTTGGTCATATATTTATCTGTTTTGTTCTCGTTTATATCTATAGATATATATCTGTATATACATTATATATATGATTACATATATATATTGCTCTCTCTCTCTCTCTCTCTATATATATATATATATATATATATATATATATATATATATACATACATATATGTAGACATATGTATCTATATAGATGTATGCATATGTATATATATATATATATATATATATATATATATATATATATATATATATGGGTCCGCTTTGTAATTTTGAAATACTGAAATCCCAAATTTCAGTATTTTGAAATTACATAAATGAAATCACATAATCATGAAAACACAAAAGTGCAAAATTCAAAATCCCGAAGTACGGAAATGTTGAATTTCATGCTTCTAGTGGTGCGGTGTGTGAATGGATGGGTGGAAGTTTAGGTAAGTATGTATGTGTATGTGTGTTCATTAGGGGCTTTAGTGTGTGTCAGTGTGTGTTGTGACTGTGATCTGTGTGTGTGAGGGACTGTGAAATGTGTGGGTGTGAGTTTCCTTTGTGTGTCTGTGTGATCTTGGAGTTAGTATATTTAAGTAGGGATTGTGGGGAGGATTGGCCCCCTATCTGTAGTGTAGGATTATTTGTTTGATTGTGGGGGGAAGTTGTGTGTATGTGTGTGCTGTATGTGCATTGTGTGTTCAGGATTTTAAATTTCACAGTTATGGGGGTTCAGTATTTAGTGTTTTTGGCTTTGTAAGTCTGCAATACTGAAATTCGAGATTTCAATATTTCGGGATTACAAAGTGGATATATATATATATATATATATATATATATATATATATATATATATATATGCACACACACACACACACACACACACACACACACACACACACACACACACACACACACACACACACACACACACACACACACACACACACACACACACACACACACACACACACGCATGCACGCGCACACACACACACACACACACACACACACACACACACACACACACACACACACACACACACACACACACACACTCATATAAATGCATTTCCTGTACTGTTGAATGACTGTGCTGGATGATATGTTTGTGAGAACATCAGGGTTATGTATATCTGACATGGTTTAGTGGTAAATCACTTTGACTATGGTGTGCAGATTACTGGGTTTGAGCCTTACAGAGGCTGTTTATTTTGGTGCTGGGCAGAACAAGGCCTGTTGGATACTGAGTGATTAATGCAATTTTAAGCAGTTGTAAGCAGGTTTGCGGAGTTGTTTGGAGGTAAGCACTGCTAACGTCTGGTTACAGTTTTTATACTGATTTAGCTTCTCAGTTGCTTAACCTGTGTAGGCATTGCTTACCCCCGTGCAAACAGGCTTAAACCCTCTTACTGATGCTTAAATGTGCTTACTCCTGCTTACCCTCCTGCTAATTTCTTTAAAAGAAATAAAAAAGGGTTGATAGAAAAGTGGTGAAAAAGGGGCACAAACAGGGAAAGACAGTAGGGAAAATAGCTAGGGATGTGCAGGACGGGTGTAGGGATGGTCCATAGCTGCCCATTTCTTCTACAGCAACAGCTGTGCATATACACTGATTTGAAGGTAGATTTGGACAACCATACCCCTGAGAGAGGGGTAAGGACTGCAATAATATGTTGTGAAGCCAGTTAGACCAGATTACATGTGTCCAGTGGACATGTGTGCGAAATGAACAGCTATGTATGGGGTGAGATTTATTTTTGGGAACAGATTGTCCTTTTTTTCAGGTGAGAGTGGGGATGTTGGGGAAGGAAAGCAGGTAAATTTGGGGAGGTAGGTTGGGTAGGACAACAGACAAGACAGCATACAGGGGCAGTATATGACACATGTTGGGGGATACACACCTTGATGGGGAGGGGTGTTTGGAATCAGAAGCCCATGATTCCCCTAGTGGAAACAGTTGTACTAAGGTCCCCTCCATTGCAGTCATCACTGCACCTTCACAGCCCTGAAGGTGGCTGAGCTGGGAGTTGAATGAGCAGGTCAGGCTGACCATCTAGTTGTGATATGTGGCCCTCAAGCTGGCATAGCAGATCTCCAAACTCCCTGCAGAGCTTGCTATGCACCACACCCTGGACCTGGTGATGGGTAACAGTGTCCTCTCCGTGCCCTCTCCCGGGGTGGGGGCAAGCCCCATCCCCTGAGTTGGTTCCACCTGAAGGTGGTGCAGGACCAGTGGATGAGGACATCTTGGGGTGGGCCCGAGACGTGCTGGTGCCTGGTGCCACAGCCAGATGAGGTGGGACAGGTGGGTCTGTTAGACTGGCCTTCCCAAACATGCTATGGTGTTTCAATTTTACAACATGTGTGGGTTAATAATAGTCAACACATTCCAGGATTAGGTAAACAACATGCATAGATATTCCCATTAACCCAAAACACCAGATATGGAACAGTTGCATAGTAAACAGAACACATGCATATATGGAACCACAGTGGCCATTACAAAAGCAAGCAGATACATTTATGGCAGCATGCCACCAATGTGGGAGTATTTCAACATGGCACATGCATAGAAACAAATTTAAATATTTATCAAACAATAGGACATATGTCCCAACAGTAGATTTAATAGAGCACATACTGACTGAGTTGTGTATTTAGTTTATTGTTGCAGATATGGTGGGGGGAAAGATGTCAATTAACAACTAGTATATTCTTGTAGTTCTCAGTGCCGCGGTGGTACAGCAGTAGCGTTGTTACCTCACAGCAAGAGTTTCTCCCGTTCAATTCACGGCTGGGCTTGGGAGTGCCTTCTGTGTGGAGTCTGCATGTCCTCCCCGCAGATGGGTAGAGTTCGAAAGACATGCGTGCGTAAATGGGCGTGCCTTCGGTGAAGGTTGGGCGTCGAGCTGGCACCTTGGCGTTTTGTAAAAATCTACTGCCAATCATTAGCGGACCAGAGTTCCGCTGTGGCGACCCCTTACCAGGAAAAGCTGAAAGACAAACAACAACATATTCCTGTAGTTCTTATTACTTTCCTAGTCAGTTCTGTGATCTGTACATTACAGGTATTAGTACACTACCCTATGGCCTTAGTTTGGATAGTGGTATGGATGTAGACAACTATATACATGAACTGAGTTTTACCTGCAGTATACACCTCTTACCTTCTGTACCTGTGGAGGTATTGTTTAACACAACCTAACTGTTTCTACACATATTCCCAGATTCCAGGTTGATGTTATGCACATACCTGTCCATCTCTTATTGCACGCACTCTGGGCATGTCTTGAACACATGCAGGTGAACTGGGACATATTTTGACTATTGCCCTCTCAAACCTTTGGTGAGTTGTACAATGACAGGCTTGTTTTCATTGACATTTTCCAAATATTTACAGGCCTGATAGTCTGACAATAGCACACTGATATGCCAGGGGGACAGGGTAACAGCCGGCAGATATGGGCCGATTAACTGGACATTCTGGACAAATCTGTACAGTTGAGGCCTATGATTCTGCATACAGCTTACTACCACTCCCAGGATTCGAACCATGGCTGTGTCTGCTAAAAACAAAACAGTGTCCATCACAGTTGAGTGTGCTATATAGATATTGCTGTGTATTTCTTCTCTGATTTCTGTCTATAGGTCTCCTGTGGTTTTACAATCTAACCTTGTAATTACAATACTCTTATACAGGATTCCCTAGACAGTTTTATTATGCAGCACAGTGTGGGTGACAGTGATGAGTAATACCTTATTATTCAGAGCAACTGCAACACTAACAATGCCATACAATACAAGGGTAAACAGTACTAGTACAGGATATCAATGTTTTATTTCTAGGCACAGTTTTCATATCTGACAGACCTGTGGGTGCAATGTTTGTTAGCACTAACTGAATGTTGCCACACATATTACCAGATTCCACATTAGTATTATGCACATACGTCTCACTATGTTACTGCACACACTCTGGTCACAGCTTTACAACATGGGGGTGGAGATGGGACATACTTGGCTTATTACTTTTATAATATTTTGGGGAATTGCTAGAGTGACAAGTTTGTTCTTATAGATGTCTGACAATCAGTTGTATTTCTTATTTGCTGCCTAAATGTCTGGGATCATCCCACTAATTTGCCAGGGGGACGGGGTGACAGACAGTGGATATGGGCCAATTAACTGGACATTCTGGATATATCTGTACAGTTGTGGTGCATGATTCTGCATACAGCCTACTGCTACTCTCAGGTTTCGAACCATGGCTGTGTGTGCTAAAAATACAACAGTTCACGTCTCAGTTGGGTGTGCTATTTGGATTATGCTTTTCACTGTTTTCTGTCTAAGTCTCTCTCAGTTGTACTATATGACCTCTTGTGATTACAACAGTCATATACAGACATTCCTACACATTTTATTTATGTAGCACAGTGTGGGAGACAGTGCTTAATATAACCATACTATTAAGAGATTGCAACTCTACATTACCATATGATACCAGAGTAAACACATGCAGTCCAGCAGTTTGACCTTTATTGTCAGGCTATTATGCTTTTATTTACATACAACTTATATGAGACTCTTCCTGCCATAATCTCTGGTGTATGCAGTACATGCCTTAAACAATACAGGTTTTATACAGGCAATTAACTTACTACTATGTTTAGATTTATTTCCTATGACAGTACATGCAAGAATATTACTAACCTGCCTCACATCACAACAGCTATCTACAGGCATGGGCTTCCTGGTTTGCAGCCCACTCATCTGCCACTGTGAAAGACATAAGAGGAATATTTAGCCATACCTATCCATAATATACATGAGCTGGCAATTATTAAACAGGTAGTGGACTGATACTTACACATGGCTGGGACATCCCCATCCTCCTAGCCTCTTGGATCCACTGATCCAAGAGATCCCTTAGTGATGCCTGACCTACTCACCAGTTCGAGGTATGCCAGTGGCACTAGTGAGGTCACGGGCAAGACGGCCCAGGCTTCCGCTTTATATTGGGAGTCCTTGTACTGGCCCTGCAGCAGCCTCTGGTCATGGTCTTTAACAAAGAGTCCTGCCATGACTCTGGACTCCTGGATGCCCCAGCGCTGCACCCAAAAGCACACACCCTCTCCTGTACCAGTCATAGTGCCGACAGGAGGAAGCTGCAACCAGTTATGAGATGTATTCCCACCTGTTGGGTTTAAATAGGGCTGATTTCCTGCACTTTTCTGTGATTGGATGGTTTTGAAAATGCTAAGCTATGGGCAAACCTGCTTACCTGAGGTTGGCATTGCTTAAAGGGGTATACTAATGGGAAAACTGATTTAGCTGACCTTCACATTGCTTACATCTAGTAAGTTGGGCTGTGTAATGCTTAGCGTTGCTTAATTTATAATTTGCATACTATTTGCTGTTTGGCATTGATTTATTGTTTGTTACATGTTATATATGTGTTTTGTATCTATGATTCATATGTACATACACTGTATGGGGTCCTTGTGTTTATTAGGGGATTTCAACACTTTATTACAATGATAACTCACATCTGGACTTAATGCAGTACTCCAGTTAACATATTTATGTTATGTAGTAGGTTATACAACATAAAATTGTATATAGATTCCTTTCACATGTTAACTTTGATTTTCCTATAGTGATGCTCTGTTTGTTGATACCTCATTCTTATGTATTGCTGTGATAGCTTAGTGGTTAACTACTGTGACTATAGTGTACCAGGTCCTGGGTTCAAGGGCTGTTTATTTTGTTTCTGGCTAGAAATGCGGCTGTTGCATACAGAGTGATTAAGACACTTTTAAGCAATTGTAAGTGGGTTTGCACTGGTTTTTGCTAAGGTAAGCAATGCTAACCTCTTGTTAAATATACTTACAGAGAGTTAGCTTCAATATTGATTAACCTGTATGCGCATTGCTTACCCCTGTGCAAACGGGTTTAAACTCGCTTACTACTGCTTAAATATGCTTACTCCTGCTTACCCTCACACTAATTTAAACAGAAATGTAAAATGGTTCTTGGGAAGGTTGTGGATTTGGACACTCTATGGGTTTATCATTCATTACACATTGTACCTTCAATTTGTATCCCTAATTCATGTGTACATATAGTGTATGGGGCTCTTGTGTTTATCTGTGGATTTTACAACATTATGACAATGACACCTCACATCTGCATTTAATGCAGTACTCCAGTTCACAAATATATGTTATTTAGTAGGTTATGCAACAAAACATATTGTTCATAAAGTGATTTGACATGGAAAATGAAATATACTGGACTAAGATTCGAACCGGGAATGACTGCTCATAAGGCGAATGCTCTGCCCACTACACTATTGCAATATTGCTTCATTTGCATATATCTTTATATTTATCATCTTGTGCCATTTAAGCTGCAATATACATAACTAAGGAATGGGCAAACCCGTGCAACTATGGTTACATTTTATCTGTTTGATTAAAAAATTAGCTTGTTTATATGTTATATTTTAACTATTGCTCTTATAAACTTGGGGGGATGTTGCTCGGGGTATGAAAATCCCTATGAGCGGTCTCACTCATTCTTATTGCTAAACTGCTTTTCTTGATTGCAGGGGCGTGTATATTTTGAGAGCTCTGCTCCATGTCTGTTTAGGAGCTCAGGCAGCGTGCCTTCATTAATATGCCTGGCACACTGCTGTGCTGCTCCTAAATGGCCGCTTCCATGTAGGACTAAGCTAATCCGGGGGTCAGTTATTTAAAGTTCACGTGGAACAGTATCTTATTGACTCATAGTCATACTTTTGATTAAACCTGCACTCTAATATGCCATTTTTTCTTAATACTAATTTCATAAGTAAGCAAAGAAATGCTGTCTGGTACAATAACTATTGTAATTGACTTCATGCTCTAAACATACGAGTGTTGCTTGGTAGTATGCTTAGAGTGAATGTTTCACTGGTCCAGTCCAGTGTACATTCTTCATATAACCTCACAATTGAAATGCTTTTAAGCAATCCTAGATTACTGTGCATGAATTATACTACTGTCCTGAAATGACAATGCTTGTATCAACAAAAAGGAAATGTCCTCACGTTGGCATAAACAGCAAACCACAAAACAAGGGTGAAGAAGGGAGGGAGTGGCTACTGCAACAGAGATCATTTGACCCATCTCCTATTATTGTAAGTTTACCTACACAACTGTACTATGTTTATGATATTGATCACTGCTGCAGTAGCCTTTGTTATATGGGTTAATTGCTGTAGCTTATTACATTGGAGAAGTGAAAGGAAAGGGTCCAGGATCCCCTACAGAATGGTCTTAGCAAAGCCTGATCTAAACTTAGAGAAGGAATCAAGCTTATAATGCTTTGTAAAACTATATACAGAGAACCAAAGTTTCTACTAGAATCCAACCCTTTCCAAAAAGCCATAGATGAAGCCAAGGTCCTGGTAGAGTAGACCTTGCCCCTCTCTGGAATAGTTCTGTTGTGGTGAGTAAAACAAAAGGTAACAGCCTTAAACAACCATTTGGAAATACTCTGTCCTGACACTGGTTGTCCCTTCTTACCTTCACAGGAAATTGATTATTGATCTGGAAATCTGAAAAATTTACTTCTGTCAGAATATACCTGAGTTGGTTTGGAGTAGCCTTTCTTCCTCATTTTAGGTTCAGGAAAGAAACAGGGAGATGAAGAGTTTGGCTTAAAGTAAACTCTGATGCCACTTTAGGCATAAAAGAAGGATTAGTTTTCAAAGAAACCTTGTCTCTGTAGAAACTGAAATAGAGTTGACTTATCATAATAGTCTGAGATGCCTTTCTTTCAGAGGTCAGAGCAATCAGTAAAGCTGCTTTCCATGTGAAGAATTTCAAGTCAATCACGTTAGCTGGTTAATGGATTAAATGTTAACTTCTTTAACACAAAATGAAGATGCCAAGGAGGGACCATTAGTTTCTCAGAGGCCTCTTATGCAACCCCCTTTTATAAACATTTTGAGATGTGAATGCATTGAAAGAGGAGGCTACAAGGGCAGACATGGTGAAATGGCTGAGAAATAAGTTTTAATGGAGGAGTAAGAAAGACCATAGGGTAGTAACTCACACATACATTGTAAAACTAGAGAGGACCACTAGACCTGAATGGGTGCTGATTATGTTTTTGGCACCAGCTAAAAACCTTTTTCATTTGCTAATACATGATTTCCAAGTAGCAAGCTTTTTGCCTCCATCAGTACCTGCTGCAAACCTCAGTAAACACAAACTTAAAGGAAATTAAGACCCTGTCATCCAGTCAGTCAGTTGAAGTTGATTGCGATTGGGATGTATTAAACACCCCTGATCTTATGTGGTAGGTTCATGCTGTGAAGAATCTTGGGGTAATTGCCCCTGGCCATTTACAAAAGAAGAGGGAATTACTGTTGCCTGGGCCAGAAGGGTGTCACCACAATGATCATGTTAGATTCATTCTGAATCTTTAGAAGTACACTGGATATAAGTGGAAATGGTGGAAAAGCATACAAGAACATTTCTGTCCAAAGAAATGAAAAGACATATGTCTTCCAGTCTTCCTTAACTTTTTGCTTGGAGTCCTGGAACAGAATCCTGCCAGCAAATTGCACAGAGACAAAGTAAATAGGTCTGTTTAAGGAACTCCCCTTAGATTGAAGTCTCCTGATCTAGTTTCCATTTGTGAAGGTCTACTTTTTTTCTGCTCAGCTTGACTGGTACAGAATTTTGCTCTGACAAGAATGTATGATACCTGTAGAGTGGGATTGTGTTGTGAAGCTAATTCCAGGCTAACATGGCTAGTCTGCAAAAAAGAGCGTGACCTTGTTCCCCTTTCCTTGTTGATATATGACATAACTTTGGTATACCTGTAACAACTTGAAGAGGTTCCAGAGACCAAATATGGTTCAGAGAGTTGAGTACCTTGATCAGGGCAAGCATCTCTTTTATATTTATGTGTTTCCAGCTGTCCTTGGTGCTACATACTCACTGAATACCTTATTCAGGACAAGCATCTCTTTTATATTTATGTGTTTCCATCTGTCCTTGGCACCACATACTCAATGAGTACCTTGATCAGGACAAGCATCTCTTTTATACTTATGTGTTTCCATCTGTCCTTAGCAGCACATTCTTAATGAGTACCTTGATCAGGACAAGCATCTCTTTTATATTTATGTGTTTCCATCTGTCCTTGGCACCACATTCTCAATGAGTACCTTGATCAGGGCAAGCATCTCTTTTATATTTATGTTTCCATCTGTCCTTAGCAGCACATTCATAATGAGTACCTTGATCAGGACAAGCATCTCTTTTATATTTATGTGTTTCTATCTGTCCTTGGCACCACATTCTCAATGAGTACCTTGTTCAGGACAAGCATCTCTTTTATATTTATGTGTTTTCATCTGTCCTTAGCACCACATTCTCAATGAGTACCTTGATCAGGACAAGCATCTCTTTTATATTTATGTGTTTGCATCTGTCCTTGGTGCTACATACTCATTGCAGTCATATCCTTGTTGAAACTGCTCTCCAAGCAAAGTCTAAGGTGTCTGTGGTAAATGATTGCTTTGGAACACAAAAGGAGAAGAGGCAACCCAGATTTAGAGATATTTTCTGTCTCTACCAAGTGATTTCTCTTCTGACAAATCCCAGCACTGAGATTTGAAATACAATGGATGTTGGTGCTGGGACTAAATATACATCAGATATCTTTGCATCTTTCCCATGTGTAGTCTTGCTAGGGATATCATGAGAATCATAGATATTATGAGACCCAAAATTCTGAGTCATTCCCTTGCAGTGACTGAAGTCTGAGTGGAAAACCTTAGAAGTAGATCTAGATCTAGATTTATTTTTTCTGTGGAAGAAAAGTTCTTTGAACTGAGGTATCTAGATGGCACCCCAGGAACACAGTAATGTGTGAAGGAGCCAAGCATACTTTGGCATGTTCTCTGGAACCCTAGCTTGTGTAGGAGCTCTCTAACTGAAATGAGATTTTGCTGACACTTTGAAAAAGATGACACTGCAAAGATATGCAAGTTGTCTAAATATGGAAAAATATTGATATGCTATAGCCTGCAATGAGCTATACCTTGAGCTAGACACTTTGTGAACTTTCTTGTTGCAGTGGAGAGTCAAAAGATTAAGGCAGAGAACTGACAATGCAATCCAGATACACAAAACCTTAAGAAACATCTTTAAATATGATGACAAACATCTTTTAAATCTAGTGTTACCAGAAAACTTGAATGAAGAAGAAGAAACAGTAACAGATTGTGAGGTGACATAATTTTGAATGTATGGGCAATATCACAAATTGGTTTAGAAAAGAAAGAACCTATTTGTCTGTAACTATTTGGACAAAATATTTTTTGTTGAAGTATATGCTAAGGAGGAACTACAAAAGTTTGTCCAACAAAAAGTGAGCTGTGAAACAAAAGGAAATTCTGCTTCTTGCTCTTCTGGTTATAAAGACCAGAGGGAGCCTGTGCCAATGAAACATTTTCCAATGTTTCAACCAAAAATGCTGGGGAGAAAAAGGGGGCATGATAGTTGATTAGAAGAATCTAAACTATGTTAGAAATTAAGCAGAGACAGGATTTGGGAGATGGAAATGAACAGAAATAAAACAAGTAAATTGGACATTGACAACGTGGGATTAAAAAAACAATAATTATATTTTTGAAATATGACATAACAAGAAAGTCTGGAAATATTGGACTTTTGGACATTGCTGGACTTGTGGGGGACTCTAAAGCATATACTCTACTTCATGTCATTAATGTTCAGAAAAATGCTTAGAGGAAGGGAAGAGGAGGGAGAAAGTTAACTGTAAGTGAAACATTTTTTTTTCTTAATAGTACTATTTTTATAGTGTATGAGTTTATTTCATGCTATAAAGTAAAGTGTTTTCAGTTATTTAGTGTAATAGGGAAACTATTATAAACAGGTGCTACTTTTTTTTCCTCCCTTCCTCTCTCTTTCCCCTTGTTCAGTTTTAAGAAATGTAAGCACTGGAGTGTAAAAAAAGAAGAAGAAAAGTCTAGTTAAAAGAGCATGACAAAATAAAAATGAATGTGTTTTTCTCATTCTTGCATAGGGGAATAACTGGATTAATGCACTTAGCTTGATCTAGTAACATGTTTTAAGAGAAAGCAAGTAAATGAAAAAGAATATTGAATATTATAAGGCTTTTTTTCTAGCAAATAAATATATGCTTAGTAGCAATTCTAGATCTGCTCCTCATGTCTTGATGGAGACAATCTAATAAAGAAAAATTTGCTGCACTCAGAAAAAGAAATAAATGGCTATAAATAAATAGAGAAAGTGGCTAGGAGATAATGTTCTCTGAAATCATTCAGGTGTTTTCCCAGCTGGAAGAGCTATAAAAATAAGGCAACACCAGACAGCACTTAGTAGAAGCACAGGCTACAGCGTACGTCTTACCATGGATAACCTTTCTTTTAGGTTAACTCAAGTCTATGAGTATAACTGTCAGTTTGGGACATTTGTTCCTATTAGGAGAGTAAAACTGCAATATTTGAATATGTACATAGCTTTATGTGTTATTATTAAGTTAATAGGTTTTAGGGGAGTATTGGGTGTGGTTTTTTATGTTTGAGGGCTTTCAATGAACAAAAAGTTTTGTAAGATGTGACATAAGCTGAAACTGATATGACGAGAAACAAAAATAAAAGTCATCTGACAAACAGTGTATGCATATAACACAAAAGCTGGAACTAGACATTTAACAAAAAAGCTCTTATACATTAAAAGTGGGAATAATAACTTTTTAATACAATGATGCTTCCTGCAATGTCTTTAAATGTCAATGGTTTAACAGATAAATACAAAAAAGAAAGAGTAGTGAACTATATTAGAAAATGTAGAGTGCAAATAGCTATGCTACAGGAGACATACTTGAAAAGAATTGAACATGTGAATTTGATAAAGAAAGGTTTTCAGTATGTTATTCAGCAGAATACCTGGGATAAAAGAAAACAGGAGTATTTATATGAATTGCATAGTAATAGAAGTGGACAAAAATATAATAATGGTAGATTTGTAATATTAAGGGGCTACTGGCAAGGGAGGAGGATTACACCAGCGTGCATTTATATTCCTCCTAAAACTGCTATAAGAAAGCTTAAGAAACTTCTGGGGGAAATAATCAGCTTTCAGCAAATAATATTACTTATAGGTGGAGACTGGAATTTGATTTGCAGTAGGGAAGGTGTGTCTGGGGGCCCAGAAGGTAAAGTATAACCAAGGAGAGTAGATGTTTTGAAAAATACATGAAAATATTTGCCATGGAAGATGTAAATTCAGTATTGGGAGTTCAGAGTTCAGAGTGAATTTATAAATTATTCCTGAAGATACAAAACCTGGGATTGGATAGACAGAATTTACATTTCACAGGAGCATATGCATTTAATTGAAAGCCTTGAGCCACTCCAAAACCTTCCTAAATCCATTTTACAAGTATGGCACACACTACATACTCCACTCTCCCCAACCAGTTTCTAAGTCTTGCCCTTAGGCTACTAATTCTTATTACCTCCCCAAATCTATTGTTCACCCTCAGCTAGTACTTCTACAACTTCTCCCCTATGCAGGGACAAATTGTTAAACAGCTTCCATAATATATCACCCAGCCTACTTGAATACCATTTCATTCATTTAGCAAAAGTAAAAATATTGCCTTATACCACCATAAATAAAGACATCTACCACTACCTAGCAGCATATAGCAAAATAAATAAATAAATAAATAAATAAATAAATAATTCTTCCAAAACCAATCCATTAGCAACCAAAACAGAATATTACTATGTGGTGACATCCACCCCAACCCAGGACCCTCAGGCATAACTACACTCAACCAAACTCCATTTTCTAAAGATCTGCTGTTAGCTGTTAGCAACCTTAAACATTCGCAGTGTCTGGAACAAAATTAAAGACTTTCATGCTTGGAACAAAATTAAAGACTTTCATGCTTGGGTAACACAAAACACTTCTGACATCCTTGAAGTCACCAAAACCTGGCTAAAACCCCAAATCTAAGATATTGAAATAACACCCCTAGGTTATAGCATACTATGAAAAGATAGAACCAATAAAAAAGGAGGTGGGGTATCCCTAATCTATGCTGACTGTCTTACAATACTACCCTTCCAGAAAACACTCCCATCATTTTCAAATGCTGAAATACTAATAGGAACCCTACAAATTAACAAATTTAAACTGCTATGCATAGTCTGTATATCCCACCAGGACAAAATATCCAAACCCTTGAGGACATCCTCGCCTGAATGTCAGAAAATATCTGCAATGAATCTATTATTATTATGGGACATGTAAGCATCAATTGGCAAGCCTTAATAACTGACTCTCCAAGAAACAGCATAAACCTCTATAAGTTCACCCAACTTGTCACCAGTCCTACCAGAATGCTCAACAGCAATACATCAGGAGCCACCCTCAACTGGATCTTAGTTTCAGATCCACTTAAATTTTCAAATCCAAAGACCCTACCCAATATACTGAGCGACCACTTACCTGTTTTCACTTATAGATCCACTCCACATATATTTAAATCTCATAATTATAAAGCCACCAGAAACCTAAAACATTTTGATCAACACAAATTTATCAACATTCTGAAATTCTCAGACTAGCACACACTAAAAACTCTCCCATTGGATGATGCCTTATACTATTTTAATAAGATATTCCTAGACACACACAGCAACCTAGCCTCTCCTCATACTAAAAGAGTAAAAACAAACCATGTTCTCTTGGCTAGCAAAGTCCCATAAACAACTCCTACAAACTAGGGACAAGGCCTAGAAAGATGGCATAAAAAAACAAAAATGAATGCAACCTGCTTAGATACAAACTGTTACAAAACAAAGCTAAAAAGCTAGTATGTGCTGATGAGAGAAACTATTTCTCTATCCAGCTGAGTAACAGTAGAAACAACCCAAAACAATTCTGGAAAAGCATCACTAATCTCATTACCCCTGGCACCAAACAAAACCTAAAACCAGACCCAGAAAAAACACCATCACAAATAGCCACTATGCTCAACTCACATTTTATAAATAGCATACACAAATTAATAACAGACTCTTCTTCCTCTACCCTTACCTTATCAAATTCCTTTCTCCCTCCTCCTCTAACCCACAATAGCAGTCCTCCTCCTCTCATAGGCAATTCTTCTCCCCTTCACCAAAGCAATTTTACACCAACTAGCCTCTTCTCACTACAACCAGTACCAGCCACAGAAATTCAGAGACTCCTCAGAAAATTAAAACCATGCCCTCTCTCTCTCCTCTGATGACTTCCCCCCAGAATACTTAAAACTCACTGTCGAGGCCATAGCATACCCTGTTAGCATTCTGATCAACTTTTCAGTTGCAGAATTCTATGTCCCCAAAATCTGGAAAAAATCCATCATCACCCCACTTCACAAAGGAAGTAACTCCAATGAACCATCTAACTATCGTCCATTCTCTGTCCTCTCCCCACTATCTAAACCCCTCGAAAAGTGCATCCATAAACTGTTACTTCACCATCTGACACACAACAACCTACCCACCCCCATCCAACATGGCTTTTGCCCCTCACACAACACAAGCACTGCACTTATCTCCTTCATGGATACTGTACAGAGATCCATCGTCTCAGGTAATATTACTTCTGTGCTGCCTGTCGAAGGCTTTCGATACAGTATCACACAAAAAACTTCTACAGCATCTTTCTAATATTAGTTGTGTCCCACCCACCAATGGTTTAATAGCTACCTCACCAACAGACAACAATGTGTAAAATGGCAAAATACCTTATCAGAATACCAAACCAACCAAACTCGAGTGCCACAAGGGTCCATACATGGACCTTTACTCTTTAACATATTTACAACAATCTTCATACTCGCTAATCCTCTTAGCTCTATTATCCAATATGCAGATGATACTACCACCATCTTCTCCTCAAATAACCTACAGCACCACCAACAAATAGTCACAGATACCTTCAAAACAACTGAAGCCTGGTTAACTGAATCACTACTCCTTAATGTAAAAAAAACAAAGCTTCTACTTTTCACAGCAACACCTCTCTCACCTGACTCTCACTTTCATACTTTCTCACAAAGCAGCACAGAAATTGAAATTGTATCCCATGCTAAACTATTAGGTATAACCATTTACAATAAACTTACATTTGAACACTGTATTGGTAATGCCATTAAAAAACCTCACTGCAAATTAGGAGCCCTATACAGACATAAACATTTCATGGACAGCACCACCAAAAAAGCTCTCGCCAACACTTTCTTGCTCCCCTCTCTGTTATATGTCCCACCATTTTCACTAACATGCACTCATCTCTACAAAATAAGCTTCAGTCCCACTACCATAAAATCAACAAATGTGCCACAGGTAGCTCATACTGCTCACATCACTGCCAAACCTTAAAATAATTAAACTAGCTGGAATTTCCACATCACCTTAACCTCATTCAACTGTCCATAGCACATAAAATTGTCTACAATCCAAACAACTGCCCTGCCCTTAAGAAAATTTTAATACTCTATAGCCCCACCAGAACCCTTTCCTCTGAAAATAAACAACTCATAACTGTTCATGTACTAAGCAAAAGAGCCATACACTGTCTTTACTCATACACTGTCACTAAGTTATGGAACTCACTTCCAACCTGCATAAACACAATCAGCTGCCTCAACAAATTTAAACTCACCCTAAAGAACTACCTACTAAATACTAAAATCTACCCTTGCATCTATCCAAATATATAAACATCCTACTCTGCTTGAGCCTTCCTTTAGCTTACTCCAATCTTTACCCATCAAAACCAGTAGGAAACACTTTTTGATCTATAAGTTATTTTAAACAACTCTGTTCTTACTATAATTTATTTTTTAATTACACTCTACACTATGGTTCCCTCGGCATTGTGTGCATGCCTTTTCAGCCCTCCATACAACCTGACTATTAATCTGCTAAACCTCAGCCTTCCTCGACATAGCCTTCTATGGGACCGGGCCCCCTGAATATCCCCCTGGACAGTGCGAAATTGAATGTGCACACCATTTCTATGAAATAAATTTCAGCCCTCCATACAGCCTTACTATTAATCTACTAAATGCCAGTCTTCCTCTACATAACCTTCTACTGAACCGTGACTCCTGAATATCCCCCTGGACAGTGTCGAACTGGATGTGTGCACTATTTCTGTGAAATAAAGTAGGTGTTTTTTGACTACTGTGCAGCCAATTACTTTTGTAGTGTAATAGCGTTTTGTATCTGAAAGGCTGCACACATGCCGAGTGACCCCTACCCCATACCTGTGTTCGCTCTTTATTATTTCCCTTGCCAATTTTTGCACTCTTCTTTTTTTTCCTCACTCATTTTACACGTCCCTGTCTGTCCCCAGACTTGAGAATAACTAGTTCTCCAACTGTTTAGCTCCCTCAGCTGTGTCTCTTGGAGCGTACTCTGCTCCACTGAATGTAGTTATTAGCTGTTTCCATATTTTTAATTTTGCTAACATAGCCCAATTAGGTTATTTGGTGGTCTTGCCCTCTAAGCTAAGGCAGTGGCTACCTTAACATACGGCCATTCTCTGCTCATAAACATACCTGATAGATTGTTTTTCTTTGTGCTTCTCCCAGCCAGGTCAACCCACTCCATTCGCCCTCGCTATGCTTGGGCTCACTCCGCTCTCCTATCCGGGGCTCCTATTCCCCACCTGGCCATGCTACTTCTACATTTATCTATCCCCCAAATCAGCTGACACACTAAACCACACCCACCAGCTAATTAAACACTACCCATCCATTACCTTCCCACAAACAACATCTACTACCCAACAACTCCCATAACCTCCCCCACTCCAGTCTGACCCCTCCTATTCCAATACTCTCATCAACCAGCTCGCATCCAACCCTCTACTCATTTAATACAAAAACCTCCCTCCTTTACCAAGTGTTACTTTAATATGCCTTTACTTCAACATGCTACTCTTCTATCACTAGCCTCCTTACTCATATGCCTTACCATAGCCACCATCAGCACCAGTTGCTATCTCCCAACCACCCACTATAGCAACCTAAAATCACCCACCCTACCCCACAACAAAAACAACATCTAGGCCTACAATAATACTCCCAACACCAAATTACCAACCTCCCATTTATCCTGTTCCCCCTAAATATTTTGCCACTCCATCCAAAAGAGAACCAAATCTCCAATTCAACTCCCTAATAATACTGTATCTCAAAACTATTACATCCATATCTACCCAGCTACTACTACATGGTGATATTCACCCCAATCCAGGCCCTGTAACCCCCACCAAAAAACAATAATTATTCCCAACATCCTTCCAAACAAAAGCCAAAGACTTACTAATTCCTGAACCTAAACATCTGCAGTATTATGAACAAAATAGAAGAATTTCATTCCATCATCTCTTTATACAACCCCGACATCATAGTCAAAACTGAAACATGGCTTAAACCACATATCAGTGACAATTCCATAACCCCACCTTGTTATAATATTCTTAGGTCTACTGAGGTACTCAAAATAGGTAGTGGAATAGCCCTAATTCATAAAAGTAACTTAAAAGTTCAACTCCTACACACAGAGACCCTGGACTTCAAACATGCTGAAACCTTACTTGCAAAATTATCCCTAAATCAACACAACCATCTTAACTTAATATGCATCTATATACCCTCAGGCAAGAACCTTCCAATGTTTAAATCCATATTCCACTGGGTCTCCCACTCCCTACCCCAGTAAACCATCATATTAGGTGATGTAAATGTTAGCTGGAGCTATATACACTCTCCCACTACCACCTACCATATTAATCTATACAATTTCACCCAACTCATCCAGTCCCCTGCATGCATTAATAAGGCCACATAAAGAGAACTCACATTAGACTGGATCCTCACTAATCAGCCCAATACTGCCCATCTATGGGACACATTTGGGCAACACACTTAGTGACTACAACCCTACTTATACTACACATACTTGGGTATAGGCTAAAAAAACACAATCTCTCCCTCCCTCCTACAAGCCCTCTCCCATAAAAACTTCCCCAAAGATGAATTCCTGAGGGCCTTAAAATGCTATGACTGGTCTACCATCAAAACTGCTCCACTAGATAGTGCAGTTGAATACTTCAACTCCACATTTCTAAACATCCCTAAACAACTAGCCCACAGAAAAACAATTAAGATATGCAGCAACACTACCCTCTGGCTTCAAAAAACACAAGAACCCTACTCCAAAATAGGGACAAAGGCTGGAAAATCTAGCGCCATCATAGAACACCCGCAACTAGGCAATCCTTTGTTGAACTTTGGAATAAGACCAAAAAACAAGTAAAACTAGATAAACAAAACTACCACCTCTCCCTACAAAGGAAATATCATACCAAACCATCAGAAATTCTGGGCAGCAGTAAATAATATCCTTCAGCCCAGTAAATCCATCACAACACCCCTCAATACACTCGGCACAGATCTCAGTATTGCCTGCAGCTTTAACAACAACTTCACCTCCTCCATACTTAAAATCATAAACGATTCCACCACCACCACCAACATCCCCCAACCCCCTATAACCCAAAAAGACTGTACTGGCTTCTAACTCATGCCAGTACAAACATCCTATATACAAAAATTACTAACTAAACTCAAATCTACCATAATCACCGCTGACAACATCCCTGCTGAATACCTCAAACTCGCATCCACAGTCATAGCCTATACTATTTCATTACTAATTAACAGATCCATTACCAAAAACACTGTTCCAACCTTGTAGAAAACCTCTTTCATCATTCCCTTTACAAAGGTGGACCCTCTTCTGAACTCTCTATTGCCCAGTAGCAATTATTTCACTTCTGTCAAAGATTCTAGAGAGATGCATACATCACCAAATCCTCTCTCACCTCCTCTCCAATAACCTTCACTCTCCAACCCAATATGGCTTTCGCCCATCCCACAATCTCCACCACCCTTCTCAGATTCATCAACACTATAAACTCCTGAAGGAACCAAGGTAAACTAGTCTCCGCTACCTTCCTTGATTTATCCAAAGCATTTGACACAGTATCTCACAAAAAACTTCTAATCTGTCTCTCTAACCTTAACTTCATTGTCCCCACTGTTCTGGTTCAAAACCTATCTAGACAACCAACACCAGTTTGTCAAATGGATAAACTCCCTATCCCCCACTCACAGTCACCCTAGGCATACCCCAAGGTTCTATCTTTGGCCCACTTCTCCTTAATATCTTCACCAAGCAACTCCACCTAGCTACCACAAAAGCTGATTTTGTCCAATACGCTGATTACACAACCCTCATATGCTATGCACCCAACATCCAACTTCTTTAGCAAAAAGCCTACCTAACCATTACTGAAATTGAGAACTGGCTCAATAACTCACAACTTATACTTAACCCCAAAAAAACCCAACTCATGCTGTTCCACCAAACCAAACCCACTAACCTACCCTTTTCCATATTCTCCACCAATAACACCCAAATCACCCAGTCTCTGAGGAAAAACTCCTAGGAATTACCATTGACCAACAACTCAAATTTAATAAACACATATCAACAACCATTTCTAAGGTCCACAAAAATCTAGGCTCCCTCTATAGATGCAAAAGGTACCTTACCTCAGAATCTTGTATTGCCATAGCTAGAATTCATATTCTGTTGCTGCTACATGCTTCTCCCTCACTAACAAACCTAAATAAAACTGACTTAAATAAACTCTCCACCTGCTACAACAAATTGCCAGATTCACCACCAATGCCAAGTCACATTCCCACCATTGCCATGCCCTAAAAACCCTATACTGGCTAGAATTCGCCAACCTACTAAAATATCACCAATTAAACTTAGCCCACCAAATACTGTACTACCCTGAAAAAACACCTGCCCTGAACAACCTCCTTAACTTCCACAATCCTAACAAACACTATGCTTTAGCAACAAAGTCTTATTTGAAACCATCTCTTGCAACAACAACTCAGTCAGAATCTCTTTTTGCCCATGAAATTGCCAAGACCCGGAATAACCTTCCTCCTGACCTTAGACTTTTAAATTCTACATCCTCCTTCAAGAGTCTCCTAAAATCATATCTCTACTCCAACCATCTATGCAACTGTAACAAACCACCATAAACCAACAAACTACTACAAGGAAACTTTTTTAACAACTCAGGTACATGCTCTGTTAGGGTCGCTGTTCAGACTGTACAATACTCATCTGAATGATCACTGTAAATTTTGTAATTATTTGTACAAATAGTCATTTGTTCATTCATCCATCAGTGGAATACTGCAAACTGCTATGCTCATTCTGTATAAAAATGTCATCTTTTATCCAATAATAGAATACTCATTGCTATTAACTGAAATATCTTTATATTGTGTCATCCACCTGTAAACATACATCTATGCTCTGACTTATTGTAAGCAACTTGTAACTTTTTATACTATGTTAAAGTAATCTGCAACATTTTATCTCATGTTAATGTAAATTGAATTCTCTTTTTCTATTTGTGTTGGAGCTTTTTTCTCCAGGACTACTCTGAAAACGGACACTTGCTGATATACGATCCTGACAATTCAAAATTCTGGAAATGGAAGATGCAGAAACATACAGTTTTCCCCATACTTATCAATAATCTTCCCACCCTTATTAGGAAAAATAAGATTGTAATTAACTAAATGTGTAACAACAATAGGATTAACTAAAGCTATAGCTGCAGGGTCAGGTTTAGGAAGAGTGAATAAAAATTTAAAAGATTGAGGAACTTTATACATTCTATCTGCTGTTTTAGGTACAGCAACTATCACGAAAATTACAGGCAGTGACACACACACACACACACACACACACACACACACACACACACACACACACACACACACACGCATGTACACATGCACACATGCGTGCACACACACACACACACACACACACACACACACACACACACACACGCACACACACACACACACACACACACACACACACACACACACACACACACACACACACACACACACACACACACACACACACACACACACACACACACACACACACACACACACACACACCCTCCAAAGCAGACAGAAATAGAAGAATTCATGATGGTTCTAAAAATTCCTTCTGTAAGAGTTCATAATATTTTCTGATCGAATGAGAAACCTGAGGGTTCTCCCACTGAAAACGCTGGCACATTTTGAAAATATTCTCAGAGAAAGGGATGCCCCACATGAAAAATCAGAAACTGAGCTCTCCTGTGAGTCTGAATCAGAAAACTAAGAATAGACCCTTGTATATGTACCATCATCTTATTTTCCAGCTTCAGAATCTTGAATCTCTTCAGGAAAGGCATTAGCCCTCTTCCTATTACCTGAAGCCACCACATAGAAGAAGGATCAAAAAAGCTTAATTTAATTGAACCAGACCCCCAAGCTACTCTTGTCTAAGGAAATTTGAGGAGGAGAGGAGCATATATTTTTTTTCTTTTCTAATTAATTAAAAAAAAAATCAAAAAACAATGTTAGTAATGACAGCAGCAGCTTCCTCAGGGAAGGTCACAACCCTCAGACAAAATAGGAGAAAGCCTCTTATTCCTCTCTCTCTCAAAAAGCTCGCGCCCTGTTCCCTTGCCCAGTGAGGGGACTCCCCAGAGCTATAGGCTATAGAGCTATAGGGTTTAGACCAAGAAATGATAAAATAATGATAAAAGATGGAAGGAGCAAGCAAAGTACATCAATCAACCTGTGTGGCTAATAAATTGTGGCTAAATGCTGCTGGGGCAGGGCTTAGCAACTTTTTTTTTTTCTATTTGTGGATGAAGGGCTGACTGTAGAATCAGTAGTTTGTTCCATGGTCAAGCCAGAAATGGTGCATCTTTTTCATGAGAAACAAGCTGCAAAAGTCATTAAAAATTAAAAGTCTTTAAAGGTCATTTTTCACTCTAAAACACAGTAAAAGCACTTTAAAACATTTTGTCAGCCACAAAAGTAAACTAAAAGCAATTTCTCTTCAGAAACAAATTATGTTCTGTTTCTTCTAACAATTTTTAAACTAACAGGAAAAAAGTGTGCTACTATTTAAAAGTACAGTACAGTCATGTGGCAGTCCATTAAAACACAAACACCTAGCTTAAAAATAAATTTATGGAAAGGAAAGTATAATAAGATAAACACATTTTAAAAATGGAATTTATCTGGTCAGCAAAGGAACATCATAAGCCTAGCATTGATCCTTGAAAGCCAGTACAAGAGTGCTCCATTCAGTGGCAGGAAAACTCTGAATTGCTTGACACCCAAACCTGTCTTTTTAGTCAGTTCAGCCTGAACAGACTGGAGAGCTTGGTGTGTGGAAGGTGCCCTGAAGCTTTGGAGGCTGGCTGGCTGTTATATCCCATACAGGATATGACCTCATATAGCTAAGGCTACTGTAATAGTGATCAAAATGATCATCATCTGAAAATTCTTCATATTTTTTTTCTAAACATTGTATTCTGCGTTGCTTATAAATCCGACTGCTGTATAATATTGCTAATGGAGCCCTGGGCCGCCATAGAAAATTTGTTACATGCCTAGACAGATTTTCCTAGCAAACAAATGCATCTAACTAACTAACTAACTAACTAACTAACTAACTAACTAACTAACTAACTAACTAACTAACTAACTAATGTGAGAATGTCTTCACGCTGTCTTCCAGGGATGTGTTTTGTTTCAATGACAGTGACAGCATAGCTTTCAAGTGTACCTCATTACGAGGAATGTTTCTAAGTTTGAATCTTCTAAAGTCATCTTTCTTTGCAGTTCCACACTGAAAAAGTCTACCACACATTCAGTGCTAGGAATGTTTTAAACAGATAACCACAATAAATTATACTGAATCATATTAATCCATCAAAATAACTTTTCATAAGTATTTAAACATGTTGAAAGGCTTCATAACTGAAGTTGTTAGAAAGCCATTAGTAAATGCTCCACATTTTGCCTATTTTTTCCACATTTATAGAGGTAATGCACCTCCTTTTGAAGATGGGATGTTGAGAAGCATGAGTGGCAATACTTGAATTAATAATACTTGTAGTCTCTGCTCATAGTATTACGATTTTCTACTGACCCAAAGGATAACCATTTGAATTGTCTGCGCAGTTAGACCAATTTCAGAAACATGAGGACTGAATTGCCAAAAGAACAGACTTACATGTAGAAAGTCTGAAATGGTCATTTGTAGGAATATCCCCCTTTTCTCTGAGGTATGGAATTCTCTAAATTGGTATATATACATTTGGGAGGTGCAGAGAGGTTTGCCCCCTGCAAAAAATAAAAGTTTAAGGAAGTTAAGCACTCTTCAAAATTTAATCTACTGTGGCTTTGATATATTTTTTTCAGCTTTTTGGCACTTGGCATTTTGAGTGACAACATTTCAAAAGGGAGCCTAGTCTATGTTCTAACTCTAAGCCTTCTTTTACAGACACTGCACTAATAATTCATTTCTTTCATTTGCTGATATTGCTGAAATTCAATTGTCATTTGTTGATAATGCTGAAATTCAATTGCCTTTTTAAGGAGTAAGTTTTACTTTACTTCTGGTCCCCCTTACATATACTCCTCTCAGCTTCCCTCCCTCAGTCAAACAGAGAAAATATTGCATTTCATATCAGTCCAATATCAGCTGCTTACTCACCTGTCACATGTAATAGGACACCTAGCTTTTGTCCTCACAGTAAACCTGCAACTTCTGAGATGCAATCACTTTATTACTTCCTATTGGAAGGAAAGATGAAAGGCTGAAAACATCTTGTTATGTAAAGCTTTTAAGAGCCAAAAATCTTAAACGTATTGGGCTATGCATGGGATGTGAGAGCAGGGAGGGGGCATATTACTAAAGAAAATGTTAGAGTTCATGCAATTTTAACACTTTGTGAACAGCACTGAAATGTTAAATGAAGTATGAAGGATACAGATTATGCTTACCTAAGAAAACCAGTATAAGGGTCATTTGTAGGGAGAAGAACATAATGTGGGATGAAAGAAAGTTGTATTTAATATGTAACTGTCCCTTAACTATAGTACTTTATTATTCTGTGTGAATTATTTCACTTCTAGCAGTATTTTCATGAGATCTGAAAGCTTCTTAAATAGGCATCCCTTCTCTAGTTCAAGACAGGGCCTAAGTATACAGGGTTTGCAATAACTCCTTTTGTGACCATTGATGAGTGTGAAAAGTACCCTTTTTAAATGATGTCATGAAACTCTCCTTTACTCAAAGAAAAAAAAATTAATTAAGAAATGCTGTGTGGGCCCACAAACACAGACACTTAAGCATTTTATCTAACATCAGCTCAAAAGCTCATGTAATTGCAAAACCCGTTTTGGCCCAATAAAAGGTATTATATCCTGTGTGTGTTTTCCATTTTTTTTTTTTGTGTTTCCTTTACCCAAGGGTGAGCGATCTCTGAGCCAATTATATTAAAGAGCATGTGACACCTTTAAACAGCAAACAGAAGTAGGGGCCCACAAAGATGTATATGTCTCCATTTTGCCATGTATACCAACACACAATGCCATTTCTGATACGGAAAACTGATATTTTAGTGTCATATGTATGTATGTATGTATGTATGTATGTATTTATTTATTTATTTATTTGTTGTTGTAGCTGGCTCCTGCTCATATTCTTGCAACTACCTGACATGACACTAAAGAGAAAGAAGTAGGGGGCTAGCATAGTTATTACTGGTAACCAGATAACTCAGCATTTATAGCAGAATGCAATGCACTTATTCATGTTTCCTGTTGCTACAGAAAATTCATGTTCCCTGTAAAGGTACATTGTCAACTAGAAATTATGAGAGAACTACAATAACTTGATTGTGACTGTATTAGATGACTGTGTTAGATGTTATAACATTGGACCCATAACATAAATGTTTTTTTGCATTTAAAAATATAACTTGATTGCATTTACCCCAAATGCTTTGCTTTTGTATACAAAATCATGAACAGAAACACCAGATGACATCATTTCTGAGAGTGAGGGCATAGTGACAGCATGAATTTTTAACAGAAAATAAAACATCATAAAACACAGCACAAGATTCCTGTTTTAAAGAAGAAATTGGAAATTCATAACACAGTATAGCTGCTAATAAAATATAAAGTTAAGTAAAAGTGTCTGGGAAGATGTTGCATGCTGTTTAAGTAGTGGGATGCAGTGACAAAGATCCCCCTGTCCATGTGATGTGGAGGATTTTCCCAAATATGAATCCAGAATTCAAATTACATTTTAAATCACTGTTAAAAGTTTGAGCAGAATTAAACTCCTTATAACTTGAAGCCTCTTCATTATGTAAACAATGGAATTTCATACTATGACTAACGTTTAATGTGTTTTTCTTGTTGTTGTTCATAGTATATGCCTTCTTGTCTTGTTTGTCTTTTACATTTAAATTTTGTGTTCTGTGAAGTCCTTCAGCTACTAAATGGACTAAGAGCACTGTTTGTCTAGTCATGAGACCTCTTTATATTTTTTCATCCAGTTCCTACTTGCCCGTAAGTGTACAGAAAATGAAAATCATTAGTCACCTTTTTTTCACCCTCCCCATGCTTTATCTTAAAGTATTTCTACCTTGGTGCCCCATGTTTATCGCTGGGTCAGCTAGTCTGTCCCACCACCCTCAGACTTGTTCTAGTATGGACTGCGGCTGATGCAGATGTTGTGGTCTTCTCGGATATCCTGTCCATCAACCATCAGCTGGGAATTTTTGAGTTATTACCTGCTAGGTTATGTTCCCCACTCCCTTCACCTGCACTCATCAACACAGTGTCCAATAGCTACTCCGATCTTTGTACCTTGCTTTTCCTGAGGGAATGTCATTGACAAGTGACTTCCCCACATGCTAGTACTTCAGATGCCCAAACCACTATCTGAAACCAGGTTGCCTGAGCACTGGTTAGGGCTTTATCCCTGTACGCTACACAGGTAATGTGAAAATTATTAGTCATCTTAGTATGTTCATAGTTTCATAAGTTTAGAGAACAAGCTCAAGACCTACTGGCCCTGGATACCTTGTTAGAAATTTTGGATGGTCATGTAGTTATCCATTTCATTTCTTAAGGCATGTATTGCTGGGCTGAGTTTAAATAAATGTGGAACTCTTTGAGAAATGGAGTTGATATATTTCACACTATGGTTGATATCAGTTTTATTAATGCAAAGTTTCCTCTTGTGCATATGCCACTGGACTTATTGTTGGCAAAGAGTTTCAAATGGTAAGGGACCCTTTAATTTTCAGTATGTCATGTATGTGTCTTCTCTTAGAAAGCAATGAGGTTAAGAGAAGATAGTGAGGGAGAGAGAGAGAGAGAGAGAGAGAGAGAGAGAGAGAGAGATGACATATTTTCTGCTATAAGATTTTAATTCCTTTTGTGAGGAATCTGTACCTAATTCGGTTGCACTGCATGGTGTATGCAAAGGTTACACATTGGATGGTGTATGCATAGGTTACACAACATGGTACAATATTCTGTAATGTTGAAAAGAGGTTTATAAAGGGGAACAATTACTTCTGTGGCAGCACTCTCAGGCCCATGGAGGATCAGATGCATAACCCTGAATGTATCATAAATGTTGGCGGCTATAGTGGGTTTCAGATAGGTTCATAGTTTCATAGTTTCATAGTGGTATATTAGTCTAATGACCACATTTGCCTTCTAAACCCTAGCCACGCATCCCATATTATCTAGCAAATTTTATTTTCTGAAAGCTTATCTTAAGAGGTGTGTTTAGACTAAGGTTTGGGTTATCAACCATTTACAGACTTCTTCTGTCCATTAGCAACTTGAGTACCAGAGCAGGGGTGAATTTTTGATTGCCTATCCAGTCGTACAAGTTATGTTTCAATTGGGTTAGGGAAGAATTCTGCTTCACAAGGATGGGAAGCTTGTTACAGAGAACAGAAATCTCTAAGGCACATACCTGTCCCTACAACATATCTGATTTAAATTGCAAGTAAAGATTAAATCCTTAAATCAGGTAATTCTGATGTTATTTGTTTTGTGGATATTAAGAAGATCCATCAGGGTAGGATCCAAGGATTCCTTAAATGCCAGGTATAGATCACCCCTCAATATTACGTAGAAGACAGGCTATAGGGGAAGGCCTTTTGGTAGTCTGCATAGGCTATGTTGTTTATGCCTTGTATTCTTTTTATGAAGAGCCTCTGCAGTTGTTCCAGTTGTTGCATGTGCCTGGTCATACTGAAAGGGGCATTGTACTCAGTGCTGGTCTGATGAGGGTTGAGTACAGTAGAGCAATGACTTCCTGGACATAGATGTCATCCACTTCCTTACAAGTCGTGCAACAGACAATGATTT
This sequence comes from Protopterus annectens, assembly GCF_019279795.1. Classification (NCBI taxonomy): domain Eukaryota; kingdom Metazoa; phylum Chordata; order Ceratodontiformes; family Protopteridae; genus Protopterus; species Protopterus annectens. The sequence goes on along the minus strand of NC_056744.1, from coordinate 1,486,913,284 downwards.
CCTTATTACTGTAGAAACATAATGGTCAATGGCCAGTTTACTGTCAATATGCTTTCGAAATCAATGACTACTGGGTCTATTCTTAGGGGGTGTTATCAATGAGGTAGTTTCCAGGGGTAGTTGACTTTCCAAAGGATACTGTTATGCATTTAATTGTTCTTATGATCATTCTATTCTAAAACCCATTCATACTTTTCTTTCCTTTGAACTTTTTCAGTTTTCATATTAATTTTCCATGTTGTTGTTTTCCTACATATTCGTCTACTTCTTTTACCTTGCATTTCATCTTCTTTTTTTTTCTGTTTTAATTTTTTCCATGCATCTTCTTATCTTTTATACATCATACTTCCCACAATACTTTTTGCACCTTGTTTTATCTCCTTCAAAATACAAAAATAAATATAAAGATATCAAGTATGTAGCAGGATTTATTAATCTTAACCCTACCTCTTTCTTGGCACAATACAACACCTCTCTTATTATAGGGTTCAACCTGGTGCCTCATACAATGCTGGATACCATATCTAATAATCCCTTTTCTCTATCTGCTGTAATACAAGCAGTCACACTATGCAGAAAAACACCCTTGACCTAATTGAGCAGTTGTCCAGTGGCCATGGCCAAAGGAGAACCAAAATCACATTGAAAAAACTGCCACTCACAGGTGCCAAGTGTAGCAGATCCCAGTGCTTTTGAATTTTTTTTTTAAATTTGATCCTTTATTGAGTAACTTTACTTTTTTTAAAAAAAATAATATAATTGAGGCAGTAAAATTGACTAGATAAGTGTTTATAAAATATTCAAGGCAGTAAAAGTCTCTATATAACTACTGATTAAATAAAATCAAATCTCATCGTGGTGTAGAATTAAAGCTTATTCGGGCAAGGCAGATGACCGCTGCTCAAGATTTAATCTTCATTATACAATCTTTTTTTCAAATCATTAAGTATATATAAAAATTAACAAGTGAAAAACGATGCTTAAAAGTTATTGGATGAAAGCTTACAGCCATTCATTTAGATGTTACAGTTTATTAGCCAATAGTATGAGCACGGACCTAAAAAGAATAGGCTAGGGTTATGAGACTTACGATCAATCTGGTCTGTATGTGAAAATGACCCAAAAGGATGAAAAAAGCACCAATCACTAACGTTATGGAGTAAAAAATGACCTATAGGCAAAGAGAGGGAATTGACCTATGTAAGTGAGGGGCCGCTAACAGTGGGCTAATAGTAAGATTCTCATGGATAATCTAGAGGATTTAAGGGCTAAGATTTCGTCCTATGGCTGGATGAAAAAAGAGATATATGATAGGCTGAGAATGGGGTTCCTGGTTGGTGGAAGAGTAATGAGGAGATGTTACCCGATTATTGGATGAAATTAGATGACAGGCCTATAAGCAAAGAGAGGAAATTAGCCTATGGAAGTGAGGGGGTCACAAATCATGGGCCAATAGCTAAGTTCTTATGAATAATCAGTAGGATAGATGAGCTATTATGCACATCATGTGGTGGGACAAAAATAATAGGTCGAAAAAGAGGCAGGTTTGGTTGGTGGAATGGTAAGGATGAGAAGTTACCTGACTAGTGGATAAAATTAGATGATGGGCCTATGGATAATTAAGCAAAGCATTGCCAATAGGCCATGATCAACAATTATTAAAATAGGATGTTATCAAAGTACCAATAGGGCAGTAGGAAGACCAAGGCAGTAACTGTATGGGACTGAATAAGTCAGGTTATGTCACAGGTGTATTAAATCCAGAATAACTTTAATCTAGAAACTTTTTGAAATAAAAACCTGTTTAAAACTATGAGAGATAAGCACTTTCATTCACAAAAATGCACAAACTTCATTAGATAAACATTGCTGAAAGTATGCACACAATTTGTAGCTTTTGTGTTCAATTACATGACCCGTCAAGGCCCCCAAGAACTGAAACATTGTCTTAAAGGAGCCACCACAAAGAAATTCACAGTGTGCAGTACTGAGTCAATTCAATTGACAACATTTGCAAACAAGAAAAAATATATATGCAAAAAAAAAAAAAATATATATATATATATATATAGATATATATCTATACATATACACACACACACACACACACACACACACACACACACACACACATATATATATATATATATATATATATATATATATATATATGAACACACACACACAAACACACACACACACACACACATATATATATATATATATATATATATAAATATATATATATATATATATATATATATATATATATATATATATATATATATATATCAACAATAGTACAAAATGCTTTCCACATAAAATCAAAAACAAAATAAAAGTATGTAAAAATATGTAAAATATAAACCCTGTATTTAGGGCTCATCTTTCCAGTGCTTTTAACTTAAGCAAACATGCTACTGAAACATGTTAATTGAGTCCAGGTTAATTATTGGCATTCAAACGCAGCTGCCAATATAATTCACATTTTTCAGTAATAAGGTCCATGGACTTTCATTACTGTTGAAGGCATTTGTTCCAAAATACGAAATTTGAACATGTGGTGTAGGTAACATTTTATGTGTTTGTAGAGGGCATTAGTCTTGTTTCTCATTCTGATTTCATATAAATGTTCATATATTCTGTGCCCCAGTATTCTCTCTGTTTTTCCTATGTAAAAACAAGGGCAGAACATACACAGTGCACAATATAGCACCTTTGTTGTACAACAATTGAATCTGTTTTTTATAACAACCACCTGATTGTTCAAAGCAATTTCATAGCATACCAGAATACTGGGGCAGTAGGGGCAACAACCACACTATTTCATCCCCATAAATTCAGAATTTTGCTTATGTTGATGTTTGGACTAACTGTGTTCTAATATTGTTTTCAAATTCCTGCCCCTTTTGAACACCACTCATGGACCCGGCCCCACATACTTACGAATGGTATTTTCTTGTAGGAGAAGATACCAATTCTTTTCCAGAATTGATTTTATGGAGTGGCCTTCAGTAGGATAGGCTGTAATAAAGGAATTCCTGAAGGTTTCTGTGTTTGTGTTCATGGTCTCAGCCATGGGTGGCATTGATGTAGTATACCCACCATCTAGGACTTCTTGACTTCCATTGCTGGTCACATAAGGGCTTCCCAGAATTGGCACAAAATGATGAGTCTCAGATTTATTGATCACCTCTACCATCAAGTTGTTGACAAATTTTGTAGGATAGCCACATTTTAAAAAGATGCTTTTCGGCAATATGCACTCATCCCAAAAGGCAGCATCCTCCATGGTCATTTGGGCTGCCCTCACAAACTGTCACTTGACCACTGCCCTCTTCGGTTTTATAGGGTGCAAACTGTTAAAATGGAGAAAACTGTTTGAATATGTGGACTTCCTATAAATTTTGGAGGTGAATTTTCTGTTTGTGTTGTCCTTGGCTAACCTTTTTCTCCCATTGTATCATAATACTTTTGGCAAAAAGACCTCTACACCCTGCACCCATGACTACCCCTGCTTGTTGTAAGAACAAATCACCTCCAAGTTTAGCAAAATTATTTTTCAGTACAACCTCCAATAAATTGACATAAACATTAATTTGGTCTTGTAGGATATTCTTCCCCATCAAAATTCAGAAAACCATTCCAGCCCCACGTCATGGGAATGACAGAATGCAAGTCTTGACATCCATACTGATAAAGGTGTATGTGTCTCTAAAAGGAAGATCATTCATTTTTTGTAAAATTTCCCACAAATCATGGCAAACATGTGGCTCTTGGGTAATCAAACCTTTTAAACTAGTGTCCAAAAATTTGGCCAAGGGGCGGGTGATAGAACCACAGCCATCAACAATTGGTCACATAGGTGGTTGATATTTATTTTTGTGTATCTTAGACAAACCAAATATGTGGGGGATCTTAGGATGCATCACATTTAGATAGTTATAATCATCAATTGAAATTTGTTAGTCAACGAATATGTCATTTAGATTTGCCTTTAGTTTATTATATGCAACATTGCACTCATTCACATACATCTCATTATAGGTGTCAAATGCAAAAATGGACCTCAGTTTCATATTATAGTCACACTCATTCATCATAACCAGTCCACCCCTTTTATCAGGTTACATAGTCCTGATTTCTTTGTTGCTTTGTAAATCATTTAATCTCACAGTTTTTTTCTCTAGAAAGATTATATTTGAAAGTACGTTTTCTTACCTTTCCATCCAAACGTACCAAATTGCGAATATCTAACTCACATATTTTTTGAAACAGCTAATCACAGGGTGACTCAGGGGATTATAAGTGCTGGATATCCTTAATGGATGCATGGCTGATCCTATATTTTGAAATATCACCATAAAATTAAATTTTCTGGAATATTCCTTAAGACCCATGGGTGTGTTTGCAACATCCTTATGCCTGTTAGGTACAAAAGTTAGACCTTGAGCAAATAAATCCCCATGACAAGCATTGATGTTAACAGCTGAAAAATTGTAGACAGTGAAATCACTAGTAGAATTTGTCACAATGGTGCATGGGAGTAACATTGATGTAGTAACATCAGGGACTGGACGTAATTTGACTTCTTGTAATTTCGATGCCCATTCTGTCTCCTGGCTCCTCCTCTCCAATTTATTTGTTGGGTTGTAGTTGAGTTCTGCCTGGGAGGATTCATGTTGTTCCATTGATTCCTCTGACTGGAGTATTGGTTCCTGATCCTTTCTGACCTCCGGAGAACTTGAGTGTTCCCATGTTCTAAAAAATAGTCCTCATTTTCCTCCACCAACAAATCATCCATCACATCCTCTCTTGGGTCAGTTTGGTCATCACCCAATGCATGAATATTGGCGTTGACCTTAAATCTGGTACCCTAAGCTTGAAATAGTGGGGGGCCATATATATATATTTATATATATATTTATATATATATATATATATATATATATATATATATATATATATATATATATATATATATATATATATCGATAGATAGATAGAGAGAGAGAAAACCTGCTCTAGATCAACTTACAGTGATTACTTTTCCTATGTACCCACCAAGATAGGCAACTTCTTCTGGATAAGGTGAGTATGCAACATACTGTCACAGACAACTTTGGACAGCAAACAGCTTTCTATGATAAGAACACAACATACATGCCTGGAAAATATGCATCATTTTTTAAAAAGATTGCTCACAACAAGCATTATAGTGGAAGTATTGCCAACTACATCGAATGGTTTCCAAAAGAAGCTTCACAAATATAATCAGTATTAAAATATACAGATTGTATCTTTCAGGCAAGTCTTCATCTTCAAAAATGCACACATGGTAGAAGTCATGTATATTGAACATAGATCCAAAAGGTGATACGGCAGAAATGATGTGACATAAAATAGACAGACAGATGTTGGTATTAGACAGCTATATTATTTGTTTGTGTAGAGGTAATCCTATACATGCGACAATCTCTATGAATTGTAAAAACTTTTATTACATGGCATCTATATTATTTGTCTGTGTAGTGGTAATCCCATACATGTGACCATTTCTGGATACTACAGACTTATATTACATCCCAGCTGCATTATGTATCTGTGTAGAGGTAATCTTATGCATGTGATCATCTCTGGACTGAAAGACATAATAATCTGGCAAAACTGTTGCATTGGGGAGTGTGCAAACATTATAATATCAAAGTAGCTGAGAAGTATTGGAAACATGAGCTACAAAGCATTATAGAACATGATGAAGTTTATATCACATGGGATCACCCATTAAAACAGTTCAAAAAGATGCAAGAAAACCAGATATAGTAATCCATGAGAGAAGAAGACAAAGTAGCCTTCATCACTGAAATCGTTACACCCAGTTACTACAGTGTCTTATGTAAAGTCTGACACAAAGTCCTAAAATACCAGGATTTACAGGCGGAAATGAGGGCAGTGTGGAAGAAGGATACACAGACAGTTCCAATAGTAGTAGGAGCAATGGGTATTATAAAAAAGAATTTACAATCGCACTTAGATATGTTACCAATCCATGTGACCCCATACGAATTGCAAAAGGAGTCATTACTTGGTACATTGCGGGTGCTTGGAAGAGGACTTCTGGCTGACATCAAAGATTGAAACAATACTAATTTCATGAACTGTAATCATACTTTGACTTATGAATGGGGTCCATTCCCATCATGGTATTAGAAACTTAAAAAGACTTGCAGAAATTAAATACAGTGACCATCTCTGAATATTACAGACTTATATTACATGGCAGCTGCATTATTTGTCCCTGTAGAGGTAATCCCATATATGTGGCCATCTCAGAGAACTACAAACTTATTATGATATAGTGGCTGCCATAATTTGCTCTTCAGCACCATGTCATAAATGGACCTCATTAGCAGACAATGCCTCAGAATTTCTGAGCCTGATACCACTCAGCACCAAGGTCTGCCAACCCTTGTTGAGTCCAAAATGCATATTCCAAAATCCAAAATTCTTGCTGAGTAAAAAAGTGAATGTGTGGGCTGTGTGTGTGAGTATGTGCTTGTGTGCATGTGTAAAGATGTATAATTAGTGACTGAATGATCACTCTGTAAACATCTGCATAGTCAATACCCTTTGGTGAACACAAAGAGATGGACAACGTACATGAGATCAACAGTTGCCAGGTATGTGAATATTTCCTTTCACTGGGGATTATGTGATCTCAAAGTTAGGATATATAATTAGCATGAGTATGCAAAAACACATATCACTGGTTTAGCTTACTCCAGTGTTGTCCCTAAAGCATGCACAGTCCGTTTTGACATTCTGTGCTTTGATGTAATATTCTGGGCATCAGCAAAGTGATCATATGGTCATTAATTATAGATTGATATAAATATTAACTGTGACTACAGTGACATGTCTAGAGTTCACAAGTAAGTCTGTGTAATCAAAGTCGCCCCCTGACAGAAGTAATTTGGCTCAAAATGTAGGGGCTGTTACTGTTATTGGTGCTTCACATTAACACTGTATGTTCAAAATTCTGATTAAGTGTATTTGTCACTATTACTGAGTGATATGGCAGAGGAGATATGCTGACTACTGTAGTATTGTTATACTAGACAGATCAGACTGCATATTCTGTTTACGTTATGGATATAAGACCAACATGTATGTATGTATGTATTTATTTATTTACTTATTTATGAATTAATTCAGTCATTCATTTATTCATTTTCATTTGTTGACTAGGAATAATCTGACTGAGATAAAAGCCAAATTCAGTGGAAGTCCAAGGAGAAAAAATCCACAGTAATACAAAAGAAGTTAAAAAAATCATCTTTACATCTGTATTCTTAAGCTGCACACAGCTGAGAAGCAGATGAATAAAACAAACATGTCCTGCAGATAGCATTATGTTTACCTCTCTGTCATGAACAGTGTTTAGTATTGCTGTGTTATACTGCAGTATCCACAGTAATAAATGTACATATCTGTGAATGCAATTGGTATAGTCATGTTGGGAGTTCATTAATTACATACCATGATATGCTGCATAACTTTGAAGGGTTGAAAATATTCTTACAGACATATTCCCATGCTTCATTCTCAAATTGGCATGCCAATACTGTGATATTTGCATGCTTATTTTAAAACTTCCCTAAAGTTATGGACGTGATACATATAGCTGCATGTGATAAGTACTGTGGCACCCCTGCACTAGCCCAGTAATCAAGGAGTCTCAATCCTCACCACTGGCAACAGTGGGGGATGTACACAATAGGAGGATTACAAGTACATGCACAGTAAAGTGCAATTTCCCTTAAGAGCACAACAAATCACAGTCAGTCTAGGGCTGGTTTCTCCCTCTTTCTCCAGATCCCCAATAAAACTTCCCACTAGCACAGCTATAGGGCAGAGATCTCAGCTGAGTGGCCAAACTAAAATCTCCAACACTCTCTCTGTCCAACCAGTGCTTTGTGTCCCTGCCCAAGTAGCTGACACAAATACACACATACACACACACATACACACACACACACACACACACACACACACACACACACACACACACACACACACACACACACACTTTGAGATTTGATTTATACGCAAACACAAACACACACACTTGAGAGAGGCTGGCACAGGTTTACTAGTTATGCCCCCTTCTGCCCAGACTATAAGGTAGTTTCCACTGCCACAAACCACTACTTACCAGCTACTTTTAAGGCCCTTAACAAATGGTGTCCAATCCTACTGTGTAATGTTGCTATTATCCAAATGGTAGTCTGAACAAGTCTTGCAAGGCTATTTAGGAGTGACTTGTACATTGTCAGCAAATACATATGCAAATACACTAAGAGCTTAAATATGTCTCACAATTATCAGCCACAAAGATGGGTTTAAATATATTTAATAATGAATAACATTATAATTCATATATTATTATAGTTCATTATAATGAATAATGAACAATTACCTCCGTACCATCATGCACCACTTCAAAACTTTACTAAAAGTGCACCTAAAAACATGTTGGCTATGCCCTTGCAACTCCCACTCTAATATCACCCACCCCATCCAACCACTACCTTTCTTTCCACTCCACTAACTACCTTGATTATAGCAAGCTCAGATGCTCATAAGCCTAGTACTTATACAGCAGGAACTTCTTATTTTAACATTTGTTAATGTCTGTTATGTACTTCACAGATAAAGATTCTAGCTGTCTACTGATCTACTATGTTCTTTATCTGTAAATATGTTGTAAGTAATTGCTATGTAAATTGTTAATCGCTATGTAATCCAATGTAACTACTGTCTGTTTATTTTAACTGTGGAGCTTTTCTCCCCGGGCCTCCACTGAAAATGGACCTACGTCCAGTCGGACACTCCCGGTCAACAAATATACATAAATAAATAAATAAATAATAAAAGAACAAGACAATACTTAGTAAATCAATACAGCAACTTCAGAGTTCAAAACCACAGGAAATATTTTAAAACAACATTACAGGACAGTCTCAAACAAATACAGAATACATCTAAACTAATCTTTACTATATTCCTATCTATATCTAAAAGAGATACTATGCCCTAAATCTTACAGCAAGGGAGGTGCAGGTGGTGGTGATGAGTGGATGTTTCCAGGTCAAAGACAAAATACAAAATGCACAGACTCTCTCTGAGAGAGTTTTTAAATTAATATCAAATATTACTGCTAGGTTAGCTGGGATGACATCACTCTGTCTCCTGACTTCGGATCCCATGATAAAACAGCAACTAACAGAATTTAATTAACATTTCTGTGTAAAAAATAAATATCTCTCAGATGTTTGCAAATCTTGGAAGTCATAAAACAATAAAACACTTTTACATTTTAAACTTAGTAATTACTTCTCTTTCAAGACAATGCAAACACTTCTAGCTCTTGATATTGTATCTGCTACACTGAAAGTGAGAGAGACCTTTAATAGCACAATCATAAAGCAGTTTAATTTTAACTTATTTTCTTGAAGTTTTGCAAGTTAACCCTTTTATGCTCCAGATTCTACTGTTAAAACATACATTTGCACAGGTATATAGTTTATATGCATTTCTGTTCTAAGTCAGCAGGGCATGCTGTGGTTACATTTTAGCTCAGTACATAACTTACAGTTCTGTATAAATCATATCAGTATTCACAAATGACTTAGAATTATTTACAAAATTCCAGATAGCTGGGCTGGCAATTTTTCACTATATCACATTTCTCCCCTCCTCCCTGAAAACTCAAGCTAGCATTTCAATTGACCCTTGAAAAAACATTGCTTGAGAGGGTTGAGCTTATCTGGGAAAATCTTACTCCATTCCCTGTCTTAAGAGCCTATCTGCTTTGGCATTGCTAACTCCACTGCGGTACTGCACTGTCATATCATATGCTTGCAACCCTAGGCTCCATCTTAGTAATTTGGCATTTTGCTGGCTGGCTCAATGTAGCCATGTTAACGGATTGTGGTCTGTAACTACAGTGAATCTCCTTCCATACTGATAAGGCTGAGGTTTCTGCAGTGCCCACATTATGGCTAGGCATTTCTTTTCTACAGCTGCATAGCATTGCTCCCTGGGTTGAAGCCTACAAATGAGATATACAACTGGGTGTTCTTCTCCCACTGAAGAAACTTGGCTAAGTACAGTCCCCATCCCATGATTTGAAGTATCCACCTGCACAACACATTTGTTGCTGTAATCTGGACTGGCTAACACAGGGTGTCTTCCCAAAGCTCCTTTAAGATTCTGGAATGTCTGCTCACATGCTAGGGTCCACACTGTCTTATCTAGCTGGTTTTTCCATGTCAGGTATGTGAGGGGAGCAGCTATGGTACTATAATTGGGGGCAACCTTTCTGTAGTACCCTGCTGTCCCTCAGAATGCCCTCACCTGCTTTTTCATAATAGGGGCAGGCCATGTCTGAATGGCTTCCACTTTGGCAGGTTTTGGCCTGATCTTACTACTCCCCACTCTATGTCCCAGGTAGGAGATCTCTGCCATACCCACCTGACATTTGCTGGGCTTAATGGTCAACCCTGCCTTCTGTTGTCTGACCAGCACCTCTCTGACATGCTAAAGGTGCTCTTGCCAGGAATGGCTGTAGATGGCAATATCATCTAGGTAAACAAGGGCAAAATTTCCTGCTCCTGCTAGGATATGATCTACCAGCCTCTGGAAAGTTGCTGGGGCATTTTTCATCCCAAAGGGCATCTTTGTGAACTCATACAAGCCCAAAGGAGTCACAAAGGCTGACTTCTCTCTAGCACTGGGAGTCAAGGGCACCTGCCAGTAACCCTTGGTAAGATCAATGGTGGTAAGATACTTAGCCCCACCCAGCTGCTCTAGGGCTTCATCTGTCCTAGGCATAGGGTAAACATCTGACTCTGTGTGACTATTTAATTTCCTGTAGTACACACAAAACCTGGTGCTGCCATCTTTCTTTGGTACCAGCACCACTGGAGAGACCCAGGGATTGCCGGACTCCTGAATTACCCCAAGTCCCAACATTTCCTGTATCTCATCCCTCAGAGTCTGTTTGAATCACTCAGGCACCCTGTAAGGGGCCTGCTTAATAGGCCTTTGAGGTCCTGTATCCACATGGTGCTGCACCATGTGGGTGCACCCTGGTTTCCCAGTGAACATGCCCCAAACCTCCTGTAACACTGCTCAGATTTCTTGAACCTGGGTAGGGGAGAGCTGCTGGGACATTGCTACCCCTTCCACTAAGGTGTCAATCCGAGCCTCACTGAGGAGATCAGTCACCAGATCCCTGTCAGACTCCTGCCATCCACTGCAGATACTAAGCACAAGGCCCTCCCTATCATGGTAATGTTTCATCATGTTAACATGGCACAATTTGTGCCCCTGCAACCTGCCTAGCAGTTCTACCATGTAGTTAACATCACTGACCTTCCTTACCACCTTGTAGGGTCTCTCCAAAGCTGCCTGCAACTTGTTATGTCTGACAGGAATAAGAACCATTACCTGCTACCCTACAACATACCCTCTAGCTTGAGCATTTCAGTCATTCCAGACCTTTTTCTGCTGTTGGGCTTCTGCCAGGTTCTCCTGAGCCAAGTCCATGAGTTCCTTGAGCCTTGTCCTGAGGTTTAAGGCACATGCCACAACAGATGCCTTGCAGGATTCACACTCAAACTCTCACTCATCACAAATCAAATCTAGAGGTCCCATCACCATATGCCCATACAACAACTCACATGGTAAAAAAATATGTGGATTCCTGGGAAACCTCTCTGTAAGCAAACAACAGATGGGTCAAATATTTGCCCCACTCCCTCTTAAACTGGACTGCAAATGCATGTAGCATCGTCTTGAGTATAGAGTTTAACCTTTCAACAAGACCATTAGTCTGGGGATGGTAGGGGTGGTCTTTAAGTGCTTCACCCCACAGTACTTCCACAGACAAGCCAGCAGGTCAGATGTAAAATTGGCACCTCTATCAGTCATTATTTCTTTTGGGAAGCCTACCCTGCTGAAAATCTCTAGCAAAGCATTTGACACCTTTTCTTCCAAAATGGAGGACAGAGTCACCATGGCAGGGCATCTGGCAGCATAATCTACTACTGCTAGGATATACTTTTCCCATGTGGAGCTTGGGGTACTCAGAGGCCCCACAATATTCATAGCTACCCTAAGAAATGGCTCCTCAATCACAGCCAAAGGCATCAAAGGAGCTTTCACCTTGTCTACTACCTTGGCTACCTTTTGGCACTGCTCACAGGTCCTGCAGTACCCTGTTACATCTCTGGAAATCCCAGGCCAATAAAAGTTCTGCATAATATGTCTCTTTGTACATTTTATGCCCACATTTTTCCATCTCTTTCAACTTTCTGGTTTAAAAGCTTGCATTTGCACTTGTTTCCCACTTTTCCTGTAACAAGTCTAGTCCAGATACCAATTTGCTGTATCCAGGACTGTGTTTATGCTTCTGAGTCCCCCAAGCCTTTCTGTGCTGGAGGGAAGCATTCTAGCTTATTAGTGGGAGTGATAAGCACTAAGTAGCCTATCTACCACAAGATGCAGGTACAGATTCTTAGTTTTAGTGCTTGAATTTGCTTATTCGTGCTCAGCACTTGTTCAGAACTTGTTGTTAGCACTAAATAAGCTACAAATAACTACAGGACTCAACCTTCCTCTTTACCTAGAGGAAAACAGTTTTTGTACTTATTTCCTCACTTGCTTAGAAAAAAACAACTGTTATACTCACTTTCCACACTTGCCCAGAGGAAAGTAGTTTTTTTATTCAGGCATGTTCAAGGGTCAGCTCCCAGTGTTCTCTCCTGCCTATCTGATGAATCTGGGTATCTTGGGGGCAATGTAGCAATTGCCACATGTACACAGACAACCCTCTCCTACTACCACCCAGCACCACAACCTGCAAGAGATTCACTTATCTAGCCAAACTGGAGGTAAAGCTCTCTCCAACCAAGACTGAACTTGACAGTCAAGAGGAGAAGTTAAACACTTGCACCACACCACACTCATCACATATTCCCAATAAACCTACACCACCAAAATCCACACACAGAAACACAAAAACTTTTGCGGTGGCTCTCAATAATAATCTGCTCAAGCAACAGAGACCTCCAAAGCAGAAACGCAAGCAACCTCCACCCCCCCAACACAACCCAAATGACACATAGCCCACAGACTCAGTGTGCCACTCAACCACAGCCCATAAGGCAAAACAATGTACCCAACACACTAGTTATAAGTGACTCTATAGTCAGGCACACTGATGTCCCACTCACCAGGCTAACCAAGGAGAAGGTTACTGTCAGCTGCCTGTCAGGTGCCAGGATCTGCCACATAACCCACGCACTAAGGTCACTCCATAACAAGTACAAATATGACTCTGTCATTGTCCATGTTGGTATAAATGACCTGAGACGTACCTTTCTGGACTACATGAAAAGAGACATTGAAGAGCTCTCCAATCTTGTAGCCCAGGCAGGTATGACCCTAGCCCTGAGTAGCATCCTGCCATCACCCAGAATGATACTGCAGTACAAGGACAAAATTATTGACTTCACCAATTGGCTAAGCTTCTGGTGTCATTCTAAGGGGATCCAGTATCTGTCTTCCTGGTACAACATGGTCGACAGTCCACGATGCTTTGCCAGAGATGGCCTGCACCTGTCACCCCTGGGATTCTGGATACTGGCTAAGGCTCTTGCTGCCCCTATAGTGCCTTTTTTAGGCAAGGTTCAAATGACAAATTCACCACTGTAACAGGAACAGGCAAGCAAAAACTGAGGGTAATTCTACTCAATGCTAGAAGTTTAAACTTAAAAATGCACTCCCTCGAGGTACTCCTTAAAATGGAGAACATTGATATCTATGCAGTGAGTGAGACCTGGTTCAAGGCTCCAGAGAGCACCCCTGCATTACCAAGCTATAACTCATACCACACTTTTCGGCCACCTAACCTGGATCAGAACACCAAAGGTGGAGGTGTGTCCATATTCATTAAGGATATCCACACCTTCAGGCTAGTTGCTCAGCATAATGCAGCCAAGGTTATACAAGTGCAACTAACTCTGGACAAAACTGCAATCCAAACTGTAGCTTGCTACAGATCCCCCACCATGCCCCAGGATTCCCACTCCTCTTTTCTTGATATACTGGAAAATATTAGGGTTCAACCAAATACCCTAATAATGGGTGATTTCAACTACGCCACCATTAACTGGGAAAACCACTCATGTACCAACTCCTTCACTCAACGCTTTCTGGAATTCATAAATTCCAATGCCCTGGATCAACTTATCCACACTCCCACCAGGGGCAACAATATCCTAGACCTAGTCATTAGCAACATGAGTGACCGGTGTTCCACACCTGAAGTCAAATCCTCGTTGGTCAGATCCGACCATAAACTAATCACCCTAGATATCCAAATCCCGCCCCCACCCCCATTATGGAAATCATGGTAAAACATTTCTCCAAAGCCAACTTCATGCTTCTTAAATCAGAAGTGGCAAACTTCATGACACCAATGCATATGGACAATACAGTTATGACTCCTAAATCCTACACAGACGCACTCTATAAGCACTTACAGAGTGCATGGATCATGCTATCCCAAACAGAACCAAGATGCTATCCTCCAAAGAAAGGAAGCCAATCTGGTGGTCCCCTGCTATAAACAAACTCTACAACAGAAGAAAGAAACTGTTGCAAAAGAGAGTAAAATCCCATGAGTGGAGGAGTTCCCTGGTCAGTCTCAGTAAGAGGCTGAGATCCCTTATAAGATCCTCCAAAGCTAGCTATGAAAACAAAATCACCACTGATTTTAGGGACAACCACAAAGCATTCTATAACTATGTCAAGAATCTCATTGGCAATACCCAGATCTGCTCTGAGTTACAGCACAACGGCATGAAAATTGCAGAACCAACTGATATTGCCAATATATTGCAGATAGGTTCAGTGCTACCTTTACCCTCCACCCCATAAAAGGCCCATATCTATACAGGAAGAATGCAGAGTTCCTGTAATCACAACTATGCAGGTAGAAGCTGCACTCTCTAAAGCCAAAAACACAGCATCCATGGGACTGGACAATATCCCGGGCTGCATTTTACATGAACTTCAGAATGAACTGGCTCCCCACCTAAGCACCATGTTTAATCATAGTCTCACATCAGGCTTTGTGCCCAATGAATGGTGCACAGCAACAGTTATCCCACTCCACAAAGGGGGAGCCACCACTGATCCTGGGAACAATTGCCCTGTTAGCCTGATGAGCCTCGTCTGTAAGGCCACGGAACATATCATCATGGAACTCATAAACAAAGACATTGGTAACCTCCAAACACTGGACCCCACTCAGTTCAGGTTTGTGAAAGGCAGATCATGCCTCCTGAACCTGATCAACTTCTTTGAGGCAGTCTCCAAAGCTGTAGATGAGGGTAAGGTGGTTCACACAGCCTATTTTGACCTTGCCAAGGCTTTCAACACCATCCCCCATTCTGGAATTATAGCTAAACTCACTAAACTAGGTATAAATCCCTACGTCACAAGATGGGTCACCAATTTGCTCACTGACAGAACCCACACTGTAAAAGTTGTAGACTCCAAATCTGACTTCAAACCAGTGACAAGTGGAGTACCACAGAGTTCAGTCCTGGGACCTCTCCTATTTGGTATCTACTTCTCTGAAATACAGGCTAACACAGAAGGCCTTTGGCTAATGAAGTTCGCAGATGACTGCAAACTAGGAGCCATAGCTGAGTCCCCAAATGATGTGGACATCCTACAGAAGGGTCTCACTGAGACAGATGCCTGGTGTCAGAGCCATGGCCTCAAGCTTAAAGCAAAAAAATGCATTGTTACCCCTTTGGTAAAAACTCTGTACCCATGAACTACCACATAGGCGGCAGTCTACTTAACACTGAATGTGTAATAAGAGACCTGGGGACCCAGGTGGACAGTAGTCTCTCCTTTGATAATCACAACACCACAGTAGTCAGGAAATCCTTCTGTGTGGCGCATCTTATCACAAAAGGGTTCTCATCCAGGAAAAAAGAGGTCATTGCTCCCCTCTACTCGACACTCATTAGACCCATTATAGAATACAACACCCCTTTTGGAATGTACCTCACAAGACATCTGCAGCAGCTGGGAAGGCCACAAACGTACCTCACAAAGAGGATTTCTGGCCTCAAACAGATGCCCTACACTGACCGTCTCAAAAAACTCCAGCTTTACTCCATAGCATATCACCTACTTTGAGGTGATCTCTGCCTAACATATAAAGCTATGTCAAACCCATAGCAGTTGGACATGCTACTTAAAGAAATCCCAATCCCACCAAGCTACATGCTCTAGGAACCTAAACCTTGTCACAACAATACACAGGACATGCTGGAGGGATAGATTCCTGTCCCAGAGACTTCCCATACTCTGGAACAAGCTACCCATCTATGTCAAGCAAAGTTCCTCATTAGCACTCTTCAAGAATAATCTTGATAAGTGGATGGGAAATAGGAATACACCCTGGGGATCACTTCTATGGCTCTGCATGACAGGGGCACAGGAAAATAACTTTCTTGGGTGTTGTAAGCCAGGGAACCTTGTTGGCTAGGCTTACTTAGGCCCTTGGGTGATAGCCTAGTACCTACCTATGAACCTATATGACCTGCAAAGGGAATATCGTGGGCTATGGCTGAAGTGTCAGATGATAGGCTCTGTGTACTACCAACTGCTGTATTCTCTCACCCTCTAGCCCTCTCTCAGCAGTCTACTCTCTGTACAGTAACCCTTTGTCCCAGTATAGAGACTCCCCCTTCCTTTTAAAATCTGTTGCCTCATTATCTACCTCCCTCAGGCTTTGTAATGTGGGGTCTGATAGCTGAGTCTGTCTCAACTCTCTCTTGGTAACCTTTCCCAGCTCCCCTTCCACAAGACATCTGGCATCCTCTAACAGTGGTGCCTCACTATCAGCTTGGGTACTGCTACTTACCTCTGCCCTTGCAGTCACTCTGTCTAAGGGAACATTAGCACCCACAAGCAGCTGTGACTCACCTTCAGTTTCACTGCTACTGGGTAGCTCCCTCCCTGAAGTAACCACCTCACCAGTCCTGGCTGCAAGTGTGTGGCCTGTCTGGGTTTCCCCCAAGCTACCAGACCCACATGCTTGTCTTCAAGCCTGACTGCATGTAACTGCATGCACACGTGGTACTGCATTATAAGAATCATTCCCTATCAGGACATCTGCAGGGATATCCTCAAACACACCTACTTACTGGCTTTTTTTTCCATCCTCCCAGTCAAAGTCAACCCTAGCCAAAGGCATTTGGAATGGGGTCCCTCCTAAAGCTCTGACTGGAGTACACTGCCCAAGCAAGTGATGCACCTCTGTAACCATTGCAGGTTTCAAAATGGTTAGGTAAATAGGTCAGAGGCTGTGTCTCTTTTAGAAGTGGCCTTGTTCTCATCCATTAAGATAGGATATAACTTCTTGTGGTAGTTTGGCACCATTGTTGTCTCGGGACAACTTACTTCTGGCATTTTGCCATTCCTACTTACTGGTTCTCCCACCTTTTGTTCCCCACCTTGCCTCCATGGACATCTATCTGCTACATGGCCCCACTGGTTGCATTTAAAACATTTAACCCTTGGTTCTGGACATGTATCTGGACTAGCTGCTTCCCCTGCTACTGGCAGACTCTGGTGGGGCAGTCTGAGCTTCCCACCATGGGTTTCCTTAGACCCATGAACAGCACTGGGTGTCCCTTTCCTGTGCAGTGATGCCCTGATTGTTAGGTATAGACCTCCCTTCTCCCCCAACTCATGTGCAGAAGTGCATTGTCTATCAGCTAACCAGATTATCATGTCCTCAGGCAAAGTGCTAAGGGCTTGTTCCCTCACCAAAAGGTCTGCCAGCCCTTCAATAGTGGTGACGTGATATCTACTCACCCATATATGAAAATAAGTCCTTTATTCAGCAATATATTCACACACACTTTCTTCTGCCTTGCGTCTATGCTCATGAAACTTTTTTCCTATAAGCTTCAGGTGTTAACTTAAAGCATTCTAAAAGACAGTTCTTTACAATGTTATAATTTAATCTATCAGTATCAGACAATTAGGAAATAGCAGTTACAGCTTTGCCATGGAGTAAAGGGGTCAGGAACCATGCCCAGAGCCCTTGGACAACATTATACTGTTTACATATCCTTTCAAGCATATGAATGAAACTATCAAAATGATCCCTCTCTGTAAATTGCGGAAGACATTTACTGAACTTTTTTGCTTCTGGGGTTCAGTTACTCCCTTCCCCATTACCTCCATGAATCTAGTGAAGAGTCAGCATCTCTTTTTCAAGTTGTCTCTGCCTCTCTTTCTCCTCGGCCTCTAGATGTCACAGTTCCTCATTTTCCTCAGCCTCTAGATGTCTCAATTACCCATTTTTCTAAACCTCAAGATGTCTCAGTTTCTTATTTTCCTCAACCTCTAGTCCAGACATCTCATTCTCTCTGTTGCTTCTATTTCCAAATGCCTGGCCTCTAGCTTAAGTCTCTTTAAGTTCAGACAGATTTTTAATTCCTCTGTGGAAAGGTTGAGCTATCCATTTTCTGAGAATTGTACATCTCCAAGGCCAGCCTGGTTGTCCTTCTGATTGCTGGTCTGTGATGCAGCTGTGCTCAAAGCTACAATAATTTATGCCTTAGTCAGGTTGTCATGCATCAGTCCTTTAGCCTGCCATGTCTCAGCCAAGCTTTGTCAGCTTGTCACACTCCTCTGCTGATGTGCTTGCCTTCTCTCCCTAACTAACTAAGCTAACAAAAATAAATAAATAAATAAAACAATTGTGATGTGACACTTTGAATGTTCACTGCATGGCTGATTGAGAGTATAAACACCTTCAGTGACCACTGTACATAGACTACAGGAATTCAATATCCACACCACTACAAGCCAAATAATATGTGATGTGGCTACCCTACCACTGCCACCAATTAATATGTGACGTTCCTGCACTGTCCCAGTAATTAAGGAGCCTCAATCCTCACCACTGGCAATAAGGGAGGGGGCATACATAATGGGAGGATTACAAGTACACACACAGTAAAGTGCAATTTCCCTTAAGAGCACACAGAGATCACAGTCTGGGGCTGGTTTCTCTCTCTTTCTCCAGATCTCCAATAATATTCTCCACTAGCACAGCTATAGGGTTGAGATCTCAGCTGAATGGCCAAGCCAAACCTCTAGCACCCTTTCAGTCAAATCAATACTTTGTGTCCCTGCCCAACACACACACACACACACACACACACACACACACACACACACACACACACACACACACACACACACACACACATACACACTTTGAGATTTGATTCATACATAAATACAAACACACACACACCTGTGAGAGGCTGGCACAGGTTTACTAGCTATGCCCCCTTCTGCCCAGACTATAAGGTAGTTTCCACAGCCACCAACCACTACTTACCAGTACTTTTAAGGCCCTTAACAAAGGGTGTCAAATCCTACTGTGTAATATTGCTATTATTCAAATGGTAGTCTGACCAAGACTTGTAATGCTATTTAGGAGTGGCCTGCACAGTGTTACCAAATGCATATGCAAGTACACTAAGAGCTTAAATATGTCTCATAAATATCAGCCACAAAGATAGGTTTAAATATATTTAATAATAAATAATAAAAGAACAGGAGAATACTCAGTAAATAAATACAGTAATTTCAGAGTTCAAAACCATAGGAAATATTTTAAAACAACATTGCAGGACAGTCTCAGATAAATACAGAAAACATCTAAATGAATCTTTTCTATATTCCTATCTATATCTAAAAGAGATGTTATGCCCTAAATATTACTTACAACAAGGCAAGTGCAGATGGTGATGATTAGTGGATTTTTCCATGTCAAAGACATAATACAAAATGCACAGTCTCTCTTTGAGAGAGTTCTTAAATTAATATCAAATATTACTGCTGGGTTAGCTGAGATGAAATCACCTTTTGTCACCTGACTTCAGTTCCCAGGCTAAAACAGAAACTAATAGAATTTAACATCTCTGTGTGACAAATATGTATCTCTCAGATGTTTGCAGATCTTGGAAGTCATAAAACAAATAAATCACTTTTAAACCTAGTAATTACTTCTCTTTCAAGACAATACAAAAACGTATAGCTCTAGACAATGTGTCTGCTACACTGAAAGTGAGAGAGAACCTTTATAGCACAATCATAAAGCAGTTTAATTTCAACTTATTTTTTTTTTGTGTAACATCTTTTTATTTGTTTTGAATCTATTAGAAACCAATACACATACAAAACAGAGATGCATCTCTAAAAACTACAACATGCAATATACCAAGAAACTATATACAAATCTCATCTAAACCCTGACAAAAAATTCTCTAGTGCATCCTTTGTAATATCACAGTAAGATATGATCAAATAGTACTTTCCAGAAATCCTTAAGTTCAGGCTACTGGTTCAATGAATACAAAAATATTTATGTGCACAAAGTTGCTTACTGGCTACATGCTTTAACCCTTCCCATGATAAGGCCCTCCTATTTTTCCAATTTAGAGTGGTATAGTACTTGATCAACATAAACAGGGAAACGAGAATATGTATTTGGTCCTTATTTATCCCTGGAGGGGGGATATGGAGGAGAGTAAATTTCATGATAAAGTTGTTTTTTCATACCCCATTTTTTCTAGCTTGATCCTTAGAGCACACCAGAGCTTGTATGAGCATTTACAGCTCCAAAATATGTGTATGAGGTCTGCTATCTGTGTAGGGCAGTATTCACAGTATGCTGATGTGTTGTGGAACATTTTGTTTAAAACTGCAGGTGTAAAATAGGTGTTATTTAATAACATAAGTTGGGTATATTTAAATTTTTGGAGGGGAATAAATTTAGAGTATTTTTGTATAGCTTGGGCAATACTATTGGTTGTAATCTGTGGGTCCTGTTTTGTCCAGTAGCTAGAATGAATACATTCTTTATTGTATTTAATCACTATAACAAATTTATAGACACTGGAAATAATTTTTTTCTTCCGGTGAAACAGGTCCCACAGGGTTATACAGGTAGAGATATCTGAAGCGGAAAGGGTATGATCTTCCCAAACTTTACCACAGAGCTCCTTTAATTGTCTTAATAAGACTGTATATTTTGCCTGGAGGTTTAGCTTTTTCCTCATGGTAATTGATGAATCTTGTTTGAATGGGAGAAAGTCGGCTATAGATTTATCCCTCAACAATGGATATTGGTCCAGGTTGATCATCCTATTATTCAACCTGAGGTTGGGGTTAAGATGAATAGGTTGAAGGGTCATAAAAGCAGAAGTTAACTTCAGTGAATCAAATAGTTTCTGTATAATTATAATTTTCTCTTTTAGGTCCTTATGTAGTTTGAATTTCTTCCTACTCTCACCAGACAGGAAGGGCAATGCTTTCGGGTTAAAGTGTAGTGTCCTATTATAGTTATGATATAACTTCACCCAAGTCGGGAACCACTTTGAGGAATCTTTGGAATATTCTGCCGTATTAATTAACCTGCCACAGTTAATTATTTCATAGTATAATTTCAGATTGGGTAGGCCCAGACCTCCTTTTTCTTTAGGATGTGCCATTATGGTAACTTATTCTTGTGTGTTTGGGGTACCACAAAAATTTTGAGAGTTCTTTTTGTGTGTTCTTAAAAAATGTATTTTGTATCAGAATGTTGGTTGCATTAAAAACAAACAGCAGTCTGGGAAGTACATTCATTTTTATTATGGCTATTCTAGATAAGAAAGAAAGTTTAAGATGTAACCATCTGTCAAGATCTTTTTGTATAGTTGCCCACAAATTTTTAATATTCTCCTGATAGTATTTATTCGGATCATGATAAAATGAAATTCCTAGGTAATGTAGGTGTTCTTTAATCTTAATCTTTTGTGGACTAATTAGAATAGGATATTGCGCAAAGTTATTTATAGGGAAGATTACCGACTTTTCCATATTCATTTTATAGTTGGAAAACTTGGAGAATGTTATGATTTTCCCAATATCGGAACTAGGAAGGGAATAATAGATGTTTAAGTTGTCCGCATAGGCCGAATATGGAATTTTAGTATTAAATAAATCTGGGATGTGATGAAAGGTTTTCTGATTTATTAAGAGAAAAAGAGGGTCTATATACATATTAAACAAGAGAGGTGATAAGGGACATCCTTGTCTAACCCCATTACTAATTTCTATCCTAGAGGAAATGTTTTTTTTGTTTGTAGTATAGTGTGTGCTCCTGTATGTAGGATTTTAATATAATGGATGAAAATAGGAGGAATGTTGAATTTTTGGAGAACTGCCGATAGAAATTCTTTATTAATTTGGTCAAACACTTTGGAGGCATCTATAGCTAAAGAGTATATTGGGATTTGTTTGATCAATGATAAGGATATCATGGCTTCTAGCATAAGTGTCTGGTCCACTGTTTGTCTATGGTTAATAAACCCAGATTGCTCCAGAGATATAATATTTGTGATAAGAGATTTAAGTCTGGTAGCTAAAATTGTCACCATAATTCTCATATCTAAGTTAATGATTGAAATAGGCCTGAAATTGTGTGTGTTTTTCGTGTCAGAGTTGGATTTGGGAAGAAGAATAGTTCTGGAGGCATTTAAGTGAAGATCCCTAACACCAAATTGAGTAATATGATTAAATAGATGATATAGAATAGTGGAAATTTTGGGGATGAAGCGTTTATAAAACTCAGCTGAGAACCCATCCGGACCTGGCGCTTTATTAATTTTTAAGCTGTTAATAGCTATAGTGATCTCCCTTTGCGTAAAGTCAGCCGATAAAGATTCTTGTTGTTCTTTATTAATTATGGGGAAAGTTAATTGATTTAGAAGTGAGTCTAATTCTCGGTCGGAATATGATGGGGGGGAGGGTTATAAACTTCTGTGTAAATCCTCTCAAACACTTTAATTATATCTTGTGTGTTATTGTAGTTTTTATCTTGAAAAGTAATCTCTGAGATGAAGGGTATAGGCTTATGTTGGTTAATTAACCTTGCTAGGAATTTGGAAGGGAATTGAGCCCATTCCGAATAGTTGGCTAGGTTTTTAATTTCCTGGAATGATAGGTTCTCAGCCTGAATTGCCAGAAGGTTTTCTTGTCGATGGGATATTTTATTATCCATTTCCAGAGAATATTTCTGTTGTAATTCTAGTTCAAGTTTTGTTAATTCCTTCATAATACTCTTTTCTTTGCTAAGAACCTGTTTTCTATAATACGCAGATTTATTAATTAGAACGCCCCTGATCTCCCCCTTTGTGGAAGCCCATTTAATATCTATCGGCACGTTGTCCTTGAACAAAGTTTGGATATATCTATCAAGAAGTGGTTCTATTTCTTGTAGAATATCATTTTTTTTTAGTAAATTATGGTTTAGGTGCCACCATATAGATCTATTTTTCAAGGTGCCTTTTGTTGTCCAATCTATGGATAGTGTAATTCTGGAGTGGTCTGAAAAGAACCTAGGTTCCGTATGAAAAGATAAACTGTAGTCAAGAAAGATGTCAGATATTAGGAAGAAATCTAGCCTGGACCAACACTTGTAGCATTGAGAGAAAAAAGTAAACCTATTGTTGGAAGTATGGTGAGCTTGACGAGAAAATGGGTCAAATAAACTGAAATCCGATTTAATTTCGGAGATTGCTAAAGATGCTTGGATATTATATTTGGATTTAGTGTTAGTTCTGTCTGTCTCTGGGTCTTGAATGGAGTTCCAGTCACCCCCTATAATGTAATAGTGGTTGGGAAAGTAAGTTAGAATTTTATAAATGCCCATTAGGAAATTCTGTTGAGAAACGCACAGAGCATAAATACTAATTATAAGAATTGGTTTAGTTAAATGATTTATTCTGGAAACAAAATAACATCATCTGCCTCCTGGATCTGAGCCCTGTTTTATGATATCATGCTGGAAGGAATTTTTGATGATAATTGCCACCCCCCCTTTGTTAGTTTTATTTCCTGCGGTTATAACAGCTTTGATCCACTTTTTCCTCTGAAGGGGGCTCCAGTGCTCATGTAACAAATGGGTTTCCTGCACCATGATAAAATCTGATTTGGCTTTAAAAACTAGGTGTAAGAAAAGTTTCCTTTGTTTTTCTGCTTGCAGCCCTTTAACATTCCATGAAGCTAATCTCCACATAGAATCTGTATAGTATGTTGTTGTTGCTTATATTTTCTGTATATTTGGGTATGCATAAATTGTACCGTAGGATGCGTTGGGTAAAGGGTTTTTTCAGGGCAAAGATGAGATGCTCTTCCTGTCTTAATCCCGTGCTTATCCACTAAATCACCTGACCCGGAAGAGCATGGGATACAAATATTTATCTCAATAAGGCGGGATAACTTGTAGTAAGATACTATCAACTTTATTTTAATTAACTTAATAATAAACCATGAGATGTATCCCATCGCCACTAGCCTATCTCTACAGAGCATAGAAAGCTGAACTATCCTAATAAACTAACTCTGGAACACAGACAATAGCACATATAAACATGTTGTGAGATCTAGGTGCAATTTTATGACTTGTTATATCTTCTTATATGTTATAGAAATATTGTAAAAGACATTTTTGTAATTATCAACCATGATGACAGGTTTTCACCAGAGTGGAACCATCAACTGTTATGCTTTCTCTGTCATACATTGGGGTTTACGAGCTACTCCACTTTAAGTGAATTTGAGATATTTGAATCCCTTGAGAGAAGGAACCCACAGCAGGTAAAGACCTCCTTTATAATAAAGTCTAAAAATTTAAATTTGAGGTTAACGGACCTAAAGCCAACAGAATCCTCCTCAAACTCTCTGAAAGGTCACAGCCTAAATTATTGCAGGATGTTTGTAAAATTATTATTTGTCCCTACACTTCGTTATTCGTAACCTGTCGAATTAACACTTAGTATGTCAATGCATACACTACCCCTGCCTTCTGGAGACAAGTCATCTTAATCTATATATTTGTAATTTAACTAGCTAGCTAATGATAGATGGGGGACTATATCCTTATTTTAAATGTGATGGCCTTGCTATGAGCCGGAGACTTGATTCCTATTGAGTATTACCCAGGTGCATCCTAGTATGTTAACTTCTAGTTTATTTTTATTGTACCAGAACACTACCGGGGTAATTGCAAAACCAGCTAAAAACATTTGTATATAATACTAAAGTCCTCTTTCATGCAGAGGTGAAATATCCTCCTCATGTCTTGCATGAATATGTTCAGGAACCTTCCCAACAACTCATGTGTTAATCTATATTTTAACCTCTTATACAGTTAACCCTGTAGTGAGATGTTGGATCTCAACATCCCGAATACCATTAAAGTTAAAAATATGCCTGTGAGGACTAGCCCCAATCAGATAGTAATCTACAAAATTCCTGAAGTAATAATGATCAACCACAAATAACTAAAGAGATAGCTTAAGACCGTATCTAACCTTGCAGTGATAAAATGATAGGATTAATTGAAAGATTACAAGATCCACTCCATACAAATGACTAAAGTATTTTAAATATGTTATCTTATGTTATTACTAATAGGTTTTAAGTAAATATTGTGAATGGTTAGGTAATTTATAGGTATACATATATAGAAGCTCTCATTCATCTGAGAGAAAAAAAAAAATGAGAACAGTAATATGCCAAACTACATGAACAAAGTGTCAAGAGTCCTGCATCATATAGCCTAGTAACAGATCGAGGCATGTAGCATAAACTGAATATACATGTTGAATGCATTCCTTTTTCCTTTCTATATTGTTTTTCTTCTTCTTTCCCCCCTTCCTCTCCCTCCTCTCTCCTTTAACCATCCTTTTCCTACTATATGCCTCTATGCATAGTACGATATGTTAGACATGGAGAAGTACTTGACGAGCCCTCCATCTGAATTGCTCCCCATTTTCAAGAAAAGTCTATCGATAATAGATCGTTGGGTTCAACCTGTTCTAAGAAGAACAGACTAACAGGAACAGAGTAAAAACCTTTGTCTGTACTTACTAAAAATTGCAAATAAGCAAGGGGGAGTTGAAGGATGTGTTGCTCTGCTTGATAGACCCTCTCAGTCTTCTGATATCTGTTCCAACGGACATGTTGATTATCCTGTATATTCTTCAGTTCAAGCCCTCTCTTACATCTGTGGTTGCACACCATTGCTTCTTGTTTACTTCGGATTGGATTGTTGAATATAAGGCCGATTCTCAGTCTCTCAGTTTGCAGCGATCTTGTCCACTTCCTGGTTTGGATTATGCAGTATTAGGTGTTGTCGCTTTAAGATTCAATTGCATCCTAGGAGTTGAAGGTCAAGGTGTAGATTAGTATCACTAGAAGTTCCTGCATGTACAATTTTGTAGTTCGCTATGTCAATTCTGGATCATGGAGATATGAGGCTTGGATCTCCACTGTCTCAGTCGGACTAAAGGTAAGAAAATTGAGTTGAGGTTGGCGAAGAAGCTGGTATTTGGTTATTCCCCATTTGATGTGCTAATAATATACTTTCATTTATATTCCTGTTTGCCCTCTTTATTTTGATTTCGTTTATCTCGTTAAATCTTGTGTGTTTGAAGTTCTGGATTTACTTTAAAGATTTTCAAGAAGGTTGAAGCGGATTCAATATTATTATTTAAAGAGTATTTGTTTCCTTGAAGTGAGAATGATAAAGTATTGGGGTACTTCATCTGGAATTTAATCTGCTTATTGATAAGAAATGCGCAAAAAGGGGCCAGTTTCTGTCTTTGTAGTTTTATTTGTGGAGGTAGATCTTGTGACAAAGATATTTTTGAGCCAACCCAGTCAACAGCTTTTTTATTTTTAGCTGCTAACAGTAATTTACTTACATGTTGAAAATTAAGTATTTTGGTATAAATGATTCTTGGTTTGTTTGGGACTGGAGAAGATCTAAGTGCTCTATGGGCTCTTTCGATCGTAATTTGTTTAGCTTCTAAGTCATTTCCTAAAAATAGTGTGAAAATTGCAGTTAAGCTTTCCGTAATCTTGTTATGTTCAATAGTCTCGGGGATGCCCCTTATGATAATGTTGTTACGTATGGTTCTGGCTTCTAGGTCCATTATTTTCATTTGTAGTTCCTGAATGGATCTTGTGTTGGAATTGAATTCCTTTTGCAAGATCTCAATTTTGTCATCCTGGTCAAATATTTTTGCCTCTGTTTTGTCCATCCTTGTGAGAATCTTCTCTATAGATTCTCCGAATGATTGAAGCTGAATAGAAAGACTTTGGATTGAAGCTTGTATAGGCTGGAGTGCAGTTCTCAGATCCTCTAGGTTAGAAGTTTCTGTTTTATTTTTACTTGTGGATTTGTTGGTTTCCTGGATTTTACCAGCTCTGGCTCTCTTAGACATGGTATCTTTTTCAGGGGACACTATTAATGAGAATTTAGCTTTGGTAGTTTGGCTGTCCATTTGATTTGATTCCTGTGACATTTTCTCTGCGCTTCTTGTTGTATATTTAATATTTCTTTCTCTATTTTGTTCCAGATCTGTACCGGCCTAGTAGCAGTTATTTCAGGAGTAGCACATGTGGGTACAGAGTGCTTGTCTTATCTGCTTCAATACTCTGGTTTCTTGATTTCCCTGAGGTTTTCGCTGCTCAAGATGGAAAGGTATTATTTGTGTTTATGCTCTTCCTTGATATTGATTGAAAAAGTATTTATCTCAGTAATTGCTAATAGAAATACAGTAGGTAAATTGCTAAGCTGTGGTCCAGCACTGCTTACAGGATGGCAGCCATCTTAGATCCCCCAACTTATTTATTTATTTATTTTTTTAAGTTTTGCAAGTTAACCCTTTTATGTTCTAGTTTCTACTGTCAAAACATACATTTGCACAGGTATATAGTTTATATGCATTCCTGTTCTAAGTCAGCAGGGCATGCTGTTGTTATATTTTAGCTCAGTACATAACATACAGTTCTTTATAAATCATATCAATACTCACAAATGACATAGAATTATTTGCAAAATTCCAGATAGCTAGAATGGAAATATTTCTTATTATAAAGATTTAAGATTACAGATAAAAAATACACAGTGGTGATGCACATGCTCTTCAGAATTCATACTGTCAAACACCCTGTGTGTTGTACTACTAACAGGAATAGTAATATGTTTGTTATTAGCTGTAACATCTCTGTAGCACTGATGGCAAGCCACAGATTGTGTTAACAATGTAAAAACTAGGACTTGTATCAAACGTGTGACCTGTTTTGTAGATTGCATATTTTAGTGTTGGCATTGGCTATTTTGTTCATATGAACTCATCAGTGTTTTTCTCGTTTTCATGTTCATGAGGAAGAGGTCAGACACAACCACCACATGGTAATGGATCAGATGCAGTAACTTTAAGAGCAGAGGCAGAGGAAAAGTAAGGAGAGCTGTATCTGTTATCATGGCCAAAATCCATTTATTTATTTATTTTATATTTGTTAACCGGGTAGATTCTGGCTGGGCAAGTAGCCCATTTTCAACAGAGACCCGGGGAGATAAGCTCCATAACAATAGTACAAAGAGATTACAAAAATTTTTAAAAGATTCACAAGCAATATACAAACTTGTGACAATTGCCAACAATCACAATTTACAAAAGGAGTAATGTAAAACAGAAAGCATTACATTTCTTAAGCCTTACTACAGACAGTAATATGAAACTCATTAAAATCATTGTGGTATTTTCATTTGGAAGAAGTAAGACAAGAAAACAGAATAGAAAATATTTGATCAAAGGCATGAGAAACTAGCCAGGAGTATTACAGGACCATGGCCATTGTTGAGTAAAGTATTACTTTAGGAGTTTTTTGAAGCTATGATGATCTGTGTTTCTTAAGATATTCTGCAGTAATAGGTTCCACTGTTTGGCTATTTTGAAGGAAAATAAGAGTCACCAAAAAACTATGGGACTTTGTTATCTTGAGTATAAGTTTATCAGATGCCACCCAACAACAGCCCCTAAGGCAAGACAATGTACCCAACACTTTAGTCATAGGTGACTCTATAGTCAGGCACACTGATGTCCCACTCACCAGGCTGAACAAGGAGAAAATTACAGTCAGCTGCCTGTCAGGTGCCAGTATCTGCCACATAACACATGCACTCAAGTCACTCCACAACAAGTACATATATGACTGCCATTGTCCATGCTGGAGTGAATGACTTGAGACGTACCTCCCTGGACTACATGAAAAGAGACATGGAAGAGTTCATAGATCATGTGACCAGGGCAGGTATGACCCTAGCCCTGAGTAGCATCCTGCCTTCGACTAGAATGATACCACAGTATAAGGACAAAATGACTGTCTTCAACAATTGGCCAAGCTTCTGGTGTCATTCAAAGGGGATCCAGTATTTGTCTGCCTGGGAAGACATGATCAACAAACCACGATGCTTTGCCAGAGATGGTCTGCACCTGTCACCCCTGGGATTCAGGTTACTGGCTAAAGCTCTTGCCACCCCTATAGTGCCTTTTTTAGGCAAGGTTCAAAGGATAAAACCACCACCATAACAGATACAAGCATGCAAAATCTGAAGGTAATGCTACTCAATGCTAGAAGTCTAAACCTCAAAATGCACTCTCTCAAGGCACTTCTAAAATGGAGAACATAGATATCTGTGCAGTAACTGAGACCTGGTTCAAGGCTCCAGAGAGCCCCCCTGCAATACCAGGCTACAATTCTTACCACACTTTTCGGCCACAAAACCAAGACCAAAACACTAAAGGTGGAGGAGTGTCCATATTCATCAAGGATATTCACACCTCCAGGCTAGTTGCCCAACACAATGCATCTGAA
Organism: Protopterus annectens; assembly: GCF_019279795.1. NCBI lineage: Eukaryota > Metazoa > Chordata > Ceratodontiformes > Protopteridae > Protopterus > Protopterus annectens. The sequence goes on along the minus strand of NC_056744.1, from coordinate 1,486,883,386 downwards.
ATTCTCCAGGTGCAACTAACACTAGGTAAAACTGCAATCCAAATTGTAGCTTGCTACAGATCCCCCACCATGCCCCAAGATTCTCACTACACCTTTCTAAACATACTGGAAAATATTAAGATACAACCAAACACCCTAATACTGGGTGATTTCAACTACCCTGCCATTAATTGGGAAAACTACTCAGGTACCAACTACTTTTCCCAATGGTTCCTGGAATTCATAAATTCCAACGTCCTGGATCAACTATTCCATTGTCCCACCAGTGGAGCCAATATCCTAGACCTAGTCATTACCAGCATGGGAGATAGATGCTCCACACCAGTGGGCACCCCCTCATTGGTCAGGTCTGACCATAAGCAAATCACCTTTGACATCCACATCCCACCCCCCCCCCCCCCCCAGTAAGGAAACCTCCTTAAAAAACGTCTCCAAAGTCAATTTCATGCTACTGAAGTCAGAAGTGACAAACTTCACAACACCCAAGCAGACGGGATCTGGAGGTTCGACTGCAGAATCCTACACTAAGACGCTGTACGAGCACATCCACTCATGCATGAATCATTCCATCCCAAATAGAACCAAGATGCTCTTCTCCAAAAAAAGGAAGCCAATCTGGTGGTCCCCTGCTATAAACAAACTATACAACAGAAGGAAAAAACTGTTGCAGAAAAGAGGAAAATCCCAGGATGCAAAAAAACTCCCTCACCAGCCTCAGTAAGAAGCTGTGATCCCTCATAAAATCCTCAAAAGCTAGTTACGAAAATAAAATTGCCAAAGATTCCAAAGACAACCACAAGGCATTCTATATTTATGTCAAGAATCTAAATGGCAATGCTCAGATCTGCTCCGAGCTACAACAGAATGGCATTAAATATACTGATCCCAAGGATATTGCCAATATCCTGGCAGATTGATTTAGTGCCAACTTCACCCCCTAAAGGGCCCATCTCAATACCAAAAGATTGCCAAATTCCGATAATCATGGCCACACAGGTAGAAACCGCACTCTCCAAAGCTAAGAATACAGCATCCATGGGACCAGATGACATCCCAGGCTCTGTACTACATGAACTACAAAATGAACTGGCACCTCACCTAAGTGTCATGTTTAATCTTAGCCTCACCTCAGGCTTCATGCCGACTGAGTGGCGCACAGCTACAGTTATCCCGCTCCACAAGGGAGGATCTGCCTTGGATCCCGGGAACTACCATCCCATCAGTCTGACAAGCCTGATCTGCAAGGGCATGGAACGCATTATCATGGAACTTATAAACAAAGACATTGGCAACCTCCAAACACTGGACCCCACCCAGTTTGGGTTTGTGAAGGGCCAATCTTGTCTCCTGAATCTGATTGACTTCTTCGAATCAGTCTCCAGAGCTGTGGACGAGGGTAAGGTGGTCCACACAGCCTATCTGGACCTCCCCAAGCCCTTCGACACCATCCCCCACTCTGGAATCATAGATAAACTTACTAAGCTGGGCATAAATCCCTACGTCACTCGATGGGTTGCCAACTGGCTTACTGACAGAACCCAGACTGTAAACGTAGCCGACTCCAAATCTAGCTCCAGACAAGTGACAAGTGGAGTACCTCAGGGTTCAGTCCTGGGACCACTCTTGTTTGGCATCTACTTCTCAGAAACAGATGTCTGGTGCCAGAGCTGTGGGCTCAAGCTTAATGCCAAGAAATGTATAGTTATCCCCTTTGGGAAAAAAACATGTACCCATGAATTGCCACATAGGTGGCAGGACGCTAAACATCGAAAGTGTGATGAGAGACTTAGGGACACAGGTGGATAGTGGTCTCACTTTCGATAACCACATCGCCACAACTGTCAGGAAATCCTTCTATGTGGCACACCTCATCACTAAGGGCTTTTCATCTAGAAAAAAGGAGGTCATTGTCCCACTGTACTCATCCCTCATTAGACCCATTATAAAGTATAATGTCCCGTTTGGTATGTACCTCACAAGAAATCTGCAACAGCTGGAAAGGCCACAGAAATACCTCACTAAAGGAATCACAGGCCTAAAGCAGATGCCATATGCTGACCATCTAAAAAAACTCCAGCTATACTCTGTGCCATATCGTCTACTCAGAGGTGATCTCTGCTTAACATACAAGGCCATGTCAAATCCTGAGCTGTTGGACATGCTTCACTTAAAGAAATCCCAATCCCTCAGAGCCACATGCTCCAGGGATCTAATCCTTGTCATCACAATGAACAAAACATGTTGGAGGGATAGGTTCCTGACCCAGAGACTCCCCATACTCTGGAATAGACTGCCCATACATGTCAAGCAGAGCGCCTCATTGGCCCTCTTCAAAAGGAACCTAGATGATTGGATGGGATATAGGAAATTCACTCCAGGGATCATGTTAGTCACCCTGCTAGACAGGGGCCCAGAGAAGTAAATATTGTGGGAAGAAATATCCAGGGAATTGGGAATTGTTATGGCTAGGCTTGCAGAGGCCCTAGGGCTGATAGCCTAGTACCAACCTATGAACCTATGATCTAAGGGCCCTGTGTTGGTATTTAGTTGCACTAGGTTAGAAAGTGCAAGGCAGTTTTCAGGTTTGTGGATATTGGAGTGGGGAGTGGTGTGCTGACTGAGCATAGATTGGGAAATTCAAGCTAGTGTAATTTTTGAAGAGCAAGGCAATGATAGGTCTTGTTGGGTATATTAGCAGCAAATTTTGCTATTTTGTTATAGCAGGAGTCAAGCAAAGGTAAATCAGACTTGCGCAGTTTAGAGAAAAGTTGAGAACAGTAGAGAAGAGTAGATAGTAGGTGGGATCTGGCTGTGGCTAGTCTGGCATTTTGAGTAAGGTAAGGTTTGGCCCTATATAGAGCACCAAGTTTGAGATTAACTTTCTTCATTGTGAGTGATATGTGTTTATTGACTGTTAGGTTGTTGTCTATCATGACACCAAGTAGTTTTGTTTGGTTAACTGGTTTTATTATAGTGTCATTAGTGGAGTAGATGGAGAGAGGAGGTGGTCTTGCTTTGGATTTCGTTAGAGAAGATCATTAATTTTGTTTTGTTTGGGTTTAGGATGAGTTGAAGTTCATTTAGGTAATTTTCAATATCTAGAAATGACTTTTGCAGTTTATCTTGGAGTTCTTGGGGTGTGGGGGCAGAGCAAATAAGAATAGCAGCATCAGTATATTGAATGATAGAAGCAGATTTAGTGGCAGTGTTTAGACTATTTGTAAATATAATAAAAAGGAGAAGGCCAAGGATGGAACCCTGAAGAACCCCAACAGAGACTGGGATGAGTGTGGAGAGTTTATTATTCCATTTAGTTGCCTGTTGTCGATTAGTAAGGTAGCTAAACAACCAGCTGAGAGCTGAAGAATTGAGGTTGAAGGAGGCTAGAGTGTTGAGTAGTAATTGGTGGGATTCCATATCAAAAGCTTTGGACATATCAAGGAATATAGTAGAGACTAGTTGTCCATTGTTTTCGAGGAGGTTGCTGTAGTTAGTGAAATGCATGAGGGCTGTGGAGGTACTGTGTTTTGGATGGAAGCCATGCTGTGAAAAAGATAAGGGGTTATTTGTAGTGAAGTGGTCTAGGAGCTGCTTATGGAGACATTTCTCTAAGATTTTGGCTTTTGCATATATACATGCAATGTAAGTTCTTGACAGTCAGATTTCCTGCTGCATTTTTCTGCCAGTAAACTCACTGTAAATGCTTAGGAATATCTATGTATTCATATTATACACCACCACTGGATAAACTGTTATCATTTTGAGTACACTGTTAAATCAGCCATGCCAACACTGACATCTTTGAGTTGTAGACCATGTTATATGTCACTGTCCTTGTCTTGTTGTTTATATATATGTACATGCAGTTCTCATGTGCACAGCCTGAACATAGATCACATGACATTTAGTGAGAGGGTCAAAATATAAGCTATATGTGGTTATAGTTTGATTGTTGGCATTATATTTAGGTTACTAGTCCTGTTAGGCATTGGGCTATCACAGTATGATCTGTAATATATGTGTATGTGTGCCTAGGTTTATGCACAAGTGCTGTGTTGGTGGTGTACAACACACTGTTGTATTTTGGTACTGCATATGCTTATAAAGAGCTAGACATTATGTGGCAGTCTGTTTCATGTGTTGCTTTTCAGGCTTTGTGGTGCAATGTGTAGTGGTGGTGGGTATGTAGTACACAAAGATGAGATACATTGCTTGGAGAGTATAAATGTGGGGTCATTCCTTGTCAGCATTAAGTATATTTCTGTGTGGGGTCATGCCTTGTTGACATTAAGTATATTTCTGTGTAGTTTGCAATTATTTCCATTATGCTTACTGTTAGAACATGCTGACAGCAGACTATATATCTATATGTATATAAACATCTCACTTCCACAGACCACAAATGCAGTCATCATATTCCTATTTATTGTGCCCTGAAAATAATGCTGGTGGTTCAGTTTGCCGCAAGCCCACTGAGATAATGTGTTTTCACAAGGTTTGCATCCTTTACATGTCTAGCTCTGTTTCAGTTCAACTATGTAAAGAAGGCTACCACATTTGTAACTAGCATGTACCAGACTACCACCATGCTTAACCACTACATACAGAGCATACCAGCATACCAGCATTCACCTGACCATGCAGGATGTGCAACTTGCTCTTTAGAGAGGATATATTCATCATATGTGTGTTACAACATATTTCATTCACAGTGTAGAGCAATATCAGTTTTTGTAATACTGTACTGTCAGTATTAATACCAACCTCCCTTGCATATTCAAGATTGATTGGCTATGACCCAACTGGCCTGACAAAGTGTATGTAATTGTCCCATGTGAGTATATTACATAACCAGGTTGTACAACACATTTATGTCGAGTCTGTTCTGTCTGTTCTGTATTCAGATTTGTGATGGATGTTTGTGCACACACATGCAAACACACACACAGACATATATCTATATATATATATATATATATATATATATATATATATATATATATAAAGTGTTGTATGCCTACCTCTTAGTTGTCTATTATTTGACAGAGTGAACACATGGATTCCACATATTTCTTGTATATGTCTCATAAGCATTTTCTTTATGAGCTATTATCATGGGTTTTACTCAGTAAATCATGGCAATCATGTTTGATTCATGCATCATGTCCTTCCAGACATGCATGATATTGGCTAAAGTGCTAATAAAGTAACATTTCTTAGGAGATTTATGTTTATATTTGACTGTTGTTACACAGTAAGGGTCTTGTACCTCCATTCCTGTTATGAACTCTTCAGATGTCTCACTGTATGCGTTTTGTGGATACACTAATGTGAACTAGTGATTATAAACATAGAAGGCGCACTTAGATTCATAGGTTTATAGGGCATTACTAGGTTAACAGCTCAAGAGCCCTTACAAGCCTAAGCATTATTACCCGGATTTATGCTATATCTGTCATCCCATTTGTGTTAGAGAATGTATTAGGTTTGTGCCTGTGCTTTTGAGTATTTTACATGCTGCCTTGTCAATAAGGAACATAGGCGTTATCCCAGGAGTGAAATTACAGATCCTCATCCATTGATCCAAATTGCATTTGAAGAAGGTCAGGGAAGGGCTGTGCTTCACATGAATATGTAGCCTGTTCCAGAGAAGGAGTGATCTCTGAGACATATATCTGTCCCTCCAGCATGTTTTGTTCACTTCTCAGACCAAGTTTAGGTCCTTGGATTGGGTAATCCTCATGCTTTTTGTTTTGTGAATGTGTAACATTTTGATCAGGATTGTATTTGAGAATGTCTTGTAGGTTAGGTATAGATCACCCCTTAATAGCTGGAAGGAGACAGAGTAAAGGTGATCTGCATAGAACATGTTGTCTAACGTTGTCTAACTTCCCTGTTTTTTTATTTTTGTAAGGAACCCTTGAAGCCACTACAGTTGTTGCAAGTATTTGTCAGGTACATGCCAACAGATGCATTGTACTCAGTTACTGGTCTGATGGTGGTCAAGTATAGTGGGACTATAACCTACTGATGGATGCCATCCCCTTTCTTACAATTTGTGCCATACAGAAAGACTTCCTCAACGCCGTGGATGCATGGAGTCAAAGGTCACATTACTGTCTGTCTGTGTGCCAAGGTCTCTCACCACTGGGTCCATGTTTGGGGTGTGCTGAAAATGTTGTAATTTGCTGTATTATTCAACTTTCCAAAGGGTACATTTATGCACTTTTTTGGCATTTAGTTTTAGGTCATGGCTCTGGCACCAATTATTTGTCATCAGAAATGATGAAGTCCTTTTATCTGCTTGGATAAAAGCACTTAACCCGTTGTATAATAAAATCCTGTTTCACTTGAGTCTGGTTTCCATTATCTCTTACTGCAATTTTCAGGTTACTTGCTGTTTGATACAGTATTGCCTTGCTTCTTTTGGGTTACAAGACTGTCTCAAAGAAGTCCAACAGATTGAGCAGGCATGACCTTTCTTTGATGAAGCCAAACTGGGATGGATCCAATGTTTGAAGATGTCCTATGTCATTATTTATCAAGTCCATGGTTATTCTTTCAATGGCCTTGCATATGAGACTAGTCAAACCTATGGTTCTCTAATTTCCAGTGTCTGTTGATGATCCCCCTTTATGCAGAAGGATGACTGTTGCTGTCCTCCAGCCCCAAAGACAAAGCCTATCTGAAGGCTGTGGTTAAACAGAGATCCTAGTAGGTGTGATAAGTCATGTTTCAAGCTATTTAAGAGGCATCCTGAGATATTGTTGGGATCTATCAAAGCTGTGTTGTCAGCTTTACAGAGTGTGGTGACGACCTGTTCTTTTGTGATAACTGGTAGAGGAATGGTGGATGGTATTTCATGTGGGGGCTAATGAAGGTGATGGGAGTAAAATTTGTACTGAATTTATCAGCCAGCAGATTTGCTATATCTTCTGGTTAGGTATAGTTGATGCCATATACAACTAACCCTGCATATCATTGGGTGTTGCCCCTAAGACTGAGGACATAACTAAAAAATGTCTTATGGTTATCCTTTGCTTGATAGCCTATTTTTGCCTGAAAGTTGGCTTTTGAAGACTTGACCAGTCCCATAGGTTGCTTGTTTAGATTAATGAGGGAGTTTTTCTGTGTTGTACATGCCTTTTCTGACTTCTGGACAGGTTTTTCTTTCTTTTATTTTACAACCTATTTATACCAGGGTTACACAAGTGTGGCTCTTTCTTTCAGTTTGTCCTCGGTTTATATTGGTCTTGTACTGATGCTGCTATGCAGCTGTTTATATGGTTGTAGAGGGCTTTTGTGTACACCTCCCCATAGGCCTCTGTATTTTCTTGGTTTGAGGGAGCTTGGAAATTAGCTATACCATCACATAATAGGCGGTAGTTTCCCTTAAAAAGTTCTTAAAGGCTCTGGAGTTAGATGGGGGGTTTGGCTTTATATTTATTTCAAAGGAGAAAGCTTTTCAATCTGATCTAACCAGCAAGGACATTACACATGGGGGGAAGAAATTCTCCCCATGTTTGCAAGTACCAGTGGGAGTGCAAATTAGATGATCCAGGGCATTTGCATTAACAAAGTCTAGAAATATTTGAGCCTGCATGTTAGTGGCTATATATATTTCCCATTTAATGTGGATGTAGTTAAAATCACCCATGAATATGTAAGAATGGTAAGAAATTGTAGTACATTCAAGTATGAGGTATGGTTTTCCTAGGTTATAGTGGTGGACCTGAAGATATCAAGGATATGGTAATGGATTTTACTTATGGTTAGCTGGACATAAAGTAGCCCAAGCATGTCATATTATTTTACCAGTCTTGAAGTGTGCTCATCTTTTATGTACATTGATGCACCTCTACCTTTTGCACTTTCATGTGCAGTGGGTGGCCTGAATTTGTGCAAGGCATTATAGCCTTGTATTGTTGGAGTGTTTTCTGTGGCTTTGATCTATTTCTCAGTAACTGCACAGATGTCAGCATTCTCCTGGGTGAGGAATGCTTCCAGAGAGTGCAGCTTCTTGATGAGAACCCTAGCAGTAATGCCTTTAGCTTATCATGAATAACATTTGCTATGATGGAAGTTTTATCTGTTTGGCAATGTCTTAAAAAAGCACTATAGGGCTAGATAATATTTTAGCCAATATCCAAAAGCCTAGTTATGACAAGTGCAGACCATCTCTAGCAAAGCAGCATGGTCTGTCAATCATGTCCTCAGAATGATGAACATTGGACCCCCTTGGAGTGACATCATTATCAAATCCAATTATTAAAGCCAATCATTTTCTGTTGATGTTGTGGCACCACCTTTGGAGAAGGTAAAATACTGCTCAGTGCTAGACTCATACCTACAAATGAGACATGCTCTGAAAGCTCAAAGATGTCTCTCTTCATATAGTTGAGGGAAGTACATCTCAGATCATTAATGCCCACACAGACTATTATTGAGCCATACTGGCACTTGTGGTTTAGTGACCTGAGAGCTTGTGTGATCTGGTGAATCCTGGCCTCTAACAGGTAACCAACTTTGACTTTCTCCTTACTCAGCCTGGTGAGAGAGACATCAGTGTGTCTCATGACAGAGTCACTCATGACTGAAATATTGAGTTGGATTGTGTATCTGGGCCATATTCTTGGATTAGAGTGCAGTATTCATATAGTAATAAGGGTAATGCATGACCAATAACATGCACATCTCCAATTTTCTTCATTGCCTGTTGCACAGGCTCCATGATGTGTGAGCTGACAAATGATGACAGACAGGAAGTGCTCAACCCCTGTCAGATGACTCTGAAATTGATTAGGAGAGAACAGCCCCATTAGATGAACCAGGCATTTCCTGTACTGTTGTCCCAGTGGAGAAGCATCACCATGCCACACTGTATGGAGAAGACTTCAGAATACAGATGACAGAGGTTATCCAGGACACTTTTCATGACATGATGTACTTGATGATGATGATGGGCAAATTTTTCAGGAATACAGCCCAGGTACACATGGCACTACTGTGGTACTCGGGCATCCATGACAGGTTGACAATTTGTGCACATTCTCATGACTCCTGTGCATTTGAGTCACTATTTCAGTGATTCTGTAAATTTGCACAGTTTCATGCTACATGTGCATGTAGTCTTCATGAGTGTGTCTCGATGTGGCCTTAATTGACCACTTGTGGGTTACACTTGTATAATTCTTCAGCATAGTTGCATGTATCATATTTGTGGAGTCCCTTTAGGTTACACACTTTTTGATGTTGCATTAGTATGAGTTACTCTCTTACATTTTTGTGTGTGTCATTTGCACTTATTTCTTCCACGTATGGTGGCATATTTATGCATGACATATTTTCATATTTCGTACATTAGTAGCAAGGCCATTTAAGGACATGTATTACAATGTGTGTTTCACATGTTCATTCATCACCATGTGTTGTGATTTTTTCACATGTGTACTGCCCTATTCCCTATCCTCAGATGTAGGGGATTGTTGTTCACATTCTTGCTGCTGTAACATCTTTTGCAGTGTGTTGCATGACTGGACATATGAAGACATTACATGATATGTATTAAATAGGGATGCAAACATGTTTATGGCAAATATTTTACTGTTGCACATTACTGTTTTATGTACAAGATTTGCAGCCAAAAGTGCTTACATATCCTTACACTTCTATCATATATTCAGTCCACGTCCCCATATACTGTGGCATATATGCCAGTGCTTAGCTGATTGTATTCAGCACTTTGTCCATGTGATGCATTTTTGCATGCATTTACACATGGATATGTTACACTCAGCTGCAGATGTCACATTACATATACTCCTTATATGCTCTATACTTATCCACAATGGCTATTGTTTATATATCTTCTGTACACAAGTAGTCACATTTCAAAATCCACGTCATTGCTTGAACATTTTGTACACCATGTAGTAGTGTGTTTGCATTCATATGTTTTATGCTACTGCACTTATTTGTTATAGTTGCACATAACAAGGCCACTGGTATTTTACTTTAGCAGCAATTTAGGTTTTCATATGTAGTTTGTACTTGTTTGCACCACAATTTTCTCTACTGTGCTATAGGTTTATATGTCATGCACATTGAAGTGACTTATTTTCCATACATGTACATTGTATTGTCCTTGTATGAGACCTGGCACATTACACTATTGTTGTATGGCCACCATGCTGTAGTCACAGTAGGCCTAACATGACACATGTGTACCGAACAGATCCATAATAGATATCACTGTATGCTGTACTGTACCAATTAGCAGTATCATATCAGGGGTGCTACATTTGCACACCTGCACTATAAGTATATGCTGCTGGCCTGGTTAATGTCCACAGATGTCATGTGACATTCTTTCATTTCAGGTACATTTGCTTGCAGTTTCCTTTGTATATGCAGTGATGGCTCTTTGCTAGAGCAAGTGCATTTTACTGTTACTTTGGTAGACCACTGCTGTTCATGCCTGGGGGGTATTATACTTGCAGTATGGGTTAGTGGCAAAATGTTTGACTCTCATCTTTAGGGGATAGTGGTTCTATCCTGACTTCTTCTCATATGATCCTGCATGTGTCTGGATCTTCACTGCATGCAGCCCATGCCATTTGTATACATGTCCAGAGCTACATGCCTAGGGAATTTGTACATTTACATATATGTGTCTGTGGTATCCTTTTTGGGTAGGTACTGCTCCACATATGATGTCATCACTCATTCCTGATCCCCCTGTCAGGTGCTTACACACAGTTGACAACTCGTAAGCAATGATGCTGTACATTGGTGCATTATTATGCATTACTTGACACATCGGGCCATGTGTATATTGTAGTTTAAATTTGGTGGCTTTTGCAGTGCCCGCCCCACTGTAGATTTGATCTAAGACACTCCCCTAGGACATCTCTCGCAGACACTCCCCTAGGACATCTCTTTAATTCTACCCATCTCTATTTACTTTTAGCATAATAAACCCTTTCTGCACTTGCTTTTAGTCCTTTTTAATTTAATTACATTTTTTCAAACTGTGTGTGGACGAATATTGCTACATATTCAAGTGTGCCAGCTTGCACTGCATGAGAATTGTATTTACTACTTTACTACTGCTTTGCTACTTTTCTAAAAAAAAAAAAATTTCTTCTGCTTTTACTGTACTTGTGTTTCTTCCTACTTTATTTTGCTTTTTGTCATCTTAAATGTTCTCAATTGTATTTATTACTGCTTGGTGTAACTCATAACTCATTTTAGCCTTTTTAAACACTTGGGCTTCAGACCAGTTATACATTGAGAGGGTTTGTGGTCTGCACTGTAGTGGCAGAACAGGTAGCTTACATCCTTCTAAGTTGGGAACTGCTGATTGAAGGCTCAGTATCTGTTATTCTAAAGTGTATTAATTCTGGTTTAAGCACTTGGGCTTTCAGGCCAGTTATTTTACATTAAGAGGGTTCGTGGTCTGCACTATTGTGGGAGGAGAGGCTGGACTCTGCCCTTCTGAGCTGGGAATTTCTGGTTAAAGGCTTATAGTGCATGTATATCTGAACTGCTTCTTACTGAAATTGGTACACCTTGTTTGCTGTAGCATAGACTAGATCCAGGCCTGCTGAATCTAGCTTTGTTTGTATAACTTGAGCACTAATCCAGGCATTATTTAAAGTATTCAGTTGTATTTATTACTGCTTGGTAGTAACTTGGTTAAAGTGTAGCTATCATTCTAAGTCTTTGGATTAAGCACTTGGGCTTCAGACCAGTTGTTCTACATTAGGAAGGTTTGTGGCATGCACTGTGGTGGCAGGACAGGTAGCTTTCATCCTTCTAAGTTGGGAACTGCTGATTGAGAGCTCAGTGTCTGTTATTCTTAAAGTGTATTAGCTCTGGTTTAAGCACTTGGGCTTCAGGCCAGTTATTTTACATTAAGAAGGTTCGTGGTCTGCACTCTTGTGGGAGGAGAGGCTGGACTCTGCCCTTCTGAGCTGGGAATTTCTGGTTAAAGGTTTATAGTGCCTGAATATTTGAACTGTATCTTACTGAAATTGGTACACCTTGTTTGCTGTAGCATAGACTAGATCCAGGCCTGCTGAATCTAGCTTTGTTTGTATGCTTGTTATTTCCCTCAGCGCTTCTGTGGATCCCTAGTGATATCTGCATTGCTTACTGTACTTATTTCCTTGCTTTGCTTGAAAGAAAGTTACTGTTTGTCGTTTTTGCATTTAATTTACCTGTAACACATTGCACTTGTTACCTGGCACTTGCTCACTAAAGCAATTATAAGTCAGCACTAAAAATTAAAAGCACTACACCCTCGCTCCCCATTGGCCCTTGTTTTCAATTATAAAGGAATTCCCAATATTACTCTAGCTTGTCCAAAGGTCAGTTGTCAATCTCCTCTCTGGTCCAGCTGGTGAATATGGGAATCTTGAGGCAATGTTACAACTGCCTCATGTACACAGACAACCCTCTCCTCCTCCCAACAAATTCCAACACATGTGAGAGATACAACCATATAGCCAAACTGGAGGCTAAGCTCTCTCAACTCAGTACTGGCAAAACCAGTCAGGAGGAGAAGGAAACCACACTCACTACAATTCCAGTCTCACATAGACCTACCACGACAGCAAACCAAACACATAATGACACAAAAACATACTCGGAGGCTCTAAATAAAGATCTGCCTAAGCAGCAGAGACCTCCAAAGCAGACACCCAAGCAACCGCTACCCAAAAAAAAAACACGTGCAACACATATCTCACAAAGCCAGTGTGCCGAACAGTCACAGCCCTTAAGGCTAAACAACACACCTGATACACTTGTAATAGGTGACTCTATCGTCAGGCACACTGACGTCCCGCTCACGAGGCTGAACAAGGAGAAGGTCACGGTGAGCAGCCTGTCTTGCGCTAGGATCCGCCACATAACACAAGCACTCAGGTCACTCCAAGGCAAGTACAAATATGACTCAGTCATTGTCCATGCTGGTGTGAATGACCTGAGGCGTACCTCCCTGGACTACATGAAAAGAGACATAGAGGAGCTCTCTGAGCATGTAGCCCAGGCTGGTATGACCCTGACCTTGAGTAGCATCTTACCCTCACCAAGAATGATGCCACAGTATGAAGACAAGATGATCAATTTCAACAATTGGCTTAAGTATTGGTGTCATTCAAAGGGGATCCAATGCCTATCAGCTTGGGATGATATGCCGACAAGCCACGATGCTTTGCTAGGGATGGCTTGCACCTGTCACCCTGGGCTTTCGGATATTGGCAAAGGCTCTTGCTACCCCCATAGTGCCTTTTTAGGCAAGGCTCAAAGACAAACCCACCTCCATAGGTATCACAAGGGATAAGAAACTAAGAGTAATGCCACTCAACGCCAGAAGTCTAAACCTCAAGATGCACACACGAAGCCTCCTTAGCATGGAGAACATCGATATCTGTGCAGTAACAGAAACCTGGTTCAGGGGTCCCGAGAGCACCCCAGCACTACCAGGTTATACCTCATACCATGCTTTTCGGCCCCAAAACTTGGACCGAACCACAAAAGGAGGGGAAGTATCAATATTCATCAAATATACCCACACCTCCAGGTTGGTGGCAAAGCACGAAGCATCAGAAACTATCCATGTGCAACTAACAGTGGGTAAAACTGCCTTCCAGTTTATAGCCTGCTACAGACCACCCTCCCAAACCCAGGAACCCCACTCGGCCTTCCTGAGAACACTGGAAAATATGAAGGTCTCTCCGAACACCATTATATTGGGCGACTTCAACTACCCAAACATAGATTGGGAGCATTACTCTAGCTCCAACACCCTTGCCCAAAGGTTCCTAGAATTCATAAACTCAAATGCTATGGAACAACTTGTTACCACTCCCACAAGTGGGGAAAACATACTGGACCTGATCATCACCAACATGGGGACTCTATGCTCCAGACCAGAAGTGTATCCCTCACTGGTAAGATCAGACCATAAACTGATCTCACTGGATATTCACATCCCGACCCCACCCCTGCCCAGAAAACCACAGTGAAAAACTTCTCTAAAGCAAATTTCACACTCCTCAAAACCGAGGTGGAATCCTTCAAAGTCCCGGGCCTGTGGAAAATACGGCCCAGACCGCAGAATCCTTTATAAATGCATTCTATGAACACCTTCAGGACTGCATGGATCATGCAATCCCAAATAAAACCAAGACCCAATCCTCCAAAGGCAGGCGACCTGTCTGGTGGACCCCAGCCATAAACAAACTATACAATAGAAGGAGGAAGCTACTACATGACGGAGCAAAATCCCAAAGGAAGGCATCTCTGATCAGTATTAGCAAAAAACTAAGGGCACTCATAAAATCGTCAAAGGCCAGCTTCGAGAGAAAAATTGCACAGGACACTAAGGATAATCACAAGGCTTTCTTTAGTTATGTTAGGAACCTGGGTGGGAATTCCCAGATATGCTCAGAATTAGTCCAAAATGACAAAAAATACACTGATCCCACAGACATTGCCAACATCCTAGCTGACAGGTTCAGCGCAAACTCCCCCCCCCCACCAAAAGGGCAAATATCTATCCCAGCAGAGTGCTGCCCCCCTGACATCTCAGATGCTCAGGTGGGAGCCGCCCTCTCCAAAGCAAAAAACACAGCATCAATGGGACCAGACAGTGTCCCAGGCTGCGTCCTACATGAACTCCAAGGAGAGCTAAACCCAAACATAAAACTACTGTTCAATCTCAGCCTTACTACAGGATATGTACCCAAAGAGTGGCGTACAGCAACAGTGGTCCCTCTCCACAAAGGTGGTGCCTCAACAGACCCTGGAAACTATCGCCCCATAAGCCTGACTAGCTTGGTCTGCAAAGCTATGGAAAGGATCATCATGGACCTCATAAATAAAGATATTGGAGACCTACAGACACTGGATCCCACCCAGTTTGGCTTTGTTAAGGGCAGATCCTGCCTCTTAAACCTGGTTGACTTCTTTGAAACAGTCACCAAGGCTATTGGGGGAAGGTGGTCCACACAGCCTATCTGGACCTCAAAAGCCTTGATACAATACCCCACTCGGGCATTATAGATAAGCTCACCAGCTTAAATATAAACCCCTATGTCACTAGATGGGTTGCAAACTGGCTCAAGGACAGAACCCACATGGTTAGAATTGCTGGAGCCATGTCAGACTCCAAACCAGTTACAAGTGGCGTCCCACAAGGCTCAGTCCTGGGACCTCTCTTGTTTGGTATATATTTCTCGGAGGTACAGGCCAACACGGAAAGACTGTGGCTGACCAAGTTCGAAGATGACTGCAAACTGGGCGCCATAATCGACTCTCCAGCCGACACAAGCATCCTCCAAAAGGGCCTCGTAGAAACAGACAACTGGTGTCAGAGCCATGGCCTCAAGCTAAACACCAAAAAGTGTATAGTCATCCCCTTTGGCAAAAACAAAGTGCCCACAAATTACCACATAGGTGGTAATCCATTAAGTACAGAAGAAGTAATTAGGGACCTGGGGACCCAAGTTGACAGCAATCTCTCATTTGACAACCACGTGGCCAAAGTGGTTAGAAAAACATTTTATATAGCCCACCTAATCATGAAGGGATTCACATCTAGATTAGGGGAGGTCATCGTGCCTCTTTACTCATCCCTCATCAGGCCCATAATTGAGTACAATGCCCTTTTGGGATGTAACACCAAACACCTGCAGCAACTGGAAAGACCCCAAAAGTACCTCACCAAGAGGATCAAAGGGCTCAAACAGATGCCATATGCTGCCTGGTTAAAGAAACTCCAGCTCTACTCAGTGGCATACCGCCTGCTCAGAGGTGACCTGTGCCTGACGTATAAGGCCATGTCCAACCCGGAATTAAGGGACATGCTGCACCTCAAAAATCCAAATCCCATCGAGCTACGCTCGAGACTTGAACCTCAGCACTGAAATAAATAGGACATGCTGGAGGGACAGATTCATAACCTAGAGGCTCCCTTCACTCTGGAATAAAATCCCAGTCCAGGTTAGGCAGAGTCCCTCATTGACTCTTTTCAAGAGGACTCTTGATGAGTGGATGGGAGATCATAGGTTTACCCCGGGTATCACTTCTGTGTCACTGTTAGACAGAGGCACAGTATACTAACCTCGAAAAAGGGCATAGCAAAATGAATTTAAAATGGGTGGCGAAAGCCAAACATACTCTGGCTAGGCTTATAAATGCCCTAGGGCAGATAGCCTAGTATGAACCTATGAACCTATATATATATATATATATATATATATATATATATATATATATATATATATATATATATATATATATATACGTGTGTGTGTATTTTGGTACCATCACATCATCACATGCCTCCTTTCTGTGCTTTCTGCGGATTATTGTATGTGTGCCACATTCTGTCCCTTTGGTTTGCCCCTCAATTCCTTTCTCTGATCTTTCTTTCCCCTCTTCCATGTGTTTTACCCCTCTTAACTCTCACCTGTCTTCCATTGTCTTATCAACTGCACACCTTGAGGTGTGATTGTATGTGTTCCCCTATTTTGCACTTGCCACATTATTTTTAGATACCTGATTACTGTTATGCTTGTATCTAAAACGTGTAAAACCTATTTTATGTCCTCATCTACCCAACTTGGTATGTTAATAGGTTTGCATAATTAACATGATACATGTATGAACTTAGCCATGTGGTATATATTTTAAACTGGGTACCTGTACATGTAGCCTTTATTTAATGCATTCACCACATTTATATAACAGAGACTCACATTTCTGTAGTGTCTGTGACATATCTGTGTGCAGTTTTATACAAGTATAACCTTTCAAAGTGGACTGTTATTCCCTTTGAACTGACAGGTGTGCATACTGCATTTATGCCTTTAAACCTTTTCAGTTGCTCTGACCTATCTGACCTTCTGCAATATCTTACATTACTTTGCAAAGACTACTCATTTATATGTTAATTCTACACTAAATCACATTAAGTAACACATTGCTTGGTGGGTTACTTCTGCCATAACTGGCACAGTCTACAAAGTTGCACCAATCTTTTGGAATCCAGCACTCTGTATATCTAAGCATGTCAATACTCCATGGTGTTCTATATGAAATACTCTATACATACCTGCAAAGTCAAGTTTCTGTAGCTACACTTGCTTTGCTGATAAATCCTGCATTATATGCATAGTTGTCTATGGATGTTACTGTAGTCTGGATAATTTCTGTTGGTGTTTGTCTCCTGTAAGACATCCTTTACCTCATAGCAAGTTATTCAGTGAAGCTCAGGTGATTAACCCTGAGTGCTGGGATTACCATCTTTGTGCAAGAAGAAAAATTGCCTAGGAGTTATCACTAAGGATGGCTTGAAACAATGGTAGGAGGCCCTATCCCTATGTGCTTGTATTATTCAGAAGATGCATATGAGATGCTAGCATGGCCTTCCTTTAGGCATTTTTCCCTTTCTTCTCCAAAAGTGACAATACCTCCACATGGCATACCCATTCACCTAATCCAGCTGCCATTCCTGGTTCAGTCTTTACCAAGGCCCAGGGTCACAAGGACCACCTGCCTCACTCCAGCATATTGTCATTAATCTCTTCCCTCAAAAAGAGGTAAACAGACATAACCTTATAAGTCTTTTCCACTGCCAGGTGCTGCAGATGCCTTGGTTACATTAATGATTCCAAGTCTAGCTAATCATCTGGGCTTTATCTATCCCCATCAGTGTGGCTGGCTTCCTTAGGAGGACTTACAGACTTTTATTGTGAATATTGGTACTGTGCTCTATTAGTCCCTGCAAGGTACATTTTTCATTTCCTTTTATTAAGATAAATGTTCATAAATACAAGTAACACAGATGCACAGCATTTCACATCCATCAACTATTACAAGCATACACAGAATTTAAAAATATGGTAATATACTAAACAATTTATACAAGAAAGAATCCTTTAATTATGACGTTGCAGGAATATTGCTTCTTTTTATGCATATCTTAGTTTGCATTATATATATGGGCCTAGGACACATGCTCGACTAACATATGTCCGAATCACAAAACATCAAACACACATACACGTAAGCACTTAACATTGAAAAGCACTTCCGTGTATGTGTAATTCAAAAAAATAAAAAAAATCTACATTTCTGCAGGGGGGGTTTGCCCCCCCTGCACCTCCCACCCTCCCACTTTATTATTCTCACTCCGAGATTGCACTACAGTGGAGAAAAGGGAATTTTCCCTTACCTGCACTGTAATCCGATCTACGAAACAGGCACACATACATGGAAGCGCTTGTCGATGTTAAGCGCTTTCGTGTATGTGTGTTCCTTGTTTTGTGATTCAGACATATGCTAGTTGAGCATGTGTCTGGATCCCATATATATATATATATATATATATATATATATATATATATATATATATATATAAAGATATATATAGATATATATTCATATTTTTTTCCCTCAATGCACTCTGACTGGATCTTTTAATGTTACCCTATCTGCATTTAGTCTTACTATGCTCTGAATTTTGCTATGTATGCATTTAATCAGAAGTTAGCATTGTTTACCTTCACGCAAACCTACTCAAACCTGCTTACAACTGCTTAAAAGTGGTTTAATCACTCTGAGTCCAATAGCCGCTGTTCTGCCCAGCAACAAAATAAACAGCCCTTGAACCCAGGACCTTGTACCCTACAGTCACAGTAGTTAACTATTAAGCCATTATAGCAGCACATAAGAGTGAGGTATCTCCAAACAGATCCTCACTATAGCAAAATCACAATTTACAAGTGAAAGGAATCTATATACAATTTTATGTTGTATAACCTACTACATAACATAAATTTGTGAATTGGAGTATTCCATTAAGTCCAGATGTAAGGTATTATTGCAATAAATTGGTGAAATCCCCCAATAAACACAAGGACCCCATACAGTGTACATACACATAAATCACAGATACTAAACAAATATATAACATGTAATGAATGATAAATCAATGCCAAACAGCAGATAGTGTGCAAATTTAAAATTAAGCAATGCTAAGCATTGCACACCCCTGCTTACTGGGTGTAAGTAATGTGTAGGCCAGCTAAATTAATTTGCCCATTGTTATAGCCCCTTAAGCAATGCCAGCCTTAGGTAAGCAGGTTTTCCCATAGCTTAGCATTTTCAAAACTGCCCAATCACAGCAAAGTGTGGGAAATCGGCCCTATTTAAACCTCACAGTTGGGAATACATCTCCTAACTGGTTGTGGCTTCTTCCTGTAGGCACTATGGTCATTGTGGGTGAAGGATCGCTCTTCCGGATGCAGTGCTGGGGCATCCAGGAGTCCAAAGGCATGACAGGACTCCTCGTTAAAGACCATGAACAGAGACTGCTGCATGGCCAGTACCAGGATTCCAATATAAAGTGAAAGCCGGGACAGTCTTGCCCATGACCTCACCAGTGCCACTGGCATCCCTTGAACTGGGAAGCAGGTAAGGCATCACTATGCCTACCTGAAACGGAGGAAGAGGGAGCTCTTGGATCAGTGGATCCAAGAAGCTAGGCAGTTGGGTGATGTCCCAGCCATGTGTAAGTACTTATCCTACTACCTGTTTAATAATTGCCAGCTCATGTATATTATGGAGAGGTATGGCTAAATATTCTTCTTATGTCTTTGACAATGGCAGCAGAGCAGGCTGTGAATCTGGAAGTCCATGCATGTAGGCTGCAGAGGTTGCATTGTGAGGCAGGTTAGTAATAATCTTGCATGTACTGTCATAAGAAATAAATATAAAAGTAGCAGAAAGTTAATTGCCAGTATAAAATCTGTATTGTGTATGGCATGTACTGAATAAACCAGACAATATGGCAGGAAGAGTCTCATATAGGTTGTATGTAAATAAAAGGGTAACAGCCTGGCAATAAAGGTGTAACTCCTGGACTGCTTGTGTTTACTCTGGTATCATATAGTAATGTATTGTTACAGTCTCTTAATAGTACTGCTGTATTAAGCACTGTTACCCACACTGAGCTACATAAAGAAAATGTGTAGGAATGTCTGTATACGACTGTGGTAATCGCAAGTTCATACTGAACAATTGAGAGAGACCTATAAAACAGTGAAAGGAAAGACAACATAATCCAAACAGCACACTCAACTGTGACGTGAAGTGTTGCATTTTTAGCACACACAGCCATGGTTTGAATCCTGGGAGTGGTAGTAAGCTGTATGCAGAATCATACCCCACAACTGTACAGATATTGTCAGAAAGTCCAGATAACTGACGTAATTCCCCTGTTTATCACCCTGTCCCCCTGGCAAATCAGTGGGATGATCCCAGAAGTTTAGGCAGCAAATAATGACATACAAATGATTGTCAGACATCATAACTGTCAGAAATATATCTATAAGAACAAACCTGTCACCCTAGCAACTTACCAAAGTGTAATGAGAGTAATAAGCAAAGTATGTTCCATCTCCACCCCCATGTTGTGAAGCTATGACCAGTGTGTGTGCAGTAACAGAGTGAGATGTATGTGCATAATAATAATGTGGAATCTGGTAATATGTTTGGCAACATTCAGGTAGTGTTAACTAACATTTCCCCCCACAGGTCTGTCAGATATGAAAATTGTGCCTAGAAATAAAAGAGTGAAATCCTGGACTGGTACTGTTTAGTCTGGTATTGTATGGCAGTGTTAGTGTTGCAGTATCTGTGAATAATAAATTATTACTCATCACTGTCATCCACACAGTGTTACATAATAAAACTGTCTAGGAAACCCTGTGTAAGAGTGTTGTAATTACAAGGTTAGAGTGTAAAACCATGTGTGACTTATAGACAGAAATCAGAGAAAAGATACACAGCAATATCTATATAGCACACTCAACTGTGATGTACACTATTTCATTTTTAGCAGACACAGCCATGGTTCGAGTCTTGGGAGTGGTAGTAAGCTGTATGTAGACTCATACTCCTCAACTGTACAGATCTGTCCAGAATGTCCAGATAATTGGCCCATATCTGATGCCTGTTACCCTGTCCCCCTGGCATATCAGCGTGATGATCTCTGACATTTAGGCAGCATTTAATGTCATATAACTGACTGTCAGGCCTGTAAATATTCGGAAGATGTATATGAAAACAAACCTGTAATTGTAGCAACTAAACAAAAGTTTATGAGGGCAATAGTCAAAATATGTCCCAGTTTCACCTGCATTTTGTCAAGACATGCCCAGAGTGTGTGCAATAAGAGATGGAGAGGTATGTGCATAACATCAACCTGGAATCTGGGAATATGCATAGAAACAGTCAGGTAGTGTTAACAAACAATACCTCTACAGGTATACCAGGTAAGAGGTGTATACTGCAAGTAAAACACAGTTCATGTATATAGTTGTCTACAGCCATACCACTGTCCAAACTAAGGACATAGGGTAATGTAATAATACCTGTAAGGTACAGATCACAGCACTAAGAAAGTAATGAGAACTACTGGGAAATACAAGTTAATTCACATCTTTCTCTCCCCCCCATATCTGGAACAATAAACTAAATACACAACTCATTCAGTATGTGTACAATTAAATCTACTGTTGGGACATATGTCCTATTGTTTGATAAATATTGAAATTTGTTTCTATGCATGTGCCATGTTGAAATACTCCCACACTGGTGGCATGCTGCCATCAATGTACCTGCATTCTGTTGTAATGGCCACTGCGGTTCCATATATGCATGTGTTCTGTTTGCTATGCAACTGTTCCATATCTGTTGTTTTGAGTTAATGGGAGCATCTATGCATGCTGTTATACCTAATCTTGGAATATGTTAACTATTACTAACCCACATATGTTTTAAAATTGAAACACCATAGCACGTTTCGGAAGGCTGGTCCCAGCAGACCCACCTCTCATACCTCATCTGGCCATGGCACCGGGCACCAGCATGTCTGGGGCCCACCCCAGAACCTCCTTGTCCACTGGTCCTGCACCCACCTTTGAGTGGGACCACCTCAGGGGATGGGGCTTGCCCCCCTGGGAGCGGGCATGGACAGGATATTGTCACCCATCGTCAGGTCCAGGGTCTGGTGCACAGCGAGCTTTGCAGGGAGTTTGGAGATCTGCTATGCCAGCTTGAGGGTCGTGTGGCACATCTGGCTCATGGGCTTCCGACTTCCAAACACCCCCTCCCCATCCAAGGTGTTTACCCCCAACATGTGTAATATACTGCCCCTGTATGCTGTCTTGTCTGTTATCCAACCCAACCTACTCTCCAAATCTACCTACTATCCCTCCCCAACATCCCACTCTCACCTTAAAAAAAAAAAGGGCAATCTGTTTCCAAAAAAAATCTCGCTCCATACATAGTTGTCCATTTTGCACATGTCCACTGGACACATGTAATCTGGTCTAATTGGCTCCACAACATATTACTGTTGTCCTCAGCCCTCTCTCAGGGGTATGGGTGTCCAAATCTACCTCAAAATCAGTGTAAATGCACAGCTGTTGCTGTAGAAGAAATCGGCAGCTATGAACCTTCCCTGCACCTGTCCTGTACATCCCTAGCTATTTTCCCTACTGTCTTTCCCTCTTTCTGAGCCTTTTTCACCACTTTCCTATCAACCCTTTTTCTTTTCTTTTAAAGAAATTAGTGGGAGAGTAAGTGGAAGTAAGCACTTTTAAGCAGCAGTAAGTGGGTTTAAGCCTGTTTGCATGGGGGTAAGCAATGCCTACACAGGATAAGCAATTTAGAGGCTAACTGGCTGTAAATATATTTAACCGGAAGTTAGAATTGCTTACCATCATGCAAACCTACGCAAACCCATGTGCAACTGCTTAAAAGTGGCTTAATCACTCTGTATCCAATGGCCCTTGTTCTACCTAGCAACAAATTAATCAGACTTTGCAAGTCTTGAACCCAGGACCCTGTACACTATAGCCAAAGCAATTTGCCACTAAGCCATGTCAAATATACATAGCCCTGATGTTTTCACAAACATATCATCCAGCACAGTCATTCAACAGTACAGGCAATGTATTTATACATGTAGATGTGTGGGTGTGTGTTTATATATATATATATGTATATATATATATATATATATATATATATATATATGTATGTGTATGTATGTATATATATATATATATATATATATATATATATATATATGTATATAGATATATATATATATATGTGTGTATATATATATATATATATATATATATATATATATATATATATATATATATATATATATATATTGAGCTAGGACATTTGCTTGAATGAGCAAATGTCCGAATCCATAACCACCAAACACACTTTAATGAAAGCACTTTTATCGAAAAAGCACTTTCTTTAAAGTGTGTTACTAAAAAAAAACACTACATTAATGTTTTAGCCCCCCCCATGTGGGGGGCTGTGCTCCCCACCTCCCTACTTTAATATTCAATCTCTGAGACCGCACTACAGTGGGAAAAAGTGAATTTTCACTTTTCCGCACCTTAGTATGGCCTCGGCAACAGGCATACTTACACAAAAGTGCTTCTTCGGGTAAAAGCACTTTCACGTACGTATGCCTGGCCATTTGGGTTTCAAACGTTTGTTCATTTGAAGCAGCTGTTGAGGTACTGACAGCATGCATTCTTCATGTGTATGGACCTTCCAGCAAGTACAGGTCCCCAATGTCACACCAAGAAATGGTCTGCTTTCCAAGACGTTTGGCCATCAAATCCCACTTACCTGCAACAGAGGCAGCCATGGCTTTCACACGTCTTACATGTGATGACATGGACCCCATACCCAACAGGTAGCACCCAGGAGTTGGACATGTAGCCATACCTTACCATTGCATATACCATGGCAATCAGTGCAGTCATGTATGTGGCGAGGATGTATGGGACAGGTTTAATGTAGAAAATAAACAGATGGCCATCCAAGACACATGATGTCACATGTTGCAAACTGGTCATGCAGGCTGCCTAGTAACATGCCATAACACTGACGGAGTTGCAGGAATGTCTACCAAGTACTAGCTGTGCAGTACCCATGTCAGCAACTGCCTGGACTCTGCATAAATGTGGCCCATGGGTTAGGGTAATCAGTTGGGACAGCTCTACCACAGGAAACACCAGCCAGGCCTCTCTACGGGTAGTGTATGCATAACAAAAAAGGTCCCCAAAAGGCATGCGTTGCACTGTGTACTGGTGTACCAAGACCACATTGGAAACCTACAGACAGTATCAATTAAGATACATGTGCTGCACAACCAACACCTCACTCCACCTCAAGCCCACCATTCCCATCTGTACCTTGCTGGTGACAGTGTACACCTGTATGTTTGCCATTCATTAGCTGGGACAAGGCTGGTACACATGGTGTTCAGTGTTTGGGACACTGCAAAATGACACACATGTGTAGGCCATAGTTGTCAAGCATCTGCAAAAAGGCTGAGGGTGGGGATGGGTTGTCATCATGACACAACACTGCACTGATGCAGAGACCCAAAGGATGCTACAAATGGCTGTATCTGCACACAGTCAATATGTCAGGAACTGTGGCAAACAAAACCCTGACTCCACAGCAATAGTGATGGCAGTGTGTGACCTCCAAGGGATGTGCACATGAGTTGACCTTGTAATCATGCAGAGTTGGGGGACATTTGTAGGGCTGATTGACCAAATACTGGCAGATGCAGATGGCCCATGCTAGTATAACCCTGCCAGGAATAGTGACTGCTGTAGTACACATAACAGTAGGTGCAACAGACCATCATGATAAGGCCATGCACACATATGCATCCGCAAAGTGTATGCATCTCAATCAGCATCTACACAACTAACACATTTGTTTGACAATGCATTTGATTGTACAGGTCATATGTCACATATCAGGTTTGTGTAATGTTAACATATGCAGTAATGTGGTCCCCTGGCATATCGAGGAAGAGGGCGTCATATCAGTAAGGGTGTGTACACTCCCCATAGCCACATTAAGGTTTGAAGGTTGTCA
The DNA here is from genome assembly GCF_019279795.1 of Protopterus annectens. Taxonomy (NCBI): domain Eukaryota; kingdom Metazoa; phylum Chordata; order Ceratodontiformes; family Protopteridae; genus Protopterus; species Protopterus annectens. The sequence continues at coordinate 1,486,858,375 of NC_056744.1, read as the reverse complement.
GTGTAATTGTATTGTATTGGCCATACATGCACCACTGATGATGAAATCCATAAATCAGACATCAGGCATTCACAAATAACATCTGTCCACATATCATCCCAGGTATGTGTCGGACAAACACATAGGGGCTGTGACCACATTCAGCAATGGTGTGTACACCTGTGAGGTATGGTGCACAGTAAATGCCTGGGTGCCGAATCGGTGCACAGTAATACTGTGTACATGGGTGCAGTGTGTTCCAGGGGAAGGGGCATCACCTACTAACACAATCCATGCATGACAGAGCTGTATAATGTTGCTAGCAGGGATTGACTATAGCTGCACTGCATGCTGCTGAGTGCCATATGTCATGCATGTTGACAGATGGGTAATGGGAGGTCTGTGTGTAATATCTTTGTACAACCTCACCTGTAAGTGTGTGGGTTGGGGTGTGGGGGGTTATATTGCCTGTAAGTGCAATCTGGGTGGAGTGGAGGGGGTTGATGTATGTAGGAGGTCTGTGTGTATATATGTGTGTGTTTGTGTGTGTGTCCATGTATGCACATGTGTGAGTGTGGGGTTGTTCATACCTCTCGACTTCCCTTTGAAATTGTGCAGTACATGGACATGGACAGATATCTTAGACACCAGGAATACTTGTCTGACATGTAATCTCAGGACAGCTGATAGTATAGTAAGGTCTGTAGCATGGAACGTGCACTGGGAGGGAAACTAGACACCAGGGATACTGTTATAAATGCAATCAGCAGAAAGGTGAAAGAATACCCATGTATGCAGCACTATAGATGCATTGGGAAATTACTAGACAACACCAGAGAGTGTTTCCAAATATTACTGTAGTCCACATAAAAAGTTTATAGAGCAACAGATCTTGCATCTACTGAACAATAGTTACGTAGGACACTCCAGTGCGTGACATTATTGAGTGACTGTAGTAGCCCCTACCATACGGGGGCCATGCTCAAGATGTCTGGACAAAACCTAGGATGAACACTGGATGACATCAGGGATTCTTTGAAAAACCAACTCCAATCAAGTCAAAGAGGTATTGGACTAACAGGTCATGTTTTGTGATCACTTTTTTAGGCAATTAGAATAATGATACATTAATGATTGGTATTAATGACTGTAAGTATCCAGAACTGATGCAGGATGGGGAACTTAAGAGAATAAATTAGGAACAGTCTGTATACTCAGGGACAGGTAAGTATTATGGTGGAATGTCAGTGTGTGTGTGTGTGTGTGTGTGTGTGTGTGTGTGTGTGTGTGTGTATGTGTGTGTGTGCGTGTGCGTGTGCGTGTGTGCGTGTGTGTGTGTGTGTGTGTGTGTGTGTGTGTGTCTGTGTGTGTGTACTGTTAAGGAATGATGTACAGGTCTTAAAGTGCATTTCTTGATTTCCCCTCGCAGGTGGCTAGGTAGGTCAGGGTCCCTCCTGCAGGCAGTCTGATGCTGGTGTCCATACAGACACTGAAAATGATGACAGGTGTGTTGAGGCACAGGCGGGGTTGTCAGAGGCCAAAACGGCACCATCATTCGACATCCCGCTGTTATCCACCCCATCCACACACACAGTCACAATGCCTATACATACCCCATCATCAGTGGCCATAGCAGAGGGACAGTTGGTGGTTGGTGGCAGGGAACAGGACAGTGTGGTATCTATAGCACATGTGTCTGCACACAGCAGCCATAGCTGGATGTCTGGCAGGGAACCACATAGGCAGATGTACAGGGGTGCTCATTGGAGGGCTTCTGGTCATCATGCCCCTAGCAGAAGTACCACATCTGGTATCAACAGATGCATGTTTCACGTATGGAATGGTACACCAGACAGGCTCTGAGGCTGCAGAGGGCTACTCTTTCAGCTGCTACTGACAACATCCGTGATTTTGCAGGTGCCCTCCATTATTATACAGATGTCATGGATAGACAGTGGAGTGAGATGGTGTGTATCCTCGACCATGGTTTGTCTGTGCTCGGGCATGTGGTGGGAGTGGTGTGACAGCCACGAGGACATAGGCCAACAACACCAATAGCTGGAGGTCAACGTGGACATGCAAGGACACCAAGCCACTCTGTAGTGGCAGTACCAACCCCAGCAATGCAGGGGGTGCTGTCCACACCACACCACACCACATCAGGCCACGTGCACATGGCCCTGGCCAGTCCCAGCAGGGACCTGGTTCCAGCAGACATATATCATCATCAGGGGAGAGCTTGTACCTGGACATGCCCGTGGAACCCCTGGCAGGCACAGTTCTCATGTGCATGGCCAGAGGAGGTGAACTGTACACCCTGCCAGGTATGGTCTGCAGCTGTCCAACAAACACCTGTATAGGGCAACCACATGGCAGAATTTTGTGCATGCATACTCACACACAATACAAATGCAGCTAGAGCAACCCCATACCTACACAGACCACATCACCATGGCCATATCAATAATTAAAGCCCCTCACTCACACACATGGTGTCAAACGTATGGCTCAGCCTAAGTCTCTGGCAAACCAACAACACACCCTGTGCATATGATGATACCTGTGCCACATCCCTGTCATCCATAACATTGATGCAGGGACAGGCTAATATGGTTCTGATGCACACGTTGACAGTACTACGGTGTACCAATGTACTGCTGCGTAACATGTTGTCAGCAGTAAAGTTTAATGCTTACATGTCAGGAAGTGTAGCTGTTCAGCCATGATGCATTATAGCTGTTATTAACACTGAGTAATTCTGATCGCCATAATGTAATCCATTTGTGTTGCAGTAGGTGTCCATGTGTCAGCAGGAGGATAGTTCTGCTGTTGTATCCTACAAGGCGTATGGCACTGTGGGGACACCTTGACTGTGCCATATCTTGGGTACAGATGAATACATGTCACAGGTCTGTATGACAGTTACTGCATGTGCCACATTGCTGATAGGTCTGGGGTGGTGTATACAGGTGAGTGCATGGTGGCTGCTGTTAGCAGCCCTTCTACAGTGGACAATGGTAAGTGTACTGGGTGGTATACAGCACATGTTTGTGTATAACACACACAGAGATCTTGGTGTTGATGCAATATGCAGAGAATACTGTACACATGGATGTATGTACCTGTGCAAGGAACCGATTGTACCCTATGTAATTCCACCAAGCCAGAATAGGCACAACAACACATTAGGGAATAAGCAGTCCACTAGTTTAATTTCATTGACGATGCTGGCAGTGTATATGTCCCCTTCCCCAGTGTAGTGCAATCCTCAACTCGGTAAACATATGTGTGCTGGTGTGGGTGGCACACCCCTACCCTTTGGAGGGTGAGAGATGCTGCAGAACCTCAGATAGTGTGATAGACAACTACTTAATCTGTTAACATGAACTGTACAGTATTATGGCCAGCTAAGCGGGGGGATACACTCAACAGTAACTGCAATGATGGTGGCTGTGTCCACAACAGCCACACCCAGCTATATATACCAACCCCAGTATCACAGCACACCTATAGTGTGGGAAAGAAGCCATTTACACATCTAACACTAGTTGTGATGGAATGTATGTCCACAGGATGATAGCTGTGAAATGCTGGCATATGCAAGGCAGTTCTCAGACAGATGACCTCCTGGGACATGTATATTCTGCAAAATGAAGTAGATTCCTTCACATACACACACACCCTTACTTGACAACACTGGGACTAGACCCCTATCTAGGTATGTAGTGCTACTGATGTGTGTGGCTTTAATTGCACACACCACACAGCTTTTAAGATGAGGTGTGTTCCAGGCTACATGTTATATGAAGAACATCCCCAGGCATGTACGTTATGGTAATGGGGGATGTACTGGTTGTTTATGGACAATACATAGTGTGACATACCGTCATATACACATTGACAAACACATAACAGTCAGACACACATCTGAGAGACTTAGGCCTATCAGTGCTAACTACCTTGTCAGTGTGTACATTGTGTTACAGGTAAGTTGCACACAGCACATGCATAACTGGGCTGGATAGTGTTATCAGTTACCTGTATGGTTGATGGTGACAGTGGTCCCCATACAGTGGAACATGGGACATGTACCAGAGTACCATGGTGTAAAGACAGTATAACCAGCACCTCACTGTGGATATTGTACACACTGAAACCCATGATAACACTCTGACATACCCACCATCACACATTGACCAGGACTGCAATACAATCCCTTGTCCATCACAGGAGTGCTACTACAGGGATATTCATATAATGCACATGCCACAGGCATAGTAGGGTGATACCTTGTCATGCCTCTCCTACAGTCAGCAATATCACTATTCCTAATACTGTGTGGCAATACATATTTTAATAGGAGAATTTGGCCTTAGAATGCTGTACCCTACATATATACACACATGCACACATACACACACTTGCCAGAACTCAGTGGGTATCCCATGCCTATCAACCCATTTGTACAACAGTGTTGTGCTGATACTGCAAGGCCCAGGTAGTCCTTAGGGAGAAGAGTGTAACAAGGTACATGCAATGTCCAGTACAGCAGCAGCCACATTGAACTATGGCAATGGGGGATGCAGTGTATGAGAAGGGCCTCAAGGTATTCCCAACTACAGGTCTACAAACACACAGACACTGATATTCTCAGTAATGCACACATACACATATGCCAGTACTGGGGTGCATCGGTGTAGGTGTTCATAGGTGTGTTCCAGGCTGTTGTCCATGGAGAGATGGGAAGTGTAGGGGATGTGTGTACAGTGGTATCATGCCAACTGCCATTTGCCAGCAGGCCATCTATCAACAGATACCACTGGGGTGATCCTAAGGGTGAGAGTGACATGCATCAGCCAGTCATCTGGGTGCCTCTTGCAGAGGGCCAGTGAGGTGCTCCAGTTGACATGTGTGCAACATGCATTACATAACATGGTCAGTTTCTGCCTTGGAGACTGGTACCCAAGCATGTTCTGTTGACTGTGGTAGTGTAGTTGAGGTATCCATGGCATGTGGTACATACAGGATGTGGATTCCTATCTGTGGCATTCATAACACAGCTGGGCAGACATGTCAGTGTCAGTCAAGAATAGATTGCCTGTAAGTATCCAAGATGGATACCTGACATCTGCACATCTGTACAGAGGACAGACATCAGCTAGCCAACTAGCTATGCATTAGAATGAATGTGTTGACAGATAGACATCTGACACCGATAGGTATGCCATTACTACATGATGGCAGCCCTCATTGACATGTGCTATACACACAGTGGTCTACAGTTATTTTCCACATGTCAGACCATTATCCAGTAGGAAATATTTATTGGGACACAGCTCACACACCAGGAACATGACAGTGAGGACTCAGAGTCCATCTTTGCATGCAGGGGTGTTTGTTTCCAGTACTACAATTTGCAATCTACTCTTACTTGGGAAGGCACTGTCAACAGTAGTAACGTAATGATACACTACATGCCAGTGTGACTGTGTATAACCTGGGATACTATTTATGTATGTAACACATTCAAATGGAAAAAAAAGGTTGTACAAGCCATATGTACTCAAGTGTCCCAGACAGTAGACTCACACCCCTTGCTACTGTAATGACAGCACATAGACACATGTTATGTACATGGCATTGAATACACCTATTAAAGATGTCATTACCCTGCTGTTATCAGACTGGAATGTAAGCACTGGTTACCAGGGCTGAGCCATGCTTAGCAGGTTTTATTATTGCTGCAATATTACAGCTCAGCACATTTGCACACTGGCAAGCAAAGCCTACACAATGCAAGCTCCTATACGTTTAACCATATGTTACCACCGCTTAGCTTCACACAAACCCACACAAATGCTCTTAAAACTGCTCAAAACTGCCTTAACCACTCTGTATCCAACAGCCCTTGTTCTGCCCAGCAACAAAATAGACAGCCCTTAAACCCAGGACCCTGTACACTACAGTTACAGCAATTAACCACTAAGCCACAGCAGCTGTGAAGACAGTTGTTGTTTTTCCAATATATCTGTCAGTACACATACTGAATAGTATTGAACAATTGCTGTGACTTCTACAATTGTGTAGTACTTGTTACTGATATTACTGTTGAATCGCATAAGTTGTTATATCTAAATATACACATATAGGATAAAAATTTTTAAATTAAAATAAAAGGAAAAAAAAAATTTTTTTTTTTGTTTTTTTTTATTTTTAAAAAATTTTTTAAAAATTTTTAAAAAAATTGGGAAAGAAAAAAAATTTTTTTTTTTTTTTAAAAAAAAAAAATTTACCCCTTTTTAAAAATTTTTTTTTTTTAAAAAGGGGGGGGGGGGTTTTTTTTTTTTTTTTGGTTTTTGGGTTTTGGGTTTTTTATTTAAAAAAATATTTTTTTAAATTTTTTTAAAATTTTTTTTTTTTTTAAAAAAAATAAAAAAATTTTTTTTTTTTAAAATTTTTTTATTTTATAATTTCCTTTAAATTTCCCGGTTTTTTTTTTTTTTAAAAAATTTTTTTTTGGGGGGGTTTTTTTTCCCGGGGGGGGTTTTTTTTAAAAAGTTTTTTTTGGGGGGGCCCCCTTTTTTGTTTTGAAAAAAATTTTGGGTTTTTGGGGAAAAACCTTTTTTTTTAAAAAAAACAAATATGGAAAAAAAATTTTTTTTTTTTTTTTTTAAAAATAAAAAAAAAAAAAATTTTAAAAAAAATTTAAAAACCCCCAAAAAAATTTTTAAATTTTTAAAAAAAAAAAAAAATTTTTTTTTTTTTTTTAAATTTTTTTTTGGGAAAAAAAAAAGGGGGAAAAAAATAAAAATTTTTTTAAAATACCCGGGGGGGGTTTTTTTTTCAAAATAATTTTTTTTTAAAAAATTTTTTTAAAAAAAAACAAACCCTTTTAAAACCCAAAATTTTAAAAAAAAGCCCAAATTTTAAACCCAAAAAAAAAATTTTTTGGGTTTTTTTTTAAATTTTTTAAAAAAGGTTTTAAAAATTTTTTTTTTTTTTGGGGTGGAAACCCCTTTTTTTTAAATTTTTTAAAAAAAAATTTTTTTAAATTTTTTTTTGTTTTTTTTTTTTGGGGGTTTTTAAAAATTTTTGTTAAATTTTGGGGGTTTTTTTTTTTTTTTTTTTTCCTAAAAATTAAAAAATAAAAATAATTTTAAAAAAAAAAAAAAAAAAAATTCCCCCACATGTATGCCATCAGTTACTGACAGACATCCTAAGGTCCTCATAGAGATATGATCAATAAATGTGGACAGTCTGACACACTCTGGTCTGTCCAGAGGTATACACGGAACCCCTTAGTCCAAGACATGTGGACCAATCCTGACAAAGTGAATGTTAACAGCCATGTAAATGGGTATACCATGTAAATACTGGAATACATATGTCCACACAGTTTGTGCATTCACACACTCCTGTCTGTCCTGACACATAATAACTGGTGGTGCAGAGGTCACAGCCCCACATACTACCCACTAGTTAATGACATACATCTGTACAGCATCCCACTGCTTTGTCAGAAATACATGACAGTTATGGTGGCCTGGCAGCAGCACATCTGACAAATATCTGGACATAACATCACCCTGGGTAAGTACACTAAGCTGTTAGGCATGCCACAAAGCACTGTGCAAACTACTGGCAGACTGCCACAACACTGGCCTACATTTCTTATGGGGAATACATATGTACCTACAAATATAGCAGGCTCTACAGGCATGTCACAGCACATAGTAACAGATGTCTGTGTGAAAGTGCATACCCGTAACCAATGTGAACACAGCCACAGCCACATATGTTAGTTTGCTTAATATTACAGTATATGGACTGCCTGGTCAACACCATCCTCATATGTACCACTCACACACTAACCCTATATATACAAGGCCAATATACAGTGTAGTCCGATGCCTGACTGTGGTATGGGACATGTGTGTGTTTGGTCCTACAAACATGTAAGCCAATAGGGTACCATACATTGGAGAAGCATGTAACACCAGATAGAACAGGACCAAGAACAATGACATCTACCACAGTCTGTACACAGGCCAAGGTACATATTCCCAATACACACTATGACAATCACCATAAGTACACAGACCTCACTACTGTACACACTATGACAGAATGTCCAGGTTTTTTCCTCAAATATAACCCCTACTATACATAACATGTCTAGCAGTCTGATATCTCACTGGCTTGTTATCAGGTATGATGTCAATAAATAATGGTGTACTGAATATATGCACCTCTTACTGCATGACATATCTACAAAGGTTGACGGAGTTGTGGCTGGAGGCACAAACATAGGGCCAATATTGACATGTTGCTGTGATAACCTCATACATTTACTGGTGTAACAGGGTTTTTTGTGACATATGTCCTATGAGGGATATGAACTCATTAACTCTCATGGCTGTCACCATGTACTGACTGCAATTCTCAGACTATGCTTCTGCAGTTCCAAAGTTAGGTAATCTGTGAGTAACACAACACACATAAGACTCCAAAAACTGTCCAGTCTGCAGATAGCCCTACAGGTGGTAGTTTCCTCAACCACATAACACTGTCATGACAGGTATTAAATCATGTAGTCCAGCCATATCCACACAAACCCTGTTAAACCAGCATTACTTCAAATGCAGAAGAGAAAGACTTACATTCTGTAGTCATGTCTGGAATATCACCCTCCTGTCTGTTGGCCTGTCTCCACAGTGTATGTTGTTAGAGGTATATCACACTACCATCTTTGATACTGTTTGCCAAACGCCAACATGAAGTCCTGCTCACAGTGAATGGAAAGGGCCAACACCCACATGATGTTCCTAGTTATAGGAGGGTGTTTCCATGCAATTGGCTATGGGAATGTTACCACAGCTGTTCCACATGCAATCAGCTAGTGGGTGGACTGCAATTCATGCACAGGTCATCAGCTGATCATGAGCATCAGTTACAAAAACAAGCTGCTGACAAAGCAAAGCAGGTGTACTTCTCCACATCTACCAGAGAGGGAGTGAGAGAGACAAACAGAAAGTAAGACAGGGAGGAGGGTTAGGAGAGTAAAAGCTAAGCATGTTTGTGTTACACACTTACCAGTATGGTGTTTCAAACCCCTGGATGACTATGTATTGCTATTACATTTCTATGCAGTCAATGCATGCCCCACAGAGCTTACATGTTGGAGAGCTGTCCAAAGGTATATTTGATGGTGAGTGACATCAGCAACAGTGATAAAGGAGGGATAAGGTAGGTATAGTACATGCACCTGTCCACAAGAACAGGTGTCAAGGACGACACAGCCACACTCTCTCAGGGACTGACACACATTATCGCAGTTGGCAGGGTCAGGATTAGGACACTACAGTATTACGCAGGTATCACATGCACCACAGAGGTTATCAGGCTGATATATGAGCAAAGGTAATGTCAAGGTGTCTGACATCAGAAGACATGCTTCAGTAGGCCAATGGGAGGTGTAGTGAGTGTGAATGGCATCCAAAACATTATACTCCACACACACACACACACACACACACACACACACACACACACACACACACACACACTGACACAGGTTAGCCAGTACTGACATACATGGCTGCATTGCCTCACAGGTGTGTAGTGGTTGACTGTGCCAGAAGGCTGTACAAGGCTAGTTAAAGGGTATACCTTGGCATCAAGCCACATGACAGTGGTCTGCAGTGTGGCTCATGGGTGTAGTCTCTGGATTGGCCCACACAGGTGGGTATTGTATTCACCATCCTCTCATCTGGGTTACTATTGTGGGTGGCCAGTGCTCTGCAATGCTTGCCATGTATGTGATCTATATTCCATAACATGAACAGTGTCTGGGATGTGCACATGTCCCGCATGCATGTTCTCTGACATGTGGAAGTGTACCTGCGGTGTCTGGGGCATGTTGTGTAGACAGTCATCATCAGATGTGCCATTCCTGACCTCATGTGGTGAGAACTGGCAATGGAAACCAGGTTGACCCTGCACCTACACTGACAATATGATACAGGTATTCACTGTTGTCACTGGCATCTGTCCATGCAGGGCATGTGTATAAGGCATAATATTTCCTTTGTGGGTTACATTTGCTGACTCTACAGTTGTTACAGGTGTCCAGTGGGGAACATAGCAAAGGACCATTGTATGCAATGATTTGCCTATTGTAGGGATGGGATAGGGTGCCATGTCCTCTGTAGTCCACTGCAATCACACCATGGTTACTATCTGTAGGCAATATGCAGGGAACTACCAACATAGTGGCTGTTGCCTAGCCAAGTGTGTTTGTGTATGAGACATGGGTGGAGAGTGTTCTCTGGGTAATACAAGTGTTGCCTATATTGTTCCCCAATCCATGATGTCACATGTGGGGGTATAGATTGTCTATACCAGCCTCTCTGCTGTTTGACATCTGTTGTCCTTGTAAGGTGGACATTGTGACATATAATAGGCCGATCATATAAGAAATTTGCAAAACCCACTCCACGATGAAACCTGTTATTACACACTCACAGCTACCTCCACACAGGATACTAATTACAAACACACAGATCCTCTTAGTTGCCATGTCTGGGATGAAAACTCCTACCTAACACCTAACAAGTACATCACACTATAGCATTGCACAGTTATAGCATGTGCCACAAAGCTTACTGGGCTACTCTTTCCCCAAAGTTGTATTTCAAGGTGAATGACATCAGCAGGCTTGCCAAAGTAGGGCAATGGAAGTTATAGTGACTGTGAATGGCCTCAAAAGCATTGATCCCTACACAGGCAAACAAACACACACACAAAGTTTTACAGCTGCCATGTCTGGGATTAGAGATCCTTCCTAACTAGTACATCACACTACAGCATTACACAGTTATTGCATGCACTACGGAGCTTACTGGGCTATTCCTTCCCTAAAGGTGTATTTCAAAGTGAATGACATCAGCAGGCTTGCCAAGGTAGGGCAATAGAAAGTGTAGTTCATAGGTTTATAGGTTCATAGGTTGGTATTAGGCTATCAGCCCTAGGGCCTATACTAGCCTAGCCATGACAATTCTCTAGCTATTTCTTCCCACCATATTTACTTCCTGGACCCCTGTCTAGCAAGGCAACTGATGTGATCCCCGGGGTGAGTTTCCTATCTCCCATCCAATCATCAAGGCTCCTTTTGAAGAGGGCCAAAATGGCAATCTGCTTGACATGTATGGGCAGTCTATTCCAGAGTCTGGGGAGTCTCTTGGTCAGGAACCCATTCCTCCAGCATGTTTTGTTCATTGAGATGACAAAGTTTGGATCCCTGGAGGGTGTGGCTCTGAGGGATTGGGATTTATTTAAGTGTATCATGTCCAACAGCTCTAGGTTTGACATGGCATTGTATGTTAAGCAGAGATCACCTCTGAGTAGAAGATATGTGACAGAGTATAGCTGGATGATTTTCAGATGTTCAGCATAGGACGTCTCATTTAGGCCTGTGATTCTTTTTGTGAGGTATTTCTGCAGCCTTTGTAGTTGTTGCAGATGTCTTGAGAGGTACATACCAAACAGAGCATTGTATTCTATACTGGGTCTACTGAGAGATGACAACAGTGAGACAATGGCCTCCTTTTTTTCTGGATGAAATCCCTTAGTAATGAGGCGTGCCACATAGGTGGATTTCCTGACTGTTGCGGCGATTTGGTTATCAAAGGTGAGGCCACTGTCCACTTGTGTCCCTAAGTCTCTTATCACACTTTCAGTGCTTAGTGTACTGCCACCTATGTGGTACTTCACAGCTACATGTCCCTTCCCAAAGGGGATAACTATACATTTCTTGTCATTGAGCTTTGGGCCATTGCTCTGGCACCAAGCATCTCTTTTTGTAAGGCCCTTTTGTAGAATATCCACATAATTTGGGGATTCAATATTGGCTCCCAGTTTGCAGTCATCTGTGACCTTTGTTAGCCAGAGTCCCTTAGTGTTGGCCTGTACGTCTGAGCAGTAGATGCCAAACAAGAGCAGTCCCAGGACTGAATCCTGAAGTACTCCACATGGCACTTGTCTAGGGCTGGATTTGGAGTCACCTACTTTTACAGTATGGGTTCTGTCAGTACGACAGTTGGCAACCCATAGGGTAAGGTAGGGATTAATGGCCTGCTTAGTACATTTATCTATGATTCCAGACTGGGGGATGGTGTCAAAGGCCTTGACAAGGTCCGGATAGGCTGTGTGAACCACCTTATCCTTGTCCACAGCTCTGGAGACTGATTTGAAGATATCAATCAGATTCAGAAGACATGATCAGCCCTTCATAAACCCAACCTGGATGGGTTCCAGTGTTTGTAGGTTGCCAATGTCTTTGTTTATAAGTTCCATGATAATACATTCCATGGCCTTCCAGATCAGGCTTGTCAGACTGCTGGGGCAGTAGCTCCCAGGATCCAAGGTGGATCCCCCCTTGTGGACTTGGATAACTGTAGCTGTGCGCCACTCATTGGGCAAAAACCCTGAGGTGTAGCTATGATTAGACATGGCACATAGGTGAGGTACCAGTTCATTTCGTAGTTCATGTAGTACACAGCCCGGGATGTCTGGTTTCTTAGATGCTGTTTTCTTAGCTCTGGAGAGTGTGGTTTTTACCTGTGTGGCCATTATTACCAGAATCTGGGAAACTTTTGATATTGAGATGGGCCCTTTAGGGAGTGGGAGGGGAGTGCAGTTGGCACTGAAATGATCTGCCAGGATAATTAATGCCATCCTGTTGTAGCTCAGAGCAGATCTGAGCATTTCCATTTAGATTCCTGACATAGCTACAGAACAGCTTGCAGTTGTCTTTGGAATCTTTGGCTACATTATGTTTGTAACTAGTTTTGGAGGATTTTATAAGGGATCTCAGCTTCTTACTGAGGCTGGTATTTTGCATCCTGGGAATTTCCTCTTTTCTGCAGCAGTTTCTTCCTTTTGTTGTAAAGTTTGTTTATGGGACCACCACATTGGCTTCCTTTTCTTGGAGGGGAGCATCTTGATTCTATTTGGGATGGCACGCTTCATGCACGAGTGGATGTACTCATACAGTGCCTTAGTGCAGGATTCAGAAGTCGACCTTTCAGTTCCCATCTGCATGGGTGTCATGACATTTGTCACGTCTGACATGTGTAGCATGAAGTTGGCTTTGGAAACATGTTTTATGGAGGTTTCCTTGCTGGGGTGTGGGGGAAGGATGTGCATGTTAAGGGTGATTAGCTTATGAGCAAACCTGACCACTGATGTGGTGACCATAGCTGTGGAGCATTGATTTCCAATGTTGGTAATGACCAGGTCTAGGATATTGGAGCCTCTGGTGGGACTATGGGTTACTTGATCCAGGGCATTGAGAATTATGACTTCCAAGAACCGTTGGGTACACCTGTTGGTACATGAGTATTTTTCCCATTTAATGGCAGGGTAGTTGAAATCACCCAGTATTAGGGTGTTTGATTGTATCATAATATTTTCCAGTATGTTTAGAAAGGTGTAGTGAGAATCTTGGGACATGGTGGGGGGTCTGTAGCAAGTTATACAATTTGGATTGCAGTCTTACCTAGTGTTAGTTGCACTAGGACAATTTCAGACGCATTGTGTTGGGCAAGTAGCCTGGTGGTGTGAATATCCTTGGTGAATATGCACACTCCTCCCCCTTTAATGTTTTGGTCCTGGTTTGGTGGCCAGCAGGTGTGGTAAGAGCTGCACCTGGTATTGTAGGGGTGCTCTCTGGAGCCTTGGATCAGGTCTCTGTTACAGCACAGATATCGATGTCCTCCATTTTTGGGAATGCCTAGTGACTGTGAATGGCCAGAAAAGCATTGATCCACACACACACACACACACACACACACACACACACACACACACACACACACACACACACACACACACACACACACACACACACACACACACAGAGTTTCACAGCTGTCATGTCTGGGATTAGAACTCCTACCTAAGATGTCACACTTCAGCATTACGCAGTTATAGCATGCGCCATGTAGCTTACTGGGCTATTTCTTCCCCAAAGGTGTATTTCAAAGTGAATGACATCAGCAGCCTTGCCAAAGTAGGGCAATGGAAATTGTAGTGACTGTGAATGGCCTCAAAAGCATTTATCCCTACACAGACAGACACACAAAGTTTTACAGTTGCCATGTCTGGAATTATAACTCCTACCTACCTAGTACATCACATTACAGCATTACACAGTTACAGGATGCACCACAGAGCTTATTGGGCTATTCCTTCCCCAAAGGTGTATTTCAAAGTGAATGACATCAGCAGCCCTGCCAAAGTAGGGCAATGGAAATTGTACTGACTGTCAATGGCCTCAAAAGCATTGCTCTCTATACAAACACACACAAAGTTTTATAGTTGCCATGTCTGGGATTGGAAATCCTGCCTAATTAGTACATTATACTACAGCATTACAAAGTTATAGGATGCACCACAGAGCTTATTAGGTTACTGTTTCCCCAAAGGTGAATTTCAAAGTGAATGACACCAGCAGCCCTGCCAAAGTAGGACAATGGAAATTGTAGTGACTATGAATGGCCTTAAAAACATTTATCCCCTACACATGCAAACTCACACACACAAAGCTTTACAGTTTCCCATGTCTGGGATTAGAACTCCTACCTAATTAGTACATCACACTACAGCATTATGCAGTTATAGCACACCATGGAACTTACAGGACTGCTCTTTCACCAAAGGTATATTTCAAGGTGAATTACATCAGCAGGCTTACCAAGGTAGGGTAATGGGGAGGGCAGTATGTGTGCATGGGCCATAAACCATTCATCTGGAAGCAGACGCACAACACTCAGGCACACACGTGCTTAAATTTAACAGGTACGTGTATACAACTTCTAGATGAATAAAGACTTGTACAGTCATGTTACACAGTTATCACAAGCACCACAGACAGTATAGTGCTAAGGGATACCAGAGGCAAATGTCTATGGTGATTGACATTTGCACATAATGTGGTTTTAGCCAATTGGATGTGTGCTGGGTAGGGCAGGCTTCATGATGGGAGTCTCTTTGTCACTGTCTTCCACACATCTTTGTATGTGTAAGTTTGACCTATTATACTGTGTTGTCCTTGGATATATGTGTGTATTCCTATCCAGTGTGTGTGCAAAGCATGACTGGTGTGCAATGTGGAGTGTGTGCACAAACATCTGTGACTGTCAGATATGTATAGTCCACTATTGTTGCTAAACAAGGGCTTCATTTCTGTAAGTATGGGAGCATGCCCAGTATGACCTTTCATTATTTTGTTGTCAGACATGGGCTTCATTTCTCTAAGTGTGGGAGCATGCACAGTATGACCTTCTGTATTGACTGTGTGAATCCATTCCAGATAGGTTGTACTCCAGTGCAGGCTTTTGTGTTCTACACCTACAGCTAGAAACCTGTTTCTGTAGGATACCTGTAGATTGGTTGACAATAAGGGGTCAAAATGGGCAAAGGATAGTGGGTTACTGTAGGTAATTATGTCTGTGCTGCTTCTGCTACATGGTTTTGGTGTTATCAGAGATATTCAGACATATGTACTGTTTTACACTGTGATGTTTTATGTCATCAACTACTGTCAGGTATACATATTTGCTTGCAGTAATTTCCTGGGGAACACAGGGTGAATGAAGCTGTGTCCAGTATTGTGGTCTTCAGCCTACATATTCTTGCACAATCATGCCATTATGGAGGGGAAGCAGCAGACACTTGCTGATGGATCTGTTTAAATGGTTCAGCACCTTGGTACAGTCGTGGCTGAGGATCCCATGCTTGTACATCCATTGACATGACAGTATGGCCATATTCTGCTGTGGTCATACCTCACAGCTGTACAGATTCACACAGGTTACCCGGAGGCAGGGGTCACATTTCTGGTCATTAACCCTTTACATTGTGGTTTACAAGCAGGTTTGTAGCCACCCATTCATGTGTTTTCAGGCAGGGATAGTATGTGCACATGGCTGAGTTTCAGACCACACAATCCATGGCGTCCATGCTCCCACACCCCCCCCCCATTATTCTATCCTCTTCCAAACATTATGCAAACATTATCTGATAAATTCCCTATAGTTATCACTTCATTCCAGCAGTATTTTGGGGTTGGTCCACAGTTCATGCAGTAGGACATGGTGGACATGTTACTGGAATTTGTCAACATGGCCTTGCATTTGGGTTCTGTGGACTGTGTTATGTTGTTATTTGGGAGTCCATGACATAACATACACTGGCAGTACGGGTGAGACACAGGCCTTTGACAGAAGACTGTAAGGCATTTGGTAGTGATGCAAGCCATCTGTAGCAGGCCATTGCATTGTGTCACTCCTACAGTCCCAGGCTGCAAGCCACTATATTCCCCTGGGGTGACAGGGTAGGTGTGCAAGGTGTTAATATCAATAGTTTCTGTCATTATTGATCCAGTGGTGTGGATGCTGGCAGAGTGCTGCTTACAGCTACGGATACACCTGCATGGGACACCTCATCAGCATGCTGCATTCTGTGGCTATTTCCATACAGAGGTGGGGGTCATATTGTACTCATTCCCAACAGCAGGGATAAGACCTGTGAGGTACCTGTGGCTGATGGTGGTGTGAGCTGGGTGCAGGTGTGCTATGGAAGCAACTTGCAGCTGACTCACAGATATACATGGGGCATTCCACTTATGCTGGCTTATGCAGGGACATCAGCAGTTTCTCAATACTTCATATCTGTGACCTTTGTGGTCTGCCGGTGTTTGGCCAGACAACATTGGTATTCCATACTACAAACTCAACTAATATGCTGCTAACTTGTATGTACAATTCCAAAGGTGTGTCCATTTGACAGTAGCATGTTATACACTGTCTGTCTAGAGTACTTCCACCTGTGTACTACCTGTATGTCTGGTCCCACATGCATGCCATGTCCATCTTTCAGATGGTAACAGATATTACATCTAAACAATTACTATGGCTTACTGCTGGAATGTGTCTTGCTGGAATGCATTGTGTTTGGCACTGCAGTTGTGAGAACTTGGCCCTGTCATTGGCAGTACTGGCCAATGGCCACCAGGACAAAACCCACCATGCCTACATGCTGACCACTCTCACACAATATACAACACACACCAACCTACCACACACAGCCCTGCATATTGTACACATGCTACAATCTATCCTGCTACTTTCGCCAGCTCAGGTAATCTATGCTCCACTGTTATTATACCTACACATACATGTTACTACATTTCTACAGAGCATTGTACGAGGGGCACACCTGACAATTGTACACATTTGCTATGACTGTACTGGTATTTCAGATACTCCATTTCATTCTGCATTCTGACCTATCATGCAGACTAGAGGCATATCATTGTACTACAGGTCTTAGGTTTTATTGACCTACATTTCAGTTTCAGACTTCTTACCCTTCAGAACTAACATCCCACTGCCTGACCTGTTGTAGTCTGTCTGTGTAGGTCGGGTGGGGGGCTGCTGTCCATAGCCATCAATCAGAGGCCTTAGCACAGCCTTTCTTTGTGTTTGTCTATGCCTGTCCTGATGGCTGAGACTGTTGTTAGGTATGTGAGCCTCACTGACATGCATGTGTGTGTCCTATGGACACACAATTGGGCCACCACATGTACTGCAGTGGGATTTGTCATCTTGTCTAGTAATGCCTAGATTGTTGACACCAGTATTTGTTATGGATTTCATGCTGCCCATACAGGTGTCCACTATCTGCTGCCATCCCTTTCAGACACCCAATCCCCTTGCATGCTTGTGTCCATAGTACAGATACAACTATCAGAACATACTACTCCAGTCAACAATTGATAGGAAGAGTGATGTACCTTGTGGCTGGGCCAGGTAGTGTCATGTTTGACATCCCTTTTACTGTATGTCCGAGTCAGAGAGAGGTGTCATTCCTTGGATTCCTACCATGTTAGTGTATGTGCTATGTGTTGCCTCTTTGCCAAGGCCCGGGCATACTGGGCACACCTCCTTCTGCCTATTGGGGCAGGCTCAGGTAGTTCCTCCTCTGAGTCACTCTGTGCCTTTGCTGACCTTGGCAATGGTGGGGGGCTGTGTGGACTTGCCCCGTGCTGTTCCTGTTGCAGCTGTTTCCGCAGAATCATATTGTGTAGCATGGCACATACTATGATACTATGAATATTTGTGTACATGTAGCTGGAGAGTACTGTAAGGCTCCACTGGATATGTCCATGCACCAGAACTGTGACGAGCATCCCAAACACATGCTCTATTATGATTCTGGTCTGTGCATGTGCCTCATTATGGAGTTCTTGTTCTGGTGTGTCTGCATTTCTGATGGGAGCATAATCAGCATCCCCACTAGGTGGCCATATGGGATGTCCCCACTGGCAAATCTCTGGTACAACTGTGTCATATGCCAGATGTGGGAGTCGTGATAGCTTCCAGGGCAGCCAGCACACACATTCATTATAATGCCCTGGGAATCGCACATGACCTGGCAGCTGATGGAGAGGAAGCCCTTGTGGGTTATGTAGACCTTACCCTGCTCACTGGGTAGTGCTTTGATGTGTATGTGCATGCAGTCCATAGCACCCACTACCTCAAAGTATTCTGCAATTTGTTGTAAGAGATGCATATTGCTGGTCAACGCCTCACAGGTGTTGAGGAAATATATGTGCTCACTGGCATGTGCTGACATGGCATCCAGGAACTGGTGGAGTACCCTGGATGCTAATGCCTGTGAGATCCACATGATATCCCCAGATGGCCTTTGGACGGTACCTGTGGCTAGTATTCTTAGGTCTGCACATACCTTGGTATCCACTGGGATGGGTTCACCTCTGTTGGTTCGGTGTGTGAGGTGTGGCTGGAACAGCTCAACAATTTGCTGTATGAGGTCCCTGTCTACCCTATAGAGCTCCACTATCCGCAGCTCATGTCACTCCTGGTAGGTTACCCTGGGTCTGTACACTCTTCTCCTCCTCATTCATGTTGTGAATACTGATGCCACCCATTATTTTAGTTTTATGGTTATAGGTATGAATTTTGAAAGTAAAAGGGGAGGTGATGTTAGGCTGAAACAGAAGAGCTTGAAGCTCAATGGATTATTAAATTGAGAGCTAATGCTGGACATGGACTAAATGATTGCATTCCCTTGAGACCTACTTTAAAATCTAGACCATTACGTAAGAAATAAATAGGTCTAGATTCATGTTTTTAATTATTTTTAATCATTTTTAATTAAGTTTCATATTTTACACAAAGTATATTCACAGTTCATTTTTTATGCTATGTTTCTTTAAGTTCTCAACATTTTTGTCATGTGATTTTAAATTTGTATTTAAATGGGTGTGATTTGTATGTCTCTTGATCACACCTGATGAAGCCTATGGTGAAAACGCTTGTGTGATTTATGGATTTTTCTGTTGCTCGTTAAACTTTTTTACTACTTGGAACCTGCAGCCCTGCCTACGCTGGTTTTGTATTTGCATTATACTTGGTGTGAGCGCAGGCACCTGGATATCTGTGGTGGTTGTGTTAACAGTAGATTTATAAAGTGTCACTATTTTCCGGCCTTTGCCCACCATTGATGTGTGCCTTTGTCCAGATGTCTTGCTCTAACAAGAGCTAGGAGTCTTAACATGAAACTAATGCCATTGCAAGCGTACCTTGTCCTGGAAGATGCTGACATTTGTGCAGTGACTGACACCTGGTTTACAGCTGTGGAGAGCACACTAATTTTGCCAGGTTACTCATCCCACTATACTGTTAGACCCCACATGGAGGGCTACAAAGCCAAAGGTGGTGGAGTTTTAAACATTATCCTACACATACACACCTCCAGGCTGGCCAAACAGTATGACACACAGGAGACATCCCAAGTGCAGTTAACTGTTGACAAAACACCTACTGAAGTCATAGCTAGCTACAGACCTCCAACCATGACTCTGTATACCCACTACACCTATCTGGACTTGTTTGAATCAGTCAGGATTCAACCGTTTACCCTGCTCCTGGGTGACTATAACTACCCAACCATAGTGTGCACAACCTATTCTACCTGAACATAAATGCACAGAGATTCCTCTGCTTTGTTAATGCCAATCCATTGGATCAGTTGGTCAACAGTCCTACAAAAGGTGGAAATATCCTGTGTCTAGTCCTAACCAACATGCATAGCCACTGTAGCACTCCTACAGTGTTATCCTCCTTGGTAAGAACTGACCACATAGCCATCACTGTTGAGGTCACCATCCCACCCACCCATTGTCAGGGTCAAACAAAAACACTTTCCAAAACTGATTATAAATTTCCTCAGCACAGGTATAAGTAGCTTTACAGCCACCATCCCATCAGTTGGAACTAGCAGTAGTGTCCAAGCCTACATCACAGTACTATGTGGGCACCTACATAGCTGTATGGACTCAGCAATACCTGACAGGACAAAACCACCTCCCTCAAGGTAGGGTAAACCTCTGTGGTGGACAGCAGCAATACACAAATTCCATGATAGATGGAAATAATTGCTAGACAAGGACAAGAAGGAGCCGGTGCCAAATTGGAAGGAATGTCACCTTTGTCTGAATAAGCAAATAAGGTCACAGGTGAATTACCCTAAGGCTAACTTTGAGTGCAAATTGGACATATCCACCAAGGCCAATCACTAGGCCTTTCACACATATGTCTGCAATCCCAGAGGCAATGCCAAAATCTGCTCTGTAGTGATGGTTAATAACACCACATACACATACAGCATAGATATAGCCAACCTGCTGCAGACAGGTTAATTGTACACATCACCCCCCTGTCCCCCCATCGGTACACATTGACATGCACAACATCTGCCCCCTGCCCTCATCATCAGGAAGTAGGTCCGTAATGCCTTCCCAAAGGTAACAAACTGAAGTATCCATATGCCTGATACCATCCCTGGCTGCATTCTATATGAACTCAGGCATTTGCTCTCATCTGCATTACACACTGCAGTCAACCAAAGCCTGAGCACCAGTATCATCCCATCTGCGCAGAGGACAGCAACTGTCATCCCTATACACAATGGTGGGGAAGTCCACTGACCCAACCAATCATATGCATATCAGCCTAACCAGCCCGATCTGCAAGGGCATGAAAGGCAATATCAAGGACCTTATAAACAGTGACATGGGCAAACTCAAAATGCTTGAAGCCACACAATGTGGTATTGTCAAAGGGAGATCAGGCCTGTTAAACCTGGTCAACTTCTTTAAAGGGGTCAGCTTCTTTAAAGTGGTCAACAAACACAAGGATGTGGGGAAGACAGTGCACACTGCCTACCTTCACCTAGCCCCAATCTCTCATAGTAATCCCCTGGTGGCCATGATACATAAGCCTACACAACTAAGTATCAACCTGTAAGTTACCAGAAGGGTAGCTAACTGGCTCAGTGATAGTATCCATGCAGTCAAAGTAGTGGAAGCCACTTATAGTAGTAGAATCTTACAGAGCACTGTACCCAAGGATCAGTCTGGGGGCCTCTACTGTTTGAGATATACATTTCTGAGGTACAAAACAAAAACAGCGGTCCCTGGCTGACCAGATTTACAGATGATTGCAAGCTGGTCACTGTCTTACATTCCCCTACTGATGTGATCATCCTCCAAGAGGCCCTTACCCAAATTAATGACAGGTGCCAGAAGCATTGCCTCAAACTGAATGCCAGGAGATGCATCATTTTCCCTGTTGTGGTAGATGTCATCCACACTAATTATGACAGTAATAACAATGTACTGAGCATGCAATCAGGTGTAAGGCAACTTGTGCACCAAGGTTGGTAGCAACCTGACAGCTTCCCACTGTGTGGGCACCATTGTATGGAATGCTGTCTACATGGCCAACCTCACAAATATGGGTATGTCATCCAGGAACCAGGAGGCCACAATGTCCCTGTACACCACCATTATCAGACACATTACTGAGTACAATGGCTCCTTTGGCATGTACCTTGCCAAGCAAATGCAGCAGTTGCAGAGAACAGAGAGGTTCCTAACCAGGCAAATCCATGGTCTGGGATAATGGGAGGTGTACTGGGTGGGAACAGCCTCTTAATACTTAAACCTACAGACACACACACACACACACACACACACACACACACACACACACACACACACACACACACACACACACACACACACACACACAAAGGCAGGTGATGTGATATTACAACCCCCACCTCAGTACTATTACACAACGGAGCTCACCTTCTTGGTGACACGTGCGACTGGTTACGACCGGTATGCCACTGTCCACAGCAGGACATCACTCTATGCCATTCAGGGTATCCCTGTGTATGACTCACTCTCTGTGTGTGTCTCTCTCTCTATCACTGTCTTTCTCTCTCTTCCCCACGTCTATGTGTGTGTGCTTGACATATTGTTATATGTTGACCATATATATGTCTGTGTATCACACATAACAGATGCATATATATCACATATGGGCCACCTATAGCTAGCTAAGGGTAATCCTGTCTAATTGATGTGTATAGAGACAGTTAAGGTGTACATTGCTGTCTGTATGCAAAGACATATTTGCACAACACAGTCATATAGTCCGATGTGGGTTCCAACATGGGCTGTGATTCTCTAAGTGTATGAGCATGCCCAGTATGACCTTCCATAATAAGAGTGGGACTCCATTCCAGAGATAGTTGTACTTCTGTCCAAGGTTCTGTGTGCTACAGACATTCCTCTAAAAAGTAAACAGTAAGTTGCTAGAGGTACAAGATTTTTTTAGCAGACATTTTCTGACATATCTGATGTCTGACACTGGCATGTATTGTGTCGTTACCTAGTGACAAACATCCAAAGATCATCACAGTGCTTTACCAGAGAAATACAAGATATTTGATGCAAAGAACAATATTATGAGCCCAACTATAGACATTCTTGCCCAAAACAACCAGCTGAGAGGTGTGGCTAGAGCCAGTTGACTGATGAAGTTGTGCAAACAGTCCAGCAACTTGGTGATATACTTGCTTGTGTGGTAGTCTTCTTACCTGAAAAGTCATTCATACCTCTCAACTGTACAGTTTTTTAGAGATTGTCCAGATGTTTGTCTAGAAGTGTTGCCCAGTCGACATAAACTTGTGTTTTTATGGCAAGTTAGTTGCAAATAATTGAAGATTGACATTACAAAATAATGACAGACAGTGTTTCAGACTTCATAACCTTCAGAAATTTCCTGCTAATGCAAAACCCGTTATTCTACCAACTTTCTTAGTTTGTAAGAGCAATATTTACTACACGTGCCTATCAGTGGGCCTTTGTCCCACTTTTATTTATGACCTTGTCCAGATGTCTTGCTTTCAGAGGTTGGGAGGTATGGGTATGGGTACAGAGTGCATTCTACTGTGCAGAAATGTCCATTATATATGTAGTATATTCCACATAGCACTGTGAATTCCAGGTATGTCAGTGGCAGGGCAGTACAGAGTAATGTGGTAAATCACTGACAGACAGTTGTGTATAGGTTGATAGGTTGATATGATATTAGTAGAGTATTGGCCCTGAAGCCCTTATAACCCATTCAGATGAGAGTGTAGCCCATGTTAAGACATGTCAGCACACAGAGCCACTGTCCAGCAGGGACACAGGTGGAATCACAGGACTGTGTTTTGTGTTTCCTATGCAGTTATACAGGGAGCACATCACTAGGGGTATTGAGGCATTTGGCTTGGTGTGGACAGGGAGTGTATTCCACAGATGGGGGGTTTGTGTGGGACATGTATCTGTCACACCAACAAGCCGTACTGATATCACAGACCAGGTTGATGCTGTGCCTACAGGTTGATCGAGTGGGCCTTGACTTTCAAATGTGCAACAGTCCCATCAAGGCAGGGTCTGGATAGCTTTGTATGCCAGACAGGTGTCACCTCAGCAGAGTCTGTGTGGAATGGAGTAGAGGGACAGTGCTGTGAGCCTATCTGTATAAGGTAGGTGTTTGGTGTTTGGGGTAAGTCCTTAGTGTTTGCGTGTGCGGAGTCTGCATGGTCTGTGGTGTGTAGGTTTGTGAAGTTCTCATGTGTTTTTGCCTCTGAGGTGTCCTTTGTTTGGGTTTTTGTTTTGTTGCGGACCTCCACTTACATGGGTGTGTGTTGTGTATTTGCAGGTGATGTTTACTGACTCTATACACTGCATGGCACCTATGCTACTGCACAATTTGTTCAGGTGTGCACATTCTCCATTTGTCTGGCCAGTGATTCCCCTTCCCCTTATGTGTGTCTCTTTGTCCTTCTGTAGACCAGTCACAGGCTTTGGCAACAGTGGCTGCTGTTATGTATTTGTATTTCTGATGTGAGTGGGGTACATGCCATTACATTACACACAAGGTTATGGACTTCACACCTCTGAGTGTACCTATTTAGCAGGTTGCCCATCATTGCAGTACTACATTTGCTGTGGTCCTCAGATGGTTTGTGTTGTTATATGTTATTATGAGGCTACATGTTGGCCTAGCTGTCAAACCATCACAGACTGACATCTGGACAGGCCCAAATATGACAGTCAGATAAAGGCCCACACATGAGGACAGGGTATTACTACTGTTCTGCCAAACATATACAGTTGGGAGACCAGTTTGGTATTTGCTTGCCTTTTCTTATGGGTTTGACATCTGCTTCCCCACTCTCTACCATTGCTGTTTTGACATGACCCTTTCTTGTTTTGCAAACCATTGGCAGGCAAGTTCAATGTTAGGACAAGCAGAACAGATATACAATACTTGTGCTCCTTCTGTGACAACCTGTCATTCCAGGGTTATGGATGTTGGCCAGTGACATGTTGTCAGTGCTGACACAGTAAGTTGGCAGCCTTTTATAACCTGCCAGTACCCTGACCTTCAGGTACCTGCTGTCCTACTTGTCACCATACCTCCTGACTTTTTAGAGCCAGACATCTGGACAAAGCCATAAGTACTTTGGGGACAAAGGCCTACATATAGGGACCATTGTTAACTATTGGTCTTACAAATCTAGAAAGGTTATACAATAACAGGTTTTGCATTAGCATGCATTTTCCTAAAGGGTATGAAGTCTGAAACTACAGTCTGTTATTATTTTCTGACTTTAGTCTTTTGTGATTTGCCACTGATTTGCCAGAAAACCACAATTTCATGATAAAAAGATCATAAATATGATGCAAACCTCTGGACATTCTCAAAAAAGTATGTGCAGTTGAGGGATATGCTAGGCACTGTGTAGGTTACTCTGAGCCGTGTACTGTTCATATGTGTGGCCCTCTGTACCTGACCTGTCCAGCTATCCTGCAGTTACAGATACTGACACCTGGACAGTATGTACAACTCCTACCATAGCTGTATTTGACATGCAGAATAGTTGGCACTGTAGTTCTTGGAACATGGACCCTGTCAACCACAGTACTGTACCTTGGCCAATAAGACACAACAGCCAGGAGTAAGTGCAGGCCACATACTGACAGTATGTATTGATCACACATATACATAGCTCATTGACTCCTGCATAATTTGGACATGCAACAAGTTATCAAGTTGATTGGGACAGCCCTGGGAATGTGTGCTCTGCTGCTGATACCCTACAAACATTACTGTTACTGCATTTCTATGGCAACATGGATGTGTGTGTGGGGGGCACACCTATCAACTGTCCACATTTGCACATACTGTGCTGATGTTCCCTCCAAGTTAGTTAGCCCCCCACATATACTGCGGTGGGATTTGTCACCTAGGGCACTACTGTATACTCTGGGGAAGCCCGTATTGGGCGGACATTTCCTGTTGTCTCACATGTCAGTTGTCTACTACCATCCCAGTCGAACACCCCATTGCCTTACATGCATGCAACAATACCACAACTTTGCTACAACAACGTATTACTCCATTCATTTATTGTTAAGAAGACTGACTTACCTTGTGCCTGTGGCAGTTGTGAAGATGGTGTTTGAGGGCTGGCTGTGTTGGATGCATGCAGTACACTGCCTATACATGGTAAGATACAGGTAGTGTAATGTGTGTGGCATCCAATTTACTGTGTGTGCAAGTCAGAGAGAGGTGTCTGTCACTGGATCCCTACAGTGTCAGTGTGTGTGTGCTATGCATTGCCTCTTTGCCAAGGCCTGGGCATACTAGGCATGCCTCCATCTGCCTACAGGAGCAGGCTTAGGGGGTTCCTCCTCCAAGTCCCCCTATGCCTGTGGGGGACTTGGTAATGGTGGGGGGCCATGTGGACCTTCTCTGTGATGTTCCTGCTGCAGCTGTTTCTGCAGGATCATATTATGCAGCATGGCACATACTATGAACATGTGTGCACATGTGGCTGGAGAGTACTGCAGGCTCCAACAGATATGTCAATGCAGCGCAACTGTGACTTGGGCATCCCAAACACACACTCTATAATGATTCTGTTTGGTGCTCGTGCCTCATTATGGTGTTCTTCAGTGTGCATGTGTGCATTTCTGATGGTGTCATCATCCATGGCTCCAGTGTATAGCCAGCATCCCCCACCAGATGGCTATATGGGATGCCCCCCTGGCAAATGCCTGGTACAGCTGTGAGGCATGCCAGATGTGGGAGTCATAGTAACTACCAGGGCTGCCAGTATACACATTCATGATAATGTCCTGGGCATTGCACACGACCTGGCAGTTGATGGAGCGATAGCCCTTACAGTTGACATAGACTCTACCCTCTTCAATGGGTGGTGCCTTGATGTGAATGTGCGTGCAGTCAATGGCACCCAGTACCTCTAGGTAGTCTGCTACATGGTGGAAGAGACACAGAAACAGGACACATAGCCAATCAAACTGGAAAAAAACAATGAAAAAACCTAGTCAAGCTAGAGTTTGCACTGTGTGATTCCTTGAAACCTCAGGATTATGGGATATGTGCAAATGTGCCTGTGTTTCCTATTTACTCTTTTATTTAGTTGTTAATATGGGATATTTTGCAGACACCTTAATGGTTAGGGATAACAGCTGGGTACAACAACCCTGTATTTCTAAATGTTAGCCGAACAGTCCACTTATACTGTGCTGATGATTTTATAATAAGATTGAAACATGCATGTCTACAGCTAGTGGAGTTTGGCTTTATTGGCCAGAATTTGTCCATTAACTGAGTTATAAAGAAATAAGTCATGTGCAATCAGGACTGTCATATAGCTGAAACACCTGGTGTTCTTAAGGAGTCATTTGCCAATGCCTCAATCCTCTTTTACAATAGGTTTCAATAAATTACACAGTGCAAACTCTAGCTTGCCTAGGTTTTTTTCAGTTGGATTGGCTGTGTGCACTGTTTAGTATTTTATACTGTTAACAGTATGCAAAATGTCACTAATTGCTATATAACATTTTCTGACAACAGCGCTAATGTTTATTTCAAATGTAATTTATAAAATGTAAATTCATTACACATTATACATTATATCCCAAGGTCTCTAATAATAGGCACAGTTTTCAAAATGCTATATCATGCTGACCTCTCACTCACCTTCCTAATCAGACATACGAGTGGCATTCCAAATCCAACCACCTACAGGACAATAAGAACCAACAAAGATTTTAACCCTGACAGCTTTCAAAAATAACTTAAGGCATGTGATTGGTCACCCCTGAAACACCTACCATTAGAAGAATCAGTGAAATACTTTAATTCTAAATTTTTAGCAAGTCTAGACTATCATGCACCAACACACACAATTAAAACTAGGATAAAACCATCCCCATGGCTCTCTAAATCTACCAAACAAAAAATCCTCCTTAGAAATCAACACTGGGCCAACTGGCATACTACTAAAAGCCCTGCTGATCAATTAAAGTTTAAACAGCTAAGAAATGAAACAAAAAAGCCATATTGTTAGACAAATGAAACTTCTACTTTCAACTCCAACAAACCCACCAAAACAAACCACAAAAATTCTGGTCAGGCATCAATAAACTCCAACACCCAGGCCATTCAGTCACGCCCACCCCCTTTAGGCTCTGATCACAATAGTCTCAAGCAAATAGCCAATACCTTTAACACTTTCTTCACAGAGACCATTCAATTTCTAGCCAATCAACTATCCTCTGACACATCTTAATCCACCTCCATCTCTAACCCATCCCCATCATTTCACTTTCAACCTATTCCTACATCCCTTGTCTGTACACTTATCCAAAAACTTAAACCTACCACCCTCTCTGCAGATCTACTCCCTGCAGAATACCTGCAAAAAGCTGCAAAAGCCATAGCCTACCCCGTATCCATCCTGATTAATAGAACCATTACTGAAGGAACTATCCCAACAATCTGGAAAATTTCACATATTATCCCCCTGCATAAAGGAGGTAACTCTAATGAATTATCAAACTATTGACCTATAGCCATATTATCTCCACTGGCAAAAATCATGGAGAAATGCATTCATAAACAACTGTTAAACTACCTATTAGAAAACAACGTACTAGCTAACTGTCAACATGGTTTCAGACCATTTCATAGCACCACCTCTGCTCTTTTATCCTTCTCTGACTGTATTAATAAAAATCACAATAACGACACTATCCTATGTCCTCTTTATCAATCTGTCAAAAGCATTTGTTATGGTTAACCACACCTTACTCATAAACATACTCAAAAACCTGTCACTAGACACACTGTCTATACAATGGTTCCAATCTTACTTAATCAACAGGCAGCAGGCTGTTCTATGGGAAAATAACTTATCTTCCCACCTCCTAATTGCCCTTGGTGTCTCTCAAGGCACCATAATAGGTCCTCTTCTATTTTTTATTTTTATGAATGACCTACATTCTGTAATACCTCAAGCTACCTGTATTCAATACGTGGGGGATTCCACATTAATATGCTCTGCCACTTCTCCAGCAGACCTACAGTCCCTAACCCAAAACGTGTTTAATACAGTCGAAAAATGGCTACTACACCAATGTCTCATCTTGAACCCCAAAAAACAAAACTGCTACAATTCACTCCCACCCGTAGGGCCTCCCCTCTTAATTTTAATGTTACGTTAAGCAATGGTACTAACATATCTCCTGATACTACTACAAACCTACTTGGGGGTACTAATAGACAACATCCTTACCTATGATTCCCATATTAACAGTACTATAAAATCAGTCAACAAAAAATTGGGTTCACTCTACAGGATCAAACCCTTTCTGACCCTACTAGCCAGGACCACTATTGCCCATACCCACTTAATCTCTTCCCTTCTTTTTGCCCCCCTATATATACTAAACTATGTAAAAGCAACTTGAACAAGCTGGCTATCTCCTACAACAATATTGCCAGATTTGCAGCTGGGTCTACCTACAGAACCCATCACTGTAACAATCTTCAACAACTAGGATGGTTAGAGCTGCCAAATCTACTACTATTCAACCAACAGTTGCCCACAAAATCCTATATCAAACTACTAATACACCTATTCTTACAAACCTTATCACCCCCTATAATAACCTCAAGACCCTACGCTCATCAAATAAACTACTTGCACAAATATGTAAAACTAACAATTTGGCTGGTGATTCTCTGTTCTCCAGCACTGTTGGTAAAACCTGGAATTCCCCCTCCAATGACCTAACCTCCCTTTCCTCAATAACCCTATTTAAAAGCAAAGTGGAGCCATACTTTAAATCACAGTGGTTATGCCCCTGTGCTAACCCTGACTAGCTACCTCACTTATCTCTGGTTATTAATCTCCATACCTCTATAAGCTAGTTACTTCTCTATGAACAATAAAGAGAGTATGAGTTAACTGTTTAAAGTGTTATTAGAGATTTCTTTGTATAACTAGCCATGCATTTGTAAAATGTAATTTACTGTAAATATTACTGTGAGTTGTGGAGCTCTTCTCCCTGGGCCTCCACTGAAAATGGGCATATATCCAGTTGGAATAGCCCAGTCAACAAATGTAAAATAAAAATAAAATAAATAAATATCAAGAGTGTATGGGCAATATGGATTTTTAGGCCCACAATGTATAACCATTGATTTTTTTGGGGGGAATTGAACTCTATAGATCTACTTCTTACCCAGTTAGCATGTAGCCTGAAATCTTAAACAACAGACCATATTCTTGTGTCATCTGCAAATTGCTTTACCAAGCTTTACAAAAAGTTGGAAAATCTTACATAAAAATAGTAAACAACTGTGACCTCAACACCAGAACTTGTGGGGAACTGACTTCCATAGTTTAATTACAGATAATATATTTTTAATTTTGACCTCACATGTTCTGACTTGCAAAATGTTGCCCACCCATATTGTCACATAAGCATTGATGTTGCTTATTATTCCCACATGTAGGATTGAGTCAAAAGCCTTGGCCAAGTCCAAGTATGCAACTTCACTCATTAGTTCCTGGTCCAATCCTTCCCAAACTGTCTGACAAAAAAAAAATCTAGTTTGTTAAGCTAGAATAACCTTCCATAACAATTTATTATAAAGACATGCATTTGGAGTGTTTCTCCCCATGCCTCCACTGAAAATTGGCTTTGTTCCAAGTCAGCCTTTCCCGGTAAACAGATGTTAAATAAATAAATAAATAAAAGAAAACAACGGTGCAGTGGTGCAGCAGTAGTATTGTCACCTCACAGCAAGAGGTTCTCTGGTTCGATTCTTGGCTGGAGTGCCTTCTGTGCGGAGTCTGCATGTCCTCCCTGTGTTCATGTGGGTTTCTTCCAGGTGCTCCGGTCTACTCCCATGTTAAAAAGACATGCATCAGGAGTGTTTCTCTCTGGGCCTCTGCTGAAAATTGGCTTTGTTCCAAGTCGGACTTTCCCAGTTAACAAATGTTAAATAAATAAAAATAAATCAACCCTGGTAAATATCAGTGCATGTGCATATGGGGGCCAGCAATTAAGTCATATATAACATGCTCAAAAAATTTACCTAGTATGCAAGTCAGGCTAATCAAGTGAAAGTTATCTATGGAAGTATATGCCCCCCACCTTAGAAATAGGTACCGTAAATGCCTCCTTCTATACAGGTGGAATACATCCAGTACTAAGAGAACTCTGGAACAAATAAAGTAGACTGGTGACCAGGTGTTTATCAATTTTTGATAGAAAATAACATTAAGTCCATTTGGTTCAACTGTTGCACTAGGTTTATTAAATTTAATAACTTTCTGCATGGAATCTGTTGACATTTTGAGGAATAATTCTAAATTATGACATCAATTGTTCCAAAATTAGGTTTTAGATGTAAGAATTTGTCCACAAGCTCTATTAGCCAGCAGTTTTGACTCTGTTATCAAAATCCCTTTGTCCTCTAGCAATATAACTGATTGGCAATATTTTCTGTAGTGCCTTAGTTTTTTATTGGCTACTGTGTTTTCAACCAGACCGTATGTATGCCTAGCTGATTTAGCAGTTTTCTGAACCGACAGGCAGCTTACTGTGACCTTCTCCTTACTCAGTCTGGTGAGCGGCACGTCAGTGTGTCTGACTATGGAGTCACCAATGACTAGTGTGTCTGGCATTGTGTTTGGCCTTAAGGGCTGTGACTGTTTGACACTCTGACTGTGAGGTCTATGTGTTGCAGGTGTTGTGTTCTGAGGTGGTGGTTGTTTGGGTGTCTGCTTTGGTGGCCTCTGCTGTTTTGGTAGATTTTTGATCAGAGCCCCCGAGTATGTCTTTGTGTGTTTATGTGTATGATTTGAGGTTGTGATGGTACTATGTGAGACTGGGTCTATAATGTGTGTGGTAACCTTCTCCTCCTGACTGGTCTTGCCAGTCCTATGTTGAAGAGCTCAGCCTCCAGTTTGGCCGTATAGTTGCATCTCTCGCATGTATTTGTGTTTTGTGGGAGGAGGAGAGGGTTGTCTGTGTACATGAGGCAATTGTAACATTGCCTCAATATTCCCAGGTTCACCAGCTGAGCAGGAGAGGACACTAGCAACTGATCCCTCGACATGCTAGAAGGACTAGACAAAAAAACTTTAAAAGAGATTCCGGGGATGTGGGTGACCGAGAAATGGGGGTTTGCCTTTTTGGGGTGCTATCTATAAGAGTGCCGTATCAAGGTAATAAGTACTATAGGAGCAAGTGCTAGGTTTAACAGATAGAGAAAAGTCTACTTGGAGTCAAGTAGAGATGATCTTTTTAGGTATTAGAGAAAGTGCTAGTAACAGGGATGCTTAAGGTAAGATTGAAAAGAATGCACTCTGCAGTATGCACTAGAAGTTAGATATGAAAGTAGGTAACTTGAGTTTTACCTGTATAAAAAGTTAAGGTTTAGTGGAGAGTTACTATTTTTAAAAGAGTAAGATGGACTGAAAGGGGTGGTTACTTTTGTATTTTGGTGCTATGAAATACTGTAGGATGGCCAATAAATTTAAATAATTGAAGGGGTGGGATTTCAAAAGTGATGGTTTTGTGATTACTCACATAAGCCAGTGAAAGTAGAGAGAAATTAGATATATGGTCAGATTAACATAAGAGGCGGGCAACTAGAAAGACAGTGGTATTTAACAAGACAACTTAAATGGGCACAGTTTTCAAAATGCTATATCCAACCACCTACAGGACAATAAGAACCAACACAGATTTTAACCCTGACAGCTTACAAAAATAACTTAAGGCATGTGATTGGTCACCCCTGAAACACCTACCATTAGAAGAAGCAGTGAAATACTTTAATTCTAAATTTTTAGCAATTCTAGACTATCATGCACCAACACGCACAATTAGAACTAGGATAAAACCATCCCCATGGCTCTCTAAATCTACCAAACAAAAAATCCTTCTTAGAAATAAACACTGGGCCAACTGGCATACTACTAAAAGCCCTGCTGATCAATTAAAGTTTAAACAGCTAAGAAATGAAACAAAAAAGCCATATTGTTAGACAAATGAAACTTCTACTTTCAGCTCCAACAAACCCAACAAAACAAACCACAAAAATACTGGTCAGGCATCAATAAACTCCAACACCCAGGCCATTCAGTCATGCCCACCCCTTTAGGCTCTGATCACAATAGTCCCAAGCAAACAGCCAATACCTTTAACACTTTCTTCACAGAGACCATTCAATCTCTAGCCAATCAACTATCCTCTGACACATCTTCATCCACCTCCATCTCTAACCCATCCCCATCATTTCACTTTCAACCTATTCCTACATCCCTTGTCTGTACACTTATCCAAAAACTTAAACCTACCACCCTCTCTGCAGATCTACTCCCTGCAGAATACCTGCAAAAAGCTGCAAAAGCCATAGCCTACCCCATATCCATCCTGATTAATAGAACCATTACTGAAGGAACTATCCCAACAATCTGGAAAATTTTACATATTATCCCCCTGCATAAAGGAGGTAACTCTAATGAATTATCAAACTATTGACCTATAGCCATATTATCTCCACTGGCAAAAATCATGGAGAAATGCATTCATAAACAACTGTTAAACTACCTATTAGAAAACAACGTACTAGCTAACTGTCAACATGGTTTCAGACCATTTCATAGCACCACCTCTGCTCTTTTATCTTTCTCTGACTGTATTAATAAAAATCACCATAACGACACTATCCTATGTCCTCTTTATCAATCTGTCAAAAGCATTTGTTATGGTTAACCAGACCTTACTCATAAACATACTCAAAAACCTGTCACTAGACACACTGTCTATACAATGGTTCCAATCTTACTTAATCAACAGGCAGCAGGCTGTTCTATGGGAAAATAACTTATCTTCCCACCTCCTAATTGCCCTTGGTGTCTCTCAGGGCACCATATTAGGTCATCTTCTATTTTTTATTTTTATGATTGACCTACATTCTGTAATACCTCAAGCTACCTGTATTCAATACGTGGGGGATTCCACATTAATATGCTCTGTCACTTCTCCAGCAGACCTACAGTCCCTAACCCAAAACGTGTTTAATACAGTCGAAAAATGGCTACTACACCAATGTCTCATCTTGAACCCCAAAAAACAAAACTGCTACAATTCACTCCCACCCGTAGGGCCTCCCCTCTTAATTTTAATGTTACGTCAAGCAATGGTTCTAACATATCTCCTGATACTACTACAAACCTACTTGGGGGTACTAATAGACAACAACCTTACCTATGATTCCCATATTAACAGTACTATAAAATCAGTCAACAAAAAATTGGGTTCACTCTACAGGATCAAACCCTTTCTGACCCTACTAGCCAGGACCACTATTGCCCATACCCACTTAATCTATACCCTTCTCCATGCCTCCCCTACATATACTAAACTATGTAAAAGCAACTTGAACAAGCTGGCTATCTCCTACAACAATATTGCCAGATTTGCAGCTGGATCTACCTACAGAACCCATCACTGTAACAATCTTCAACAACTAGGATGGTTAGAGCTGCCAAATCTACTACTATTCAACCAACAGTTGCCCACAAAATCCTATATCAAACTACTAATACACCTATTCTTACAAACCTTATCACCCCCTATAATAACCTCAAGACCCTACGCTCATCAAATAAACTACTTGCACAAATATGTAAAACTAACAATTTGGCTGGTGATTCTCTGTTCTCCAGCACTGTTGGTAAAACTTGGAATTCCCCCTCCAATGACCTAACCTCCCTTTCCTCAATAACCCTATTTAAAAGCAAAGTGGAGCCATACTTTAAATCACAGTGGTTATGCCCCTGTGCTAACCCTGACTAGCTACCTCACTTATCTCTGGTTATTAATCTCCATACCTCTATAAGCTAGTTACTTTTCTATGAACAATAAAGAGAGTATGAGTTAACTGTTTAAAGTGTTATTAGAGATTTATTTGTATAACTAGCCATGCATTTGTAAAATGTAATTTACTGTAAATATTACTGTGCGTTGTGGAGCTCTTCTCCCTGGGCCTCCACTGAAAATGGGCATATATCCAGTTGGAATAGCCCAGTCAACAAATGTAAAATAAAAATAAAATAAATAAATATCAAGAGTGTATGGGCAATATGGATTTTTAGGCCCACAATGTATAGCCATTGATTTTTTTGGGGGAATTGAACTCCATAGATCTACTTCTTACCCAGTTAGCATGTAGCCTGAAATCTTAAACAACAGACCCTATTCTTGTGTCATCTGCAAATTGCTTTACCAAGCTTTACAAAAAGTTGGAAAATCTTACATAAAAATAGTAAACAACTGTGGCCTCAACACCAAAACTTGTGGGGAACTGACTTCCATAGTTTAATTACAGATAATACATTTTTAATTTTGACCTCACATGTTCTGACTTGCAAAATGTTGCCCACCCATATTGTCACATAAGCATTGATGTTGCTTATTATTCCCACATGTAGGATTGAGTCAAAAGCCTTGGCCAAGTCCAAGTATGCAACTTCACTCATTAGTTCCTGGTCCAATCCTTCCCAAACTGTCTGACAAAAAAAATCTAGTTTGTTAAGCTAGAATAACCTTCCATAACAATTTATTATAAAGACATGCATTTGGAGTGTTTCTCCCCATGCCTCCACTGAAAACTGGCTTTGTTCCAAGTCAGCCTTTCCCAGTAAACAGATGTTAAATAAATAAATAAATAAAAGAAAACAACGGTGCAGTGGTGCAGCAGTAGTATTGTCACCTCACAGCAAGAGGTTCTCTGGCTCAATTCTTGGCTGGAGTGCCTTCTGTGCGGAGTCTGCATGTCCTCCCTGTGTTCATGTGGGTTTCTTCCAGGTGCTCCGGTCTCCTCCCATGTTAAAAAGACATGCATCAGGAGTGTTTCTCCCTGGGCCTCTGCTGAAAATTGGCTTTGTTCCAAGTTGGACTTTCCTGGTTAACAAATGTTAAATAAATAAAAATAAATCAACCCTGGTAAATATCAGTGCATGTGCATATGGGGGCCATGCTCAAAAAATTTACCTAGTATGCAAGTCAGGCTAATCAAGTGAAAGTTATCTATGGAAGTATATGCCCCCCACCTTAGAAATAGGTACCGTAAATGCCTCCTTCTATACAGGTAGAATACATCCAGTACTAAGAGAACCCTGGAGCAAATAAAGTAGACTGGTGACCAGGTGTTTATCAATTTTTGATAGAAAATAACATTAAGTCCGTTTGGTTCAACTGTTGCGCTAGGCTTATTAAATTTAATAACTTTCTGCATGGAATCTGTTGACATTTTGAGGAATAATTCTAAATTGTGACATTAATTGTTCCAAAATTAGGTTTTAGATGTAAGAATTTGTCCACAAACTCTATTAGCCAGCAGTTTTGACTCTGTTATCAAAATCCCTTTGTCCTCTAGCAATATAACTGATTGGCAATATTTTCTGTAGTGCCTTAGTTTTTTATTGGCTACTGTGTTTTCAACCAGACCGTGTGTATGCCTAGCTGATTTAGCAGTTTTCTGAACTCCAGTTTAGCTTTCTGAAAATTTTATTTTATTTTATTATACACATTTGGGCTACAGTTGTAAGCCTGCAAACTGTATTTTTAATTCCTTTTCTTCTATTTCAAGTTTTAATGTTGACCATAGGCAAAAACGGTTAATAAGTATATTTTACACCACTGTGACACATTTCTCAAATAATTAGTAAATTAGTAGAAAGTGTCCCATGATTCTAAAATATGCTTGTGCTGCATTCTCTTTCTCACTCCAGTTTCATTTTCCTCAACTTTTATTATTGCACTGTAATCCACTTTCTAATAAGATTTCCTTGAAATTTTTTTAAAATGCTTTATCTTAGAATTGTCTATTATTAGTTCTTAAGAGAGGCATAAATGTGCAGAACCATCAAACACTGACAATAATAAAATGTCTGCCCTAGTAATATTTTCCTTTACAAACACCAGTTCCAAAATATTGCTATTTCTAGTAGATTTTGTAACTGTCTACGAGAAGCCTAGATCATCACTTCTGCAATTGACCCCGAAGGACCTACTGTTTCCAGTTGGGTGACCTAGTAAACATTTGGAGCATTTAGATCACCAACTATGATCATACCCATTCAACATAAGGTTACTCAGTGCAGTAAAAAAGATGTATACCTCTTATTTTCATTGATTAGGGGGTGTATAGAATATATCTATGTCCCAATCTTTTATATTCATGCAGGTCTTGAGCCTGATCTTTGTCTGTATATTGCTATCAAGACACCTACAGTTCTCAGAAATGAAGACATAAACCTTCTAAGATCAACTGTTTTTTTAACATCACTGGGTCAAGTTTCTGTAACTAATATTACATCAAAGTCCTTTTCAGTCACCTTCTGGCTCTAAACTGATCTTCTCCATTTATAAAAGTAATAATCTATATTATTTTATTAAAAAGTAATCTTTTTTTTTCTTGACAGCTCAAATAAAATGTATCCCATGCAAAACATTTTTTTCTTATAAACATTTCCTCCCATAATGCAATTTCCTTAAGGGAGGAATGCAGACTCGTGTCTTCTAATGATATATTTATACTGTCTTGATACTCACAGGATATTGTTCCTATACCAAGGAGCTGGAGAATATCATAAATAATTACCTTAAATTCCAGTTCTTTGCTATCTTAATAATCCTGTCAACTCCACTTTCAAATATGGTCATGTTAGTCTTTCCTACAACATTTATACCACCTACAATTATAATCATAGCTCTTAGCTCTTTTAAATAATACATTTGAATACTGTCCTATAATATCTCACATTCTGGCTGCACATAAAGAAGAAACAATAATACTGTCTGTCTAACTGGTCCCTCAGCAGCAAAGTTTTTAATTTTCTTATTAAAGAGTGACCAATACCCAGTTCTGTTTTTCACTCTGTACACATTCCCTAGTTATTTCTAGTTGACCATTAAAGTCCTTGTCTAACAAATTTGGGTCCAAACAAGTTATTTCTGCCAAGGAGGTATTAGAAGGATTACACTTATAGTAGAATAGAAGGTGACCCCATCCATACTTTCTCATATTCTATTCTGTTTCTAAACCCTCAGACTCAGTATAATCTGATCCTTCTTCAAATGAAGTTCTGAGAAATATTTTTTTTTCCAAATCTTTACTTTGTAATGTAGTTCCAATTTCTGTGTTGTCACCTTCAGTTTCACATAATTTTATGGTTTTACCAGCATTGTTGATAAAATTAACAGTATTTTGAATTTGTTTATTTAATTGACTCTCATCAGCATAGCTACTTATCTTCTTTACATAATTACTAATCTTGTCAGAGTCTGGTGAGTTTATATCTGTTTGATTTCAACCTCACAGTATTTAGTCATTTTGTTCTTCTCTCTGTATCTCCTTTTTCTTAGAATGCTTATCACTTGGAATGTTTGAACACTAAGTTCTTTTTTTCCCTTGACTGACAGCTTCACAATTACTTAATTACATATGCTCAACCATTGCTTTATATTTCTATGGCAAGAGTTCTGTAAATCTCACCCATTGCTGTTTTTCTCCTATGTCAAACAGTCTTTGAATAATTTAAAGTATCCCGAAGTCAATAGATGGTTAAGACAAAACTTATTTATTTCTTCCATAATTCTCTAGTTTATAAAACAAGCAATCTGTCTTACAGAAAAATAGAGATTGCATATCTCCTTACCTCCCCTACTGATACTTTAGTCTCACAGCCATAAAAGAGCCCAAAAAAATAAAAAGATTAGAAAAATAGAAAATAATTATATTGAGTGCTTTTCCAAGCACCTAACACAGTCTGCTCCTACTAAAACACTCTGCAGGTTTTGTGGTACAGTGTTTAACATCTTGTTTCCCCGCTTTTTCAATATAGTACTCAGATAGGGCTTAGTTGCAGTTTTATAGGTTTTATTAATGCATTTATTTTACGGGATAGAGCACTGATCTCCATGGACCCTTTTTCAGACTCAGCCCAGAAGCAGTGTCTCGTTAAGAGACTTGTTGAGAATCGCACAGTTAGGCAATGGAAGAGAATCAAACTTTGCACCACTGGACCACAGGAAAAAAACTCATTAACAACTACTTAATCCTGTAAGCCAGTTGTTAGACATTGCAGCCATATTTGTATTAAGAATAAAGTACAATTGTACTAACCCATACTTGATATTAGTGGCACATGTCCATGTTGAGATATTCTTAATACCATACAGACTAGTTGAAAAAAGGGATGGCTACCAACACTCTGTACATAAGGTGCACAAGGGAGCTGGATTCAGAAGCAATTTATGTGTGGCATTGATGACTATGCCAAGGATCTGAGGCTGTCTTAAAGATAAACATTTCCAAAAAAGACGTTCTGTAATTTCTCATTGCAAAGTATGGAAATTAAGAAATGCAGAAGTCCTCATGGATGCTTTTATGCTCTGCTCCTCTCTGCTCCATTCCAAAATCTCAGTAAATCTTGTAGCCTTGAGGTAAGCATAAACTACCATTGCATGCAAATGTATTTTATCCCCAAAAGTGATGGCCATCCATGTTAGCTTAGGGACATCCTATGAAAAACAATGGCATTGCAGGTAGCTTCAACTATATGCCATTAATAGTACTACAAGAATTACAAGGGAAATGCTGTTATGCTTATACCATTACTAGCAGTGTTCAGGTGTGGCTCTCTGTCTGCTAGTTCATGTACACATAGCTTTGCCCATGTGTCAGTTAATACAGACATTACATGAGAAATGTTGTTATGGCTTCAGACACTATGAATGATATATAGGTGGAGTGATACTGTTTAGCAGCTGATAGTTATATGTGCTAGACTTTTAAGACAATAGTGAAAAATACTAAGGACTCCATGGTATGTTTGTGTCTGTTTGAATATGCAATGGGCAGATAATGTGATTCAAGATATATTTTTTTATTTATTTTCATTTTACATTTGTTTATTGGGAATGTCTGACTGTGCCAATGTCCCATTTTTGGTGGAGGCCCGGGGAGAAAAGTTCCATACAAGGAATATATACATGAGGATTTTACAATAAATCATTTTTTTCAAATGGAAACTTATCACAGAAGAGAGAAAAAGGTTATATTAATTTACCAATACAAGCATATGTAAGATGATTAGTTAATACATAATAGAGATGATTAATAAATACACACTTGATACATGAATGGCTCAGAGTAGAAAAAGTAGTAGCTAGTAACATAATACCTATAACAGAATAATTGATAAATTGAGTAATATGCAACTTGGGAAGGAAAAAAGAGAAAGTTAGTAAGGTGGAGGGAGACCAGAAAAGAAATAGCTGTAGAGCTAAGAGGTTAGAAGCTTACAGGCATGATTCTGATAATAGCACACGTACAGTGTAACTGGCATAGAGATCTCATTATAGATGTAAATGAGTAAGCATACTTGATGTTCAGTACAAAAGGAAAAGGTGAGAGGAGGGATACTAGAAGCATCATGACAAGTAGCATTATGTACAGAAACAAACAGAAAAAATGAAGAAGGGGAATTGGGTGAAGAAGAATAGAGACAGAATGAGAGAGAGAGGCATAGTGTACAAGTATTAGACTTAGCATAGAGTTCTCATCATAGATATACACTAGTAAATACACTACATATTAAGCACAGAAGGAAAGGATGAGAGGGGAATACTGGAAATGTTATGACAGGTAGCATTTGTATAAACAGAGAAAAAGAAGAAGGAAGAGGAAGGAACTGGATAACATAGGATAGAGGTAGAATTGAAGTGAGCAGCCTAGTGTGTAAGTGTTAGAGGTAAGAGATCTGGATATGGCAATTCTGGTGGAGTCATTCAGAAAAGGCTTGACTCTATCGAGTGAGCCAAGCCTGGAGTATACATTCTTAATAGTTAGGGCTAGGTGCTTCTCAAATCTACGGTTGTTGTCAATAGTCACCCCGAGAAGCTTGCTGTGTTGAACTGGTTCTATTATAGTTTTATTGGAGGAATTGATGGTAAAGGGTGGAGAGTGATTATGTCTTTTGTTACTAGTGAGGAGCATGAGCTTAGTTTTATTAGAATTGAAAACAAGTTGGGAGTTAGATAGGTGATTTTTGATGTCACTAAAAGCTTTTTGGGTTGTTTGTAGGAGTGTTGGTATGGAGGGAGCTAAACAAATAAGGGAGGAGTCATCTGTTTATTGAACAATGGTTGCATTTTGAGTGGTTGAGGTGAGTTTATTGGTGAAAATAGTGAAAAGCAGTGGGCTGAGTATGAATCCTTGGAGTACACCAATGGAGACAGATAAAATACAAGAGCATTCATTATGTCATTTGACTGCCTGTTAATGGTCAGATAAATAGTTGAGAAATCAGGACAGGGCAGGCTGGGAAAGGTTTAACGAGTGTAGCTCGTTGAGCAGTTTCTGATGGGAGACTGTGTCAAAAGCTATTGACATGTCAAGAAAGATAGAGGAGACATGAAAGCTGGAATTCCTAAGATTGTGTATTGTATTAGTAAAGCTGACC
This sequence comes from Protopterus annectens, assembly GCF_019279795.1. Lineage (NCBI taxonomy): Eukaryota > Metazoa > Chordata > Ceratodontiformes > Protopteridae > Protopterus > Protopterus annectens. The sequence goes on along the minus strand of NC_056744.1, from coordinate 1,486,817,035 downwards.
AGAGCAGTAGTAGTGCTGTGCTTTAGCCTAAATCCATGTTGGGATGCAGATAGGAGGTTGTTGAGCATGGATACACTTTTCAAGAATCTTGGCAATGGGGGATTGCTAGTGGCCTGTAGTTATTGAATTCAGTGGATGTACCACCTTTGTGTAGGGGTATTATATGAGATATTTTCCAGAGTTTGGGGATTTATTGTTTAATAATGGACCAGCTGGTTAGGATAAAATAGGGAAGGAAATGGCATCTGATGCTATTTTGAGAAATTCAATGGGAAGCTGGTCTGCAGTGAGGGATGAGGGCTTTATTCTGGAAAGTGGTTTATTTATGGTGCTAGTTTGTTTAGATTTAACTGAGCAGGATTTGAGGTTATCTGTTTTCCATGTAGGTAAGTTTAGAGGGATAGGATTGTTGTTTTTAATAAGAGATAGGATAGAATTTACAAAACGAGAGTTAAATTGGGAGGTGATATTATCAGTGGTGCTGGTAGTGTTTGGGATTGGGGTTGTGATCTGACCAAGTTTTAGCAAACAGTTGATGGCATGCCAGAATGTTTGGGGGTTATTTTGGTGATTTTGTTGTATTGTTGTGTAGTAGATTTTTTTTGTCATGCTTAATTTGCTTTTGGGCTAGGTTACACATTTGTCGATAGTTGATAAGGGATGTTTCATTTTTGCTCTCATGATAATGGTGCCAGGCGCCATCTCTTAGTTTAAGTAGCTTCTTGGTCTCTTTAGTGAGCCATGGTATATGTTTGGATTTAATACAGGTTTTTCTAAGGGGGGGCTAGGTTATTTAGAATATTGATAAATGTATTGTTAAAATATTGCACTGCTGCGTCAAGGTGGTGGCGTTTAAGAGGGGACCAGTCACATTTTTGCAGAAGGGTTTTAAAGACTTCAGGTGAGAAGTTATTTTTTGTTCTGTATGTATTTGTGGACTATATTTTTAGGAGGACACACGTGTCTAATCAGGTAGGTGGGTTGGTGATCACTTAGGCTGTCAAGGAGACAACCAAATTGACAGCAGAGGGAAGGTTTATTTGTAAGGGGTCAAATCCAGTATTGAATGCTTTTTACTGTGCTTGTCAACCCTGGTAGGTGATTGCATCATTTGATAGAAACCGTGGAGGTTAATAAAATTAGATGGATTGTCAGAGTTGCAGGTTGACCATTCTATGTTAAATTCCCCCATTATTATGGTTTCTTGACTATATGTTGAAGCACACCAGCAATGGAAGTCTTCAGTAGAGGCTGGGTTGTTTCCAGGTGGTATGTAGAGTGGGAAACTTTTGAATCACATTACTGTATCGGCACTGCAAATAATGCTAGGAGCAGCATTTAGGGAAGAGCAGTGCTTGTAAAGAATGTGGAATTCACACAAATACTACACCATTCAGCAGAGCTGGGTCTTGCTATAGGGATGAGGGTAATATAAATTGAGGATGCCTTCCACAATGCTAGTGCTGCTAATTAGAATCCATTCCAGTTTTCCTGAATCCGTAGATTTCCTACTGCAACTGCACCCATGGCTGGCTTCAGCACAAGGCTTGCTATGCAGCTGACTAGATGATGGTGTCAGTGGGGGTGGGGGGCTATAAATGCCAAAATAGGTATCCCACAAACATCTCTTTTTGACATTTCATATTTAACTGGGCTAGTCCAGCTGAGCCAGAAGCCCATTTTCAGTGGAGACCCGAGGAGAAAAGCTCCATGGTAATTACATACATACATTCACAGTACGTTAGAAACATATAAACAAGTTATACACAGTAATTAAGGTGAAAAAGACTAAACAAACATAATTTAGCATAGACAAGTATATAATTGAAAGAAAATAGCATCTTTGACTGTGTACAATATATATTTGTAACTGAGTAGCATTTTTGACTTTGTACAGTATATATTTGCAAACTGAGTCTAGGTAAGTAGATGATAGAGGAGGTGAGGGTTGAAGACAACTAACAGATGCAGTAACAGTTAAAAATAGAATACAAAATAAGAATTACATTGTTTTACATCTTTCACAGGCTTGAATTTAGAGCCAATAAGATACTTGTCCTAATCAATGCTGAGTAGAGGGGAATAGACCCTGACGATATCCTTCTTATAATTAGCTGGGTTAAATAAAATAATTTCCTGACAATTGCTTTTATATTACGGTCAGATGAGTGGCAGCTATTAACTCAAATACTTAGGTCCCTAACTACATTGTCCTTTTGTAGAGATGTATTGTCTACACTGTATGATTAGGGAGAAGGAGTTATCTATCAAAAGTGATGCTACAACAGTTTTTAACATTTAGTTTGAGCCCAGTTTTAGTACACCAAGAATTTACTAGGCAAGTTCATTCTGGCGGGTTTGGGTGACTTAACAGCAACTTCCTGTCTGCCATTGTTTACCAACATTGTTAGTGAGAGGTGTTGGCTCAATGTGGAGTTCTGAAAAGTACATACCATAAAAGCAGAGGTCCCATTTCTGAGCCCAGAGGGACACCGATGTTCACTTTCATACTTTCTGATAATGCACCTGCATCTCGTGTTGTCTGGGTCCTGTCTTTCATCTACATCCTCTGTAACCCATGTTAATTGTGCCTGTGCTACTGTATAACAAAAGGCAATATAGCACACCAGCTATTAAATCATATTAACAATCAAAAAACAATAAGAGTGACAGAGTTCATGAGGTAAGGGCCGAATACTTTTTTTCTGAAAGTGTCTCACAGAGAACATATAATTCTAATGAAGGCAGTTCAGATGAGTGCAAATCGGCCAAAAAAGTTTAACGAAAAGCATTTTTGATGATAGTAGAGGATTCCTTTTTCTCCACCATTCTGCAGCATAGCAGTAGGTATATTTAAGTCTGGGGGATATGTGCAGGGGGGCTTGTCCCATGCAAAATATATATTTTTTATTTATTTTTATTTAATTGTTATTTACTTATATATTTATTTTAATGCAATTGCTTTCAGCTAAACTTTTTCTGTGAATTTGCGATTGACAGAACTACAGTTGCTCTATCAACATGATTTCCATCTCAGAATATCACAACTCAACCATTTCTTCTCACTGCACCCATATAATTCAACATTAACAAATTCTTGCTACTGTCAGGTACTGACATTAGTGTAAGCAAAGTAACTTGTATTAGTGCTGCTCTCCCACCCCACAAAAAAGTCTGGAAGGATATTTGCAGAAGAACCTTTTATAC
>NC_056744.1:1486773828-1486808828 GCF_019279795.1 Protopterus annectens | reverse complement strand
TATTCAGGATCAGCTGGAGTGTTGTTGATGTTTAACCGGCTGTCTGTACTGTTCCCTTTTGTTCCATTGTCCTTGTTGTTGATCAGACAACCCTTGATAGGTTTGAATTTAGTTTGTCTATGTTGTTCTATCTCCTTTCTAATATCTTTTATAAACTCCAGTGGATATCCTCTGGCTAAGAACATAGCCTCCAAGATGTTGCATTCAACATGAAAATCATCATCATTGCTCGTCGTCATCTGCCTCTTACAAATTGTCCTTTGACAATATTCCTTTTGCAATGAGGCGGGTGTGCACTATTGTAATGTAAGTAGGAATTGCAGAAAGTATCTTTCCTGAATATTTTAGTTTCGAAATCTTTTTGGTTTATGTTCTTTTGGATCTCAACATCCAAATATTGTAGTTTTTCAGAAGAATATGAGTGAGTGAATCTCAGATAGGATGTGGTGCTGTTGATATAGTCCAAAAATTCAGTCAATTTTTAAAAATGACGATGTCATCTAGAAAGCTGTATAAGGACCAAAATTCAGAATTCAGAATATTGTTTAATTCCCAACCTGCTAGTACTATGTTTGCATATGTAGGTGCTTTTAGTTGTTGATAAAATTCTCCGTTGAATGTTAGGAAGTTATACTTCAATACCATGTCCATTAGCTCCACTATTGAGACCTTTTCTGAATGTGTGAGAATATTGTCCATGAAGACAATATCCTCAAAAATACTCATTCCTTCATAATGTGGAATGCAGGTAAAGAGATCTACCACATCTATGGTGACAAAAATCAAGTTCTCGGAAAAGAGATTTGATGTAATGTTTCTTAGTAGGTCCCATGAATCTTTTAATACGTGTTCAAAGTTGTTGCAAATGTGCTTAATCTTGTTATCCACAAATTTAGCAATAGGGAGAGTTTTTGAACAGTCCACTGAGACAATAGGTCTCAATGGAGGGTCACTAACATTTTTATGTATCTTAGGAATGCCAAATATGATAGGAATCCACAAATAGGAATTTATATGTGTTGTTAGTGATGGTATTTTCTGATAAGCCAAATACACTTCATCCAGGGAAACATTTCTATATTTGCTTTCCTCTCGAAGGATGTTATTCATTTTTCCTTCGTATATAATATTTTCCATAATCACCACTCCCCCTCCTTTGTCAGGCTTCATAATTCTAATTGAGGTGTTCTTCTTTAGTTCTTCCAAGGTTTCATGTTCTTCTTCTGTAAGATTGTACACCATCTGGTGTTGTTTAAATTCCTTCCTAATTTCTTTTTCCATCACCATTTCCAGGTTTTTAATATGCGGAAGGAGTGGGGGATTGTAGATGCTACTTCTAGTTGGAGCAGAGTGTGTTTGTACAATGTTAGATGAAGAGGTTGGTAAAATGGCTTGCAGGTTCACTTTTCTCAGAAAAAGCTTCATATCTAATATGGTTTTGACTAAGTCCCCCCTAGAAGCAAAGGAAACAACTTTATTGGCAAATATTGTCCATGACACAGATATACCCCCACACTAAAAAATTTGCTCATATATATCCCCACTCCCCCTCTGATACTATAGTGGGTATAACGATACAGAAACTTCAACTTAAATATTTCATCATAACGTAAGGAAAGCAGAATTGAACCCACAACCATCCGCACAATGTGGAGCACAGCTTTAAAATCCTGAACCACTTATCAAACTATATGGTATTATTCATGCATAAACACACTAATAATATTCAAAAGTCAAACTGGTACCTTTGACTTATGGCAATTATCATACAAACTGGCAGTGGAGTGTGAACTGTATACTGTTTTGGAATGAATATCTACTCTATTAATATTAAAAGTTGTACACTCTGAAAAAAGTACAATTACCATTGCATTCTCAAAGACACTTTAACAGTCTCCTGTGCAGCTGCTTAATCACTTCAATGCCTACAGGTACATGGAAAAAAAAGAGCACAGTGTACTATCCATGGATGGCATGCAGTGACAGGTTATATGTGTAGCTAAGTTACGCTTGCAGTTATTACATGGTACCTGCAGCTTTACTTCATCCTCCCATAAACCACAGAGTTCAGGATTACAGCACCTCATGTCACTGCAATGGTGAAGCCACCATTCCTCCTTTGGTTGCATGCCAGTTGCAAGGGTGACAGCCACTGGATAAACTGTTTCAGGCTTCATTGTTATACTGCTGACCTTGATGGCCCACCTGCAGAAGTGTCCTCTAGAGAGGGTAAGAGAAATATTTCTGATTCTTCCTCACACCATCTCTGTGCTCTAAAAGAAGCACTATCCTCTTCTTCTGCACCCATGATGTCCCATGATGTTTCACTATGAAGAATCTCAGTGAAAAATGACACAGAATTGGTGCTCAAACCGGATCCTGTATGACTCATCCACATTGCAAATAACTGGCATCAATGGATACTTCATTTGCCTGATGCACGACAAGATCAGAAAATACAGGTATTGTATTCTGATGGTTCACAATGGCACTTTAAGTTGTGAAACATGGCAGTCTTGCATTCCTGTGTATGCTTTTAAGTAATCAGGCACTATAGTGGTTCCATGTACAAATGGTTACACTTGTAATTATATACATGCGCCCCCACCCCTTGAAAGCAAGGATTTGACCACACGTGCAGCGCTGCCCGCAGTGGTGCTGGTCTGGGCACAGCATCAAGGAAGGCTGAGAACACTGGCCAGCAGTTGTGCTCATTTCAAAAATTGAGTGGTTCAAATGCAATAGTGAGCTGAGCCCTAAATGACACTTTCATCATACGCAGATGATCTGCACAATGTAAGAGTGATGACTGGCAGAGAGCCTATCTGGGTTACAGAAGAGACCTGTACAGCTCATAATTCGAGACATGCAAAATCTAATTTTCAATAAATTACTTTGGGAAAAACATCTCTGCTTGTACAGGGTGAGTGATACTTTTTACAAGTCCATTCATTTTTTCTAATGCTGCTTTCAACTGCTATTCAGCTTGTTTTTCTAATGATATATGTTTGTCAGTACTTGTAAATGCATTCGGAAAGGTGTATTAAAAGGTGGAATACAAGAGCAAAGCAATTGCTGGTCTGTAGGATTGCTGAGCTTAAATAGAGACAAGCCCATAAGTATATTCTCAGAACACAGTTCACAACACATTTTTCCAAAGTGATGATTCAACTTTAATTACAGACATCTGACTGATGTTTATGCATGTATGTTAGCACCAAAAATATTTTTAACATTGAGTAGAAAAGTTATGTCACCTTGGACAGTTGCACTGGTGTGGGATTCTGCTGTGGGGGAAATGTACTCAGTAAATCTATTGAAAATACTTAAATATTGTGAACTTGGATATATAATTGTCAGAGACACAAACATTATGCTATATGGACAAGGTGGACAATGGAGGTATTAGGATTTTTAAGGGCCTTGCTGAAACAAGGTTGGTAATTCCACTGTTTTCTATACCAACAGGGAAATCCTTAAGAAAATGGGCAATTAGAGGAATACAAATGGGTCTTCCACCCATAAGCCCAAATTCTCTCTGCCTCCATCAGTGATAGCTCTTTAGCTTGCAGCCATCAGATTAGCCTTACCAGGAGCATAGCTAGGATGATATTGTCACAAATATTAATGCAGTTGGTGACCATAACTGTGATTATGAAATAGTGTGCTGCAGGGCCAGTGATAATACAGGTTGCCCAGAGATGTAGCTACCTATTTTAGTGTTCGCTGCCACTCCCTCCCTGATCAGACACCCCCGTCAACTTCAAATTGTGATGCAAATAAGAAAGCCTCCTGTTTTGTTTAAACTGTAGCAAATTGCAAACAGCTGCTATGGTTATGCCATGCCTGGAGAGCTAAAGCATTTCATTTCTGATCAAATATTCAATCCCAGCAATGATTGATAAATTCCAGTAATGTAATTCAATGGACTGAAGAACAAGCAACATGTGCTGATTATATCCCCCTAACATGTTGCACCCAGGGGGCTAACCACTTTATCCCACTCTATATATGCCTCTGGTGCTGCTCAACAAAGACCACAACTCCTAACATGTCAGGTTAGAAAAACAGAAGAGGAGCATTAAATGTAACACATCTTATGCAGAGAGAGGAGTCCCTGGCCTCTCTCAGTGGGAGTGGCACCTCTGTAGATTCCCACAGTGTAACACTGGATGTGGTAGCAGAGCAGCATAGCAGTATAGGTACATGAGATAAATCACTGGAGATGGCCCAGGTATGTAGGCCTATTTCAGTGTAACAATACACGCAAATCCTCTGCAACTATTTCTTAATATCAGCCTTATCAAAGCTTTCTGACTTATGGAGTATGTATTTATTGGGGTTTCAACAGCCACAGTCATCTGCACAATGTAATTGTAGATCAATATGAACATATACTTTTAAAAAGCTTTCCATGGGCTTGCACATGTGTATAAATACTGAGCACATGCGAGCCTCATTACCATTTTGCAGTAAATGGTTGAGATGCAAGCATGCATGTCTGTGTAGTCTGTCAGTAATCAGTTTGTTTGTATTTTGTACTGCTGCTATCTAGCCTGATGTGTTTTTATATAATAAAGCATATAAATGAATTACCCAGCCTGTCTGTCTTCAATTGTAAACCAAACCGAGTGACATGGTGTCAGAATGGGATCCAAATTCAGGACCAAGAGGCACTCAGTTAATGGTGGAGGAATATAGAACAATGAATCATCCCTCCTGTATTTATAACTCACAAAGAAAGGTCAGAAATTAATTTCATGTATCAAAACTTGCTTAAATGATTTCTTATTCAGAAAATATAAAACAAAATGCTCAGAATGCTCAAAACTAATTTATAATTAAACAAAATGTCCAAAACTACGAGATATTGATAAAAATATTCAAATAGTCACAAAATGTTTGAAACAATGTCTGAATCACATAAAATGTATAAAATAAGGAAAATGACCACAGTTTTTTCACTATGTGCTACTTTTTCACATTAATTAAAGCTATTCCAGATATCCGAGGTGTATGAAGTATTCATAAATTTGTGTTGTGTTACAGTACAGTTATTTCCCAAAATGCAGCCATTTCAAAGCATGTTTCACAAAGTACAGTATTTTGAAGAGTCTGTTGTGCATTTGAATGTTATTACAAGTACTGGCTATGTGTGCATGTTCGTATACAATTACAAGAGTCATATTTTCAGTGTGTTTGGGCATACTTTGTTGTCATGGCTGAAGGATTTCAAAAACCAAGTCCACTTGTATTTGATAATAATATTACAGAGAAATGGAGAGTGACTGAACAAGAGAACAATATTTTTATACAAGCTGCATTTTCTGATAAAGCTGATTATACAAAGGCATTTATTCTGCTTAATTTAGCTGGTTCAGAAGCCATAGAAATAGAACATTCATTTGTGTATGCACTTTCTGTGTTTGCAGGAGAGGGGGAAAATCATCATATAGTGTTACCGGCTGAATCAAGGAAAGACCTTGAAACATAAATTTAGAGAAATGTGTAATCCCCAAAAGAATATTACAATGGAAATACACTTACTTTACACAAGAGATCAAAAGCCTGGTGAAACTTTTGCAGCATATATAACTGATTTTACAACCAAGGCTAAAACGTGCAGATTTGGTGATTTAAGGTATGAGTTGATAAAAGACAGACTTGTATGTGGTATTAAAGATGATGCTGTGAGAACGATTTTACTTCGTGACAGTGATCTAACTTTGAATAAGGCCATTGAGATTTGTCAGGTACATGAACTTACAGAAAAGCACACAAATATGCTTAAAAATGAGAAATGCATGCTGCCAGTATCTTCTAAAGCTAATATTGATAGTGTGCAGCATGTGGTTAAAAGAAACAGGCCCAAGTACATGGCAGCAACTGTGAGCCCTGCAACATTCGTGGGTAAACCCTATAACTTTCTAGCAAATTCCAGAGTGCGCACATTCTCAGTGAAGCAAAATGTTGAGTCAGCAAACTCAAAGCATGTACCTTCACCTAGCCTCATAGTCAGCTGTCATAATTGTCTTGGTAATCCAAAAGGAACCAGACTCAAGTCCACTACATAGTGACAAAGGTTTATTAGAGCCCAGTAGATAAGCACTTTCATCTCTGTTTATTCAGAGACATCATCAGATAAATATAAAACGCATTTCAATAGTTTAGAAACATTTTAAAAATCACACCTCCCTAATTCAGCCAATCAGAAACAGAATCCATTAATTAAATAGGTATACTTAAAGCACCATTTCTTTGTATGGCAAAACAAGAAAGTGTACCAAAATTATATTAAACGTTATACAAGGAACATTTTCACATCTGTCAATAATCAGGAGTATAGCATAACGATTTCAAAATGTATAAAAAGAAATATTTTATTAAGATGAGTATAGTTTTTGGGGTAAATGCATTACTGTATCCTTTGGGAAGTCATCTACCCCAGGGAACTATCACAATGATATTACTCCCCCAAGATTTAATCCAGTTGTTCAGATTTTCCAACTTATGTTGACAGTGACTTAACTTTTGAGAAACATGTATCTATTGTTTTAGGAAAGTCCTTCTATAGTTAATAGCTGCATAGCCTATAAACAAAAGGACTGTATCAAGATGTAGGGATCCTTGCCCCATTTTCTCAGCTTTCATTAGGCCAATCATTGAATATAATGCCTCCTTTGGCATGTATTTGTCCAGGAACATGTAACAACTGAAAGGCCCACATAGATATCTTACTAAAAGTATACAAGGCCTAAACAACATGTCCCACATGGACTGACTCAAAGCCCTGTCACTATACTCAGTATCCTACAGACAGTTAAGAGGTGTCCTGTGTCTGGCATGCAAGGCATCCTCTGACCCAATGCTGATAGATTTACTGCTTATCAACAAAACAAACAGCATCTGAAATACTTGGTCTAGGGATCTAAACCTCTTCTGCAATATCAACAGAAACATTTGGTAGGACAGGTATATCTCACACAGGATACTGCTGCTATGGAGCAGATGCCCCATTCACATAAAACTAAGTTCATTCTTGTCCATATCTGAGCACAATTTGAATCAATGGATGGGGAAACAAAAAAATTACCCCAGAACTGCCCCATGTACTACTAATGGACAGAGACAGCTCCTAAATGTTTTATCTTATGCATGGGTCCCCTCAAATTATCCATAATATGATCCCAGTTATTCTTATTAGAGGTAATATATAATTATCAAACGTGTTATGGGGAAGGACAATCTCTAACTAAATGGGATAGTTTAATAATAGCCGCAAAAGTAAATTAGCTAGACTTAAAATGGCCTGAAAGGGCAGCTAGCATAGTACTTACCTATGAACCTATATAAAGGAGTCATGATAACTACCTGGGTAGTATGTAAAGACATTGTGAATGATAGCTGGTGCATAATAGAAGCATGTTTGTGCAGCACAGCCAAGAGCACAGCAATGCTAAGCTGTGTCCATATATGAGCTAGCAGACACCTGCCAGACATCTAAAAATAGAAACCGAATGTAATTAATTATTTATTTAAAAGTTTGTTTAAGCGTGTTTATGTGGCGCGGCATGATGCTTAGCACTGCTTATAGGTAGTTCAGTGGTATATGTAAAGGTACACCACATATCTTAATAGTCGCATAGCTAAATGCGTAGCGTTACAGCTTCACGTGCAGTAGGTCCAGGGTTTGAATACATGAAAGGGAAAATGTGCATTGAATTTTGATAGATATATCATGCAGACTATTTTAAAATATGGCTCTGTTGCACTCCGCTCAGCTGTGCTTAGACCTGCTAAGGACTGCATAAACATGGTAATGGCTAGCAATGTTTATGCTCTGCTCAGCTCTGCTTGGCTGGTTTGCACACTGCTAAGCTCTGCTAAGCCTACAGTTCTGTGAAGTTTAATGCTTCTCAGCTCAGTTGCACTGGTTTGAGCACTGCTAAGCAATGCAGCACTTTTTTAAATGTTGCCCGATGACATTTAAGGGTGGGAAAACAGCCTATATTAAACCCAATAGGTTTAGAATCCATTGGAGTTCTGACACTGATGGTATACTATGGCTGGTGGTGTTGGTAAAGGTATGGGCTTTTGGACTCAGCAGTGCGGCATTCTGGAGTCCAGGGTCATGGTTAGGCTCCTTGTCAAAAACCATGATGACAGGCTGCTGCAGGGTGGTCTCCAGGCCTCGGAGTTTAAGGTGTAGGCCTGGGACGGGCTGGCCAGAGAACTCACCAGTGTTACTAGTAACCCCTGCACATGTGTGCAGTGTCATCACCACCATGACAACCTGAAATGATGAAAGAGGGGACTTTTGGACACCTAGGTCCAAGAAGCGAGGGAAGGAATGCCCCACAAGTATGTAAATAATTTTACCTCTGTTTTACCAATATGTAATCTGAATGTCTGCAAAACTGGTATGCATAATGGTGTGCGTCTCTCCCAACAGCTGCAGCTGAAAAGGCTAAAAATGTCAATCACACACCAGACGACTGGCCAGGTTGTGCTGTGAGTGTGGTGACTACTGATATATTATACTAACTGTAGTGAAATAAGCAAGAAAGAGTAAAGCATTAACTGCAATAAAGTATATACAGTAAAGTCTGTAGTGCAGTTAATGTGGAATTAGAGCTGTATTATAAAAAAATGAATAATACCAACTGTAGTGCAATAGAAACATGAAACAATACCAGTAACAGCCCAGGTAAATGGTGTACATCAGGAGTGTCTTGTTGTAACCACTGCAGTAGAGCTGTATGCATTGAAGCTGTAAGATAAGGTTCTGCAGTCAAGTATAACATTGTAATAGCAGTAGAATTTAAATCTAATTGCCGCAAATTGCATTGGTTAACTCATATAGTACTGTTCAAGGCTGTCTCTAGGCCAATATTGGTCACATAATGCTCTGTCATCCACAAATATCAGGCAATAAAGGTATGCTCCATGAGCTGTTATTGTTTGTTGAATTCACAAATATGATACTGAACTATAGCCCACCTACTATCTGTGTTATGCTTGGATTCCATGCATGTGTGTTCTACTGTCACTGCAGTGTAGTATAACATTGCAGCTGTACTACCAGGTCAAATGTTTGTTCCAGGTGAGCTCTAGGCAAATATCAATCAATAATCAGCAGTGACTCAGTAGCTCAGTTTGTTAAATGGTCTTTATATAGTACATGTTGCCACACACAGACCAGAGTTTGAATCCAGTGGTATGTAGCACTAAATATTACAGTAGCAGTCACATAATGCTCGCAGTTTCTCTCTCCACAGGAAGTACAGGTAAATGGGTGAGGTATGAGTCGATAATTTTGTGTTTAAATATCACAGACTGTTACAATCATTAGCAAAAATGTGAAAAATCAACAATCTGCAGTCAGAAATAAAATATGCAATCCTGGTATGGCTGTATGCCTGGAGTGTCTGTTAAAGGTTGCTGCAGTCAATTAATACAATCCATGCAGATGTCCTCTGCAATGACTGCTATTGGATTATATTCCCATGCCTGCTGACCAAGGCATGACTACTGTTTAGTGTCTGCACTGTACACATACATGTCTCTCAAGTGTCACAATTTCATGTTATGTAATTAATAGTGCGTAATCTGTCTGTTACAGGATTACTGTGGAATGATTACCTAGATTGCAAATCATCACCATATCAGCCACGGAATACCTTGGTAGCTATATATGTCCACCTGATGTGCAAGTGTTCTGTGTAGTTGTGTGGCCACAGTTGTTACTGCTTAGCCCATAGTGTCCTATGCAAATAGCTTGAGAGGTATGTACATGACTTGTAGTCACTGTACACATAAAGAAAATACAGACTCATTGAGTAGATAGTACTAATGTTGCCAAATAAATAACATGCAATGTTACTAATGGACTGTTTTTCTCTCTTTCTCTCCAACCCTTATCTTCATTTATTTATTATTGTTATTTATTGGTTATGGTTTGCTATTAACATATGTTGTTACATTAACTGTATTTTGGGACATGTGTTTTATTATTGTTATATATTATAATGATTGCATATTAACATATCTTGTTAAATTACCTATTTTGTTGGCCTTATGCTGTAACTGTTACTGGCATGCTGTTAACATACTGACTGTTCTGTTATTTGTTGTTGTGTTTCACATAATATGTACTGATATGTAACTGGGTTATTTCCAATGTTCTGGCATGCTGTTATTACTAGCAATGATTTGCTCACAACTAACCTATACTTATTGCTATACCTCCATTGCCACAGGAAGTCAGGGTAGATCAGGGTAGGCTGGTTCTGGATGATCTGCCTACCTTGCCTCAAGTGGCTGCGGCACTGGGTTTGAGTATATATAGGACCCAGACCTGTGGTGCTCCCTCCACTGTCCTGCACCACTTGTGGCATCTGGTGGAACTGCCTCAGGGGACATGGCCCAGCCTCACCCTGGGAGCAGTGGCGGAGGAGCCATTGTCACCCAGGCTCAACTGCTAGTCATGGTGAGCAGGATTTTTCATTGCAGTTATAAATACCACCTGCGCCAGATTGAGAGTATGCTGGTTGACCTGGTGGGGCAGCTTCACCCTGACGCCCAACCTCAAGCACAGCCATTCTTGGGGAAGTGAAGGAGTAGTGCCGACAGTCCCATGGGTGGGGATATGAGTCATGTTGCTGCCATCTGGAGGCACATGGGACTTGGATTCCACAACTCCCTCCCCATCCAAGGTGGTCGCCCATCTCATGTGTGACACACCGCCCATTTGCTGTCTTGTCTGTCTTCAAATGTATTCTCTCCTACCCAACTTACCTCCCTACACATATCTATATCCTTTCCCCAACATTCCACTCTCACCTTTAAAAAAAATGTACACCTGTCCCGCCCATAGCTCTCCATTTCACACACGTGTCCACAGGACACAAGTAATTTGGTACAATTGGCTTGACAATGCAGTTATGTTGTCCTCACCTCTCTCTCTCTCTGGGGTTTGAGAGTCCAAATTCATCTACAAAATCTGTCAAAGTGCACAGCTGTTGCTCTACAAGAAATGGATAGCTATGGTTCTTTCCTACATCCTTCCTGCACATCACTACCTGCCTTTCACTATGTTTTTCTCCCTGCTTACCCCCATTTCACCACTTTCCTAACAACCCTTTATTCTTTTCTTTATATTTTTTAGCTCACATTTGCACAGAGCTGCGGGGAACTGTGCAGAGTGAAGCTCCACTCAGCTCGGCTTAAATGGAGCTTTAATAATTAAATATGTGCATCACAATGTCAGACACATGTACAAAATAAACACCACTGCCATGTTTTGAACCTGAGACCCTCACACCTACAGCAGAATGCATTAAGCCACCACACCATGCAGATCTTAAGTAAAACAGGTGTTTTCAGCAAAACATAATCATTGCCACTTGCAGTCATTAGGCGTGTCTCAGTGGAGCTGTGTGCCGTGCTGCACCACACAAACTGAAATAAAGACTAATGGGGAAAATGGGAGTGCACCTTGGACTCTGGTGCAATAATACACCAGTAGACAGCCAAAGACATAATAATGGATGTAAATGAGGTCTGTGATAGGAGGTACATGTGCCCTTTTATCAGCAACATGTTTAAACACACCTGCTAAGGCATCAATGGAAAAGTGCATATGTTCAAGTGAGACCCTGGTGCAGAAATACAGCCAATGAAAGTCAAGCACATACTGATGGATGCAGACAATGTGTATTACAGCCTCTATGTCTGCACACATATTTTACAAATACACCTGCTAGAGCACTGATTCAGTAGCTCAGTCTGTTAAATGCCTTGCCTGTAGTACATTTTGCCACACACAGTCCTGGGTACAAATCTAGTTTTGTGTTGCAGTTCAGTTACATTATTGTAAAGACAGTAGGTACTGACTGAGTCATGCAATCTTAATCCGCACAGACTGCTGCTAATTAATGAACTGCTACCCAGTTTTGCATGTCAAAGGCCTGCAGGTAGGGACACACTGCACATATCCATATAGCCTAACTGTATGTCACCTAATACTCTATTACTGGCACTGTTGGATACCAGATGTACCTTACTCACATGCCTTGATTTGACTGTAATGGCTGCCCTTACCCTGGTTCTGCCACAATGACAGGCCTGACATAGCTGCCACAGTTACACATACAGCTTGCTATCCTCCAAAGTGTTCACAGTTTCCCCATGTGTTCTAGGCTGTAGCAGCAGCTGCAGCCTGTAGCATACACAGCTGTATGTAAAGGTAGCTGTTATAGACCTACCACGCCTCCCAACCTTCTAGAACAAGGTATTCAGACACAGCCATACTTAATGGCAGGCAAAGGCACAGTGATAGGGACATGTTTAACAGTTTTCCCCTACAAGGATAATAAGTTGATAGAATAACAGCTAATGCATTAGCATGCATATTCTGATTGGTATGAAGTCTGACACTCAAATGTGTCTCTTTCCTTACTAACCTCAACCCACAATATTTGCCAATGAACTGTCAGATGACCAGAATATTATGGGACACTGACCACGCATATGAGGTGAAACTGAACATATGTCATAAATCTCTACAGCTGGCAGTTATGGTACCTATCCTCTGTGTGATGCTGTAGTCTCCACACCTCAGTAAGGTCCACTGTAACAACTAAGACAGGGACCCAGGTATACATAAAGGCCTTGTATATTGCACTGTGGTGGCATGTCATTGGCTATTGATACTGCAATTCAGCTGTTTTGGTTGCAATTAGCAATTCTGAGCCACAGATATGTGCAGAGGCAATTACCTGTTAATGAGCAGTACCTTAAAGAGGCAAGCAGCTGGTTATGGAGAATAGGTCTGTATGAGACTTAACTCACTCAGCATATATTCAAAAAATTACCAGGTATGTAATAGATTTCTCGATATAACAGGATGTAGATGGGAGGATGGAGGTATGGGGAATATGGATTACAGCAGTAAGTCGGTTTTAAATCTATGGTAATAACATGTCATTGATACTCTGCTGTCCTACACCTACAGTCATGCCTCTCAACTGTCTCTGATTTTCAATCACATCTTAGCTCTGTCCCTGTCAGAGCCTCCTACAATGGTTGGCTGTTGTAGGAAAGCTAGTGGATTACACGTAATACATATTGACAATAAGTAAGGGTATACACTCCTGTAACATCAAACGATGTACTGTAATTCACATCCTCTCATTCTTGCAATGTGTCACATAAATAGTACTAACATTTTAAGTGTCCCTGAATGTCCCTGATGTACTCTGGCTAACTCCCTGTTTCTGTTGACATTTGTCCCTGTGTAGTTGAGAGTTATGCCTAACATACCTGTCAACCTCTTACAGCAAGAAATCAGGACAAAGTCATAATTAATGGGGGGACAAAGGCCCAAATTCAGTGACACTGTTTAAATATTAATTGTGCAATGTAAGAACATGAATAGAATGACATATTACAGTAGCATAACTGTTCTGGAGTGTATGACATGTGAAACTCAGATGTCTGTCTTTATTTTCTGACATCAACCATCAATGATTGGCCAATCATTTGTCAGACATTCACAAGTTTGTCTGAAATTGACCAAAATCATGAGGCAAACATCTTGACAGTCTGCAAACATCTGTATAGTTGAGAGGTGTAATGCCTACAGGGAACATATACTACAACATGTTTGCATTGTTTGCTATCATTGTGGCACACTGGTGTTGCTGGACTGTTTCCATATAGTGGTTATAATAGCACGCTGCTATTTGTCTGGCAGTGGTTTTATGACATATCAGTGGGAGTTTGGCTGTAAGGGACACACCAAAGTAGACCGCAGTGCTGGGTGTAGGAACATATAGAAGAATCTGTCATGGCACACAGGGACATACCCCGGTATTGCTACTATCTTGGTGGTATCCACACATGTAGTGTGTTGCTAGACTGCGGGGTATGGCGTGTAAGGGAGCAGTGGATGGTGCAGGTCATCTACATATCTGGTCCTATAACATGTTCCCCTTTTGTTGTCTTTCAGGAACTATGTACCACAGAGTAAGTGCCCCCTTCTTAGATACAGAGAATGACATAATACTGGATGGACTGAGGCAGCACCATCAGATCTTGATGTCCAGGGGAAGGCATAATCGGGAACAGCAGGCAGAATTGTCAGCAGACCTTGTGCAGGAAGTCAATGAGACTGGCCAACAAGACAGGAACTATGAGCAGTTCCGACACCAGGCCACAGACATGGTGAATGCTGCATGATGAAGGACAGCTGCTGTTGCCAGGGATCATGCCAATACCATTGGAAGGCCTGCAATGGAGCAACCACTTTCAGCCACACAGGAATTCCTGGTGAACCTAGGAACACCCAACAGCTCCCAAGCATCCACCACACCATGCCTCGTGGAGGTGGATGCCACAGTGTCCACAGCAGAAGAGCATCCAGGTAAGCTTACTGTGTTTACTAGTGTAATACTGCATCAGTCATTGTGGCAGGCTGTACATACCAGTACATGGGTGGCAGGTCTACCTGCATTGGGGGGGGTTAGGGTTTACGCTCGGTTGTGCACACACACTCAGAATATCCACAATACAGCCATTATTACAGTAGTTACTGTACATGTGGATATATGCACATATTGTAGCGCTGTAGTAGTTTGCTGAAATATGCTGAAAATACCACTCTCTCACCTTTTCATAGGTCAGTCAGGTGTGGCCCAAGTCTGTGTTCCTGTACTTGGTAAGTCTGATATTATTGTTTTATAGATCATACATACCCTGTGAAAGTTATGGACTGGCATATTGCCCTATGTACATATGTTGTGCTTAGCCAGAGTAGAATACTTGTATGTTCCATTCTGGAGCAGTTAACTACAGTTCATAGAATGGGTAATAACAGGTGTGTATTTGAACAAACATTAGCACATTTGCACGTACAACTATGAGCAACTATGCAGCCTGGTCTACATGAGGCAATTACTCCAAGATGCCCATTCAAACAAAAGGGAGATGGTACATACTTGAGGCAGTGACACTAGTACTGGCATATCATTCTCAAAATAGGTGTAGTGGGTTTTATGTGTAGTTCTATCATGTATACTGTCATATTGAATGCCTTACAGGTATATTGCATTGACAACTTTAACTTGATGTAGCTGAAGTGCATGTTATAAAGGGATTGACTTGTCTGTGTATGTTGTGGTGAGGGTGTCTATTGTGCATGAGAGTGGAGATGAGAATATGTGGGACTGGTAATGTGGTTGTGGATCCTCATCTGTATGAGTCTTTGTGGATTACCATACATAATAGTGCAGGTAGTAATGCACTGCTGTTGTCTTGCTTCTCACATCTGACTGGTGGGGTTGGTGTCTGTCCACGTAACAACCTGATGCCAGTGTCTCATCAGACTCTGATGATGATGGTGGCCATAGTGAGGCACAGGTGGGGCTGTTGGGGCTGAATCTGACCCAGAAGTTGACATCCCTCATCTGCCCCTGTTGTCACTACACACTGTCAGTATACCCATATATATATATATCCAGTCCCCAGACGGCACAGATATTGGACAGTCAGAGGGTGGCAATATTAAACAGGACAGTGTGACAACTATGCTATCAGTGAGTGTAGACATTGGCCATAGCTAGAGAGCTGGCAAGGTCTCACACAGGCATATTGACAGGGGTGCTCATAGGGGGACTGAGGTCCTTCCACCACCTGTTGCAGGTGTCATATCACGGGTCACTTGACACATGTGTTGGGCTATCATAGAGGCACAGGCATGTTCTGAATGCAACACCAGATGGATGCTTAGGGTTATGGATGCAGCACAGTCTAACATCTGTGACTGCCTACACCACATTGGAGATACCCCGGATTGGTTCACTAATGTAGTGGACAGATGGTGGGCTGAGACAGCATCTGTCATCATTGTGCTGGAACATCTGGTTTGGGTTGTGCATCAGACATGGATGTAGGTCAGCAACACCATCTGCTAAGAGTCCATGTGGCCATGCACACTCACACTCTCATAGTGGCAGTACCTCCAGTGCAACAGAGGGAAGTGTGCTGTCCACACCATGATGTGGAAGGCCATGGGCATGTGGTACAGGGCAGTCTCATGGGGGACAAAGTCCCAGCAGATAGCAGTCACCATCAAGTACTAGCACTGTATCAGAAATGGGCATGGTGGTCCCAGCACCACTCATCGCCAGAGATGAGAAACTGTCCACTCTATCCTGTATGGTCCACAGCTATCCAACATACCCACATGTAGGGTTAGCACTGTGGTTTACTGTGTATATGCACACACTCAAACACCACTGTCACATGCATGTCACCAGCAGACACACATGGCACCTCTCCCTGGCCCATCTAACCTGCACCCCTTACTGACTCATACACATGCTGTCAACTGTTTGGCACAGCCTAGGCCTCTGGTACCCCCACACCACACCCTGTGCATGTGATGATACCTGTGCAACATCTCTGACATCCCTGCCATTAATGCAGAGGCATGCAAATATCTGTCTGATGCACAAGGTGACTATATTACTTGACATATACTTGTGTAGTGCAGTATTGTTTTGCCATGGCACTTCCTGTGGGCCAAGACAGGTACTGTATGCTGGCATGTGTCATGACTACTTGTCAGACTTTGTGTACCTTTGTTGCATGCTGTTGGACCAGTGGTAGTGTTACAGAATGACAGGTGTGTCATGTACCTATGTATGTTTCTGTTCTAGGAATCTGAGGGGATAAACTATGGACACATGGTGGCAATAGAGCAGCACAGGATGGCAGCACAGCAGGAATATGACATCAGCAAGGTATGGTAGTATACGTGCATGGCTCTCTAGGTGAAAATGTGTAGAACACTGTATCAGAGACAGTGGGGGCAGTCAGCGTAATCATGCATTCATACTTTGTGATATGGTCTGCTATCCCTGATATGTGTCACCTGGGTTTTGTGAATTTAAAACTCTAGAAGTTGCGGTGATGGAGTTGACACATCCAAAAATAAACTGTGTCCAGGTCAGACAGGTGGCGGACATCAGCTATGACTATGTAGATGAGGGCAATTTAGGGCCATCAACTAGACAGATGGTGGACATCAATTATGATTACGTAGATAAGGGCAGTTTAGGACCATTAGCTTGTTACAGGGCCATAAAATGCATAACCATTGCATAAGGATAGCCTGTAAGGGCATATCCATGGTGCTTCAAGGGAATATACACACATACAATCTCACACACACACACACACACACACACACACACACACACACACACACACACACACACACACACACACTTCACCGATATGAGATCAGAACCCCTACCTGCTATTACACATTATTGATCACAGTACGTATCGCATGCACCACAGAGTTTATCTGCTATTAGACGGTCAGCTGGCATGCTTATGGTGGATGACATCAGCAAGCCTTGTAGAAGAAGGCAATTTAGAGTCCAGTAGCTAGTCACAGGCCCATAAAATTCATAATCATTGCACAGGGATAGCCCATATGAGCATGTCCACAGTACTGCAAGGGGATATATACTTATACACACAAAGACTTGTCTGATTTGAGGTTAGAACTTCTATCTCTCTACTATTACACACTACAGCTTACAGTACTTATCGCACATGCCACAACGTTTATCTGCTATTAAATTGTCAGACATCAATCTTATGGTGGATGACATCAACAGGCCTTGTAGAGGAGGGCAATTTAGAGGCCAGCAGCTAGTCGTCGGCTCATAAAATGCAGAACCATTGCATGGGGATAGCCCATAAGAGTATTTCTGTAGTGCTGCAAGGGGATATACTTATATACACCCAAACATGAACACATACACACACACACACACACACACACACACACACACACACACACACACACACACACACACACACAGTTGGCTGATGTGAGATTAAGACCCCTGCCTATCTATTACACACTAGAGCTTGTAGTACATATTGCATGAGCCACAGAGTTCAACTGCTGTCAAATTCTTAGCCAGCACTCTTATGGTGGATGACATCAGCAGGCCTTACAGAGGAGGGTAATTTAAAGGCCAGCAGCTAGTCACAGGCCTATAAAATGTATAAAAATTGCATGGGGATAGCCCATATAGGCATGTCTGTATTGCTGCAAGGGATATACTTATATACACACACACATACAGTTGGCTGATGTGAGATTAGAACCCCTACCTATCTACCATTACACACTGCAGCTCACTGTAGATATTGCACATCCAAAGGTTACATCTAGAGTATATGTGCTTGTATGCACAGCACTTGTGAAGAATGCAAAGTAGACTTGTGTTAGACAACATGCGTGGCTTGCAGAGCTATACTGCTTGGTACTGTTATTGTATCTAGTGTCCTAGGAGTGGGACACCTGTTAATATAACTACTATGTGTGTATATTTACCAGTATGGCTATATGTGGCTGGTTGCAGTTAGATAGGCAAACATGAGGCCAGGGACAATATGGGCATTGTACATTACACCACCTGCTCATATGTGTCTGTCTACATGGTGACATTCCGGAGGCACCGGGGTCTGTGGGTGAGTGGATTGTGTACTATTTTGGCCTTGGTCTGGTTCCTTTGGACAATTGTTGTGATGTATGAGTGCAGTTAACCTCAGCATTCCAAGGGCATGTGGGGACATTCTTACACACACACACACAGATACACACACACACACATATATATATATATATATATATATATATATATATATATATATATATATATATATATAAAACAGGGATGTCTCCTTAAATGTTGCTGTATGTTATGTATATGTGTTATGTAGATATATATGGAGAGTCTATATATAATTGTAATTTATATATTTTATATATATATATATATATATATATATATATATATATATATATATATATATACATACATACACAAATATAGCTGTATCACATGTATTTTGGGTACATAATGATACAGTCACTAACCATGAGAGAGGGGATAGGGATAGACAGATATGTTTACATAGCTGTCTGTATGTGCAGATGTTTTCCCACTTAGCAGGTCTTTGTGATGCTGAGGCAACAGACTTGCACTCAAGTTAGCTAAGTGTAGCAGCATGCCCAGTGGGACTGTCAGCACCTACAAGGTGACTCCAGGCCAGAGTTTCCTGTACTCCAGTCTGGGATTTTATGTGCGGCAGACATTGGCTGCTGCCCCTGTTTCTGCAGTACAGCACTTTCCCTTGCTGTGTGATGTACATAATATGTGACTGGGGTACATAATGTAATACTACACAGAGGGAGACAGTCTGCATACCTGTCATTGTACATGTTGTTGCAGAATGTCCAGCATTTCATCCCATAAGTCTGGTCTGTTCCACATACATTTGTGGTGTTCTGGTAAAATATTGTATAATGCAGTCACTGAATTGTACTAAGTACTGACATATTTACGTGATGGCCTTTACATCCTGCAGTTATTCTGTTCTGTTACAACCTGCTGTTATGCTAGTCACCCTCTAAGTTAATCAGAGCATGTGTACTGTCTGTAGTTTTGGCCCTTTGTCCCCCCATTGTCTCTGACTTTGTCCAGCTTTCTTGCAGTAACAGATTGAGGGGTATGACAGTCTGTGGGAATACCACCATAAGAGTAACTCACATACAAAAGATGTGGATGCTGCCAGAATCAAAGCATCAACCCATCATCCTGCTAATGTCCCTAGCCGAGTGAGCCACACCAGCCGCCAGACAGAGAAGTGTCATTTCTCACACAATCAACAGCATACAGACATACATTGTCACCCCTGCATTACTTGAGTCATACATTTGGCCAGGTTCTGTGCCACAGCCCTGGAATTGGCTTGTCTGCTGATATATCATTGCAGACTTACTGTTGCAGCAGTTGTATGAGAACACTGATATGTTGGGGGTGGGGGATGACCAGCCCATGCTCTGCTGTGTGACCCCACTGTTTGCCATCTCCTTGCATAATTTAGTGGATTTTCCAGCCATATGGCCTAGTGAATATTATGGAGCACATACTATTGGACAGAGTATCTGTTGTCCCAGGTGGCTGTTAGATCTCAATAAACAGCACAGTAGCCCACTATATTCCCTTGCATGCATGCAGCAGGTCCATACATATGCTACCATATTCTAGTACCCCCTACAAGTGGTGTATAAGTGAGTGACTTACCTTGAAAATGCAACAGATTACAGACCTGTAGTTTGGGGATGACTCTGTCTGATGCACACAGTACACAGCCAATACATAGTTAGGTACAGGTTGTGTGGGCTGGCTGGCTGGCATCATTTTTACTTTATGTATGCAAGTCGGAGTGAGGTGTCAGTCCTTAGGGCACTAGGTTGTCAGTGCATGTGCTATGCATTGTCTCTTGGCCAAGGCCAGGGCATACTGGGCCCACCTATATCTGCCTACAGGGACATCCTCAGGGTGTTCCTCCTCTGAATCCCCCTGTGGGTGTGACTGTGTAGACCTAGACACTGGTGGGGGGATGTGTTTCCCTTCCCTTTACAGATCGAGCTGCAGCTGTTTCTGCAGGATCATATTGTGTAGCACGGCACATACTGTGAACATCTCTGTACATGTGGCTGGAGAGTACTACAGGGCTCCACCAGCTATATTGAGGCACTAGAACTGTAACTTCAGCAGCTCAAACACACGGTCTATGATATTCCTAGTTTGAGTGTGTGCCTCATTATGGCATTTTTCAGTGGGCGTGTGTGCGTTTCTGATGGGTGTCATCATCCACGGTTCCAGTGCATAGCCAGCATCTCACAGTAAATGGCCATGTGGGATGTCCCCCCCTAGCAAATATCTGGTACAGCTGTGATGTGTGTCAGATATGGGATTCTTGATAACTGCCAGTGCTGCCAGCACACACATTCATTATAATGCCCTGGGCATTGTACACAACCTGGCAGTTAATGCAGTGATACCCCTTGCAGTTGACATAGATTCTACCCTCCTCACCATGTGGTGCCTTGATGTGTACACAAGTGCAATCTATGGCATCCTGTACCTCAGGGTAGTTTGCCATGTATGGTAGAAGTGTTGCATACTGCTGGCCCTCACCTCAGGGGTGAGGGAAAAATAAATGTGCTCAATGGCATATGGTAGCATGGCATTCAGGAACTGGTGGATTATCCTGGATGCTGATGCCTGTGAGACCCCTATCATGTCCCCAGTTGGTCTTTGGAAAGTACTTGTAGCTAGTATCCTAACAGCCACACATATCTTTGTTTCCACTGAGATGGGTTCCCTCTGTTGGCTCTGGGTCTGAGTTGAGGGCAGCAAGCTCAGTGAGTTCTTGTAGTATGCCCCTGTCCATCCTGTAGCACTCTGGAATATCCAGCTCATATAGCTCCTCAAGTTTGCTGTGGGTCCAAACACTCTTCTCCTAAACAGTCTAGGCTTACTGTCAGCAGCAGCTGCAGCACTGACTTCAGCATCTAGCACATAGAGATGTAGCAGACCTGCAGCATCCCCTAGCATTCCTTTAGTTAAAAATCCCAAGCCTGTACTCCACTGGTGCAGAGTATTGGGGTGAAATCAGATTGTAAGGTGTATGCAACCTGTATAGTGCTCTTCTGTACATGCAGCCTGTGTGACTGGCTACCTAAGATGCATTCCACCTGCCAAGTACATCATTAAGAACTGTTAATGGCCTCAGTTTAAGTGAAACAGGGGTAATCTGTAATTAATATATCATTGGCTTTCCTGAACAATTTTTTTGACACTCAGCCCAGCAGTGAGCTGGATAAACACGCATTGTGAAGGTAAACAATGCTCAGCAGTCACTGCACACACCCCCATGAAAGGTCGCATTCAGCAAGGCGTCTAGCTGCTGAAACATGATGAGACATGCACCCTGGTGGTAAACAAAATTTAGCAGACACTGTGCACCTCCCCCTGCTCAGCAGAGTGCCATGTTGGGGAAACAGGTGCAGCTGAGCTCCAATGAGCTTACAAGTCCTCAGACACACCTCCTGATGTCAGCTATCTCTTTTCTGGACACAAACATGGTTTTGTGCCTACACAGATGGGATCTGCAGACACGAATACCCATCTGTGCTATTCAGTAAGCCCAGCTTATTTTCATAGGGATCCATACACACAACCTAGAAACTACACAGTTCCAGGCCCTGCCTCATTAGCAATAGCACCATTCCACCATTGTAGATACTCCATGCAGGGTCTTATAATACATTACTGTCACATACTAATAAATTTGTTTTTTTACACTCTTTTTTACTTTTATTTTTTTCTTAAAAGCATGTTTGCACACTGCGGCGAGCTGCTCAAACATACCCACATCACTAAAAAAATGAAATTATTTTAAATTATTTCCCATACAGTTTTGGACACATGGTGGACAGTATTACTCATATCTGTGTCTGCTATGCTATTTCTGTCCATCTAACTATACTTTTACAGCCCCTGTTGCCTGTTTAAAATCCTGTACATGGAATTTTTCCATGTACACTATGGACACCGACACGGGGCCTGCAGGGCTGCTTATCTGCTTGCTGGATCATTCTACCTCCCTCATTTGCATGAAAATCACCTGCTTATGAGGTGATTTGCATGCCATGGATACTTCTGTGTTGGCTTGTGTGCGTGTGCTGCCCAGCTCTGTTTAATGGATCACACACCTGCTTACTTTGATGTAAACAGCATGTCATGATGCCTACATGGAAAAAAGTCCATTTAGGCTTTATTACATTCCCCATTCTGTTTTTTGTTCTTGTCTTGAAGTGCTAATGGGGGATAGATTTGACTGAAAGGATGTTGATGGATCAGTCAGCTTCCTGCAGTCAGCCCAATCATGTTTTTCTGTTTTCTTTGCTCTTCACTTGAAGAGATGAGGGGTGTGTTTTAGACTGTACGGAAACTGATGAGCTAGTCTGCTTCCTGTCCTTTTTTTTAAGCTTGGGTGAGACAGGATTTTGAAGGCCAGCATTGATGAGCCAGCTATTACTCTGTCTCAGAAAAAGTACAGTTGTGTAAAATCTTGCCATAACAGTAGATATCCTTGCCTTCACTGCTGCAGTATGCTTAACAAATGGGATTCCCTGCCACAGAAGCCTAAACATCCGGCCAGTCTACCAAAGATTACTTGCTGCTTTTAAAAGGTAAGCCAAATGTCACCCAAATGCTCCTTGCATAGCATAGGACATAAAGGTGACATTCAGGCCTACCATATTCATAAATAATTGCCCCAGTAGGAACACCAGTCCAGGAAACCCAATAGATAATCTGTACATCCAGGAAGCCAAAAGACTATGGAGATGGAGGGAGGAAGCAAATACTGCAGCAGTGAAGGCAAGTACATCTACTGTTATGGTAAGATTTTGCTCAACTCTACTATGTCCTTACATTCACTGCTGAAGTATTCTTAACAAATGCGAGAGTGACAAAGCTCAAGAGAAAACGTGGGAGGGGAAGGAGCAGAAGAGTCCCCTAAAAAACATGAAGAATGACACTAGCAAAACTAACCCTAGCTTTAGTAATAGCATCTAACTTGTAGTGATTGGTAAAGGTATTCACAGAAGTACAGGTAGCTGCTTCAAGAATATAATTAGCATCAAAACCCTTGAAAAAAAGCACCATAAGAAGCCACAGCTCTAGTAGAATGAGCCTTAACTGAAAAAGGAAGGCTCTTGCCATGAAAAGTGTAACAAAAGGAAATAATCTTAAAAATCCAAGAAGAAATAGTTTGTTTGGATACATCAAGTCCCAAAGATCTAGGATATAAAGAAACAAACAACTAATCAGATTTTCTGATAGCCTTAGTCTTATCCAAATAAACCCTGAGTTGCCTATGCACATCCAAGGTATGCCGCACCCTTTTGCTGTCATCTAGCAGAGAGGGGAAGAAAGGAGGCAGATTAATAGACTGGTTAAGTGATAGCTCATTAACTACCTTAGGCATAAAAGAAGGGTTAGTGCACAAGGATACTCTATTCTTATGAAAGATCAAAAAAGGAGGACATATCACAACAGCCTGCAACTCAGACACCCATATGGCAAAAGTAAGAGCTAGCAAAAGAACAGTCTTCCAGTAACAATGATACAAGGAGGCTGAAGCAGCAGCCTCAAAAGGAGCCTGAGTCAACAACTTCTTCAAAACAAAATTAAGATCCCAGGGAGGAAGAACAGGCTTCCGATGAGGTCTAATATTAAGGATGCCATTGAGAAATTGTTTCACCACAAATCTAAAAGCTAAAGGAGTAGAAAAAGGCAATCAAGCAGAGATAGCCGATAAGTGGGCCTTAATAGAAGAATGAGCCAAATCAGCATTAAACAACGCATACAAATAAGAGAGAACCAAAGGAACATCCACAGTAAGTGGGTCCAGGTTACGAGAGAGAGAGACACAAAACAGAAAACTTCTTCCATTTGGATAAGTAGGATTTACTAGTAAGTTTCCTGGCATCCTACAAGACTTGCAGCACATCCTCAGAAAAAAAATGTTATCTGTGAGGAATCAAAATCCTATCACCCACAGTGTCAGTTGAAGCATGGACAGGTTGGGATGGATGACAGATCCCTTGTCTTGTGTGATTAGATCCACCCTTTGAGGTAATGTGTGATGATTGCCCCTTGCTAGATACAGAAGTAGAGGGAACCAGTGCTGTTGCACCCAAAAGGGAGTCAACAACAAGATTTTGGGGGCATCCTGTTGAATTTTGAACAGGACTTTCAGAATGAGATGAAGGGGAGGGACTGGATAAAGAAACATCCCCTTCTAAGAAAAAGAAAGGGTGCCCACCTTCCATACCAGAGGACCTGGGAATCTGGTTCAAAACAGAGGAAACTGTCTGTTCAGAGGGGAGGCAAAAAGATCTGCTTGAGGAGTACTCCACTGGTGGATAATATCAGAAGCACATCCCTGTGAAAGCATCAATTCATGGGACTGAGTTAAGGACCTGCTCAGAGTGTCTGCCACAGTGTTTAGACCTGAAGAGATATAAACTGCCTGAAGAATCACTTGATAACTGGCAGCAAGATTCCACACCAGAAGTGCCAACCAGCAAAAAAGATATTATCTTGTTCCTCCCTGTTTGTTGATATACCACATCACTGTGGTATTGTCTGTGAAAACCTTGAAAGGCTCTGGAGGGACAAAGAGGATGAAAGGCCTGAAGAGCCAGCAGAAGAGCTCTCATTTCTTTGACATTTATGTGCTCGTTCTGCTGAAGAGGCGACCACACCCCTGTACCTTCATGGATCCAAATGTTGCCCCCCATCCCTTGTCTGAAGTGCCTGTGAAAAATTCCTGAGAGGGCACAGGGGGCGGAAAAAGGATCCCTGGAGTCAGAGACAATTGCTGAATCCACCAGTGAAGTTCCTGGCTGAGACAAGGAAGAAGCAAAACTACAAAGTGTAGAAGATGTGCAAGTTGGAGCCACACTGACTTCAGAAACCACTAAAACTTTCTTATGTGAAGTTTGGCCTGAGGGGACACTGGAATGGTGGATGCCAGGAAACCCAGAGCACTCAGAAACTCCCTGGCAGTAATGGAAGCCAGAGGAAGAAGAGTGTGAAAGAAAAAAATGAGAGTTAAGGCCTTTGGAGAGAGGAAGGATGCAAGCATTGGCTCTGTCTGAATCCTGCAACCCAGAAAAATGTGATCCTGAGAAGGAGTCAGAGAAGATTTTTGAAATTGATAGTGAGCCCAAGGCTCTGAAGAAGGGAAATGGTAAAATGAAAATTTTGATAAAGGTTTTCTGGAGAGGACATCTGAATCAGCAGGTCATCTAAGTAAGGAAATATTTGGATCCCTCAAAGCCTGCAAAAAAACAATCACAGGAGCAAGGCATTTGGTAAACACCCATGGGGCAATATAAAGGCCAAAGGGCAAAGCAGAGAATTGAAAATGCCAGGAAGCAACAGAGAAACACAAAAACTTTCTGAAAAGAGGATGGACTGGAATATGTATTTAAACATCCTTGAGATCCAAAGACACCATATAGGCCTGAGGGATCAAGAGAGGAATCAGAAACTGAAGGGACAACATCCAAAAGGAAGGCGCTTTAAGAAAAGTGTTCAGATGAAAGAGGTCTAGAATAGGTCTCCAAGTGCCCTCTTTTTTGGACACTAGAAACAGTCTGGAGTAGAACCTCTTCCCCTTTTAGACACAGGCACCTTTTGAATAGTATCCTGAGTCAAGAGAGTTTTATGAACCTCTGGGAAAAAGGGAAGTTGCTCCTGAAGAGGCTGAGGAATGCTCATAAAGGAGGATGGGATTTCCATACCATGAATTACTCCTGATGAATGATCAACAGTACCCAGGAATCCCGAGTGATCTTAAACCAAACAGAAGGAGAAAGGTGAATAGAAAGAGGAATGCGGCTGGGAAGAGACAGATAGTCACACAGCACCTGGTTTGTCTGGAAAGGAAGGTTTTGGAGTCCCTGCAAATGGAGTAAACTTAGCAGGAAGAGCTCGTTTGTCACTCTTCCTACCTTTAGTAGAAGGGAGGGATTGCCTGCAAACAGGCAGGCTTAGTGGGGTTATTTCTCTGAAATTTAGCACAACAGAAACAAACACATGTTTAACATCATGTAAAGCCTTGCCCTTATCCTGAAAGGACTTAAACAAACCAGCAGCAGCTTCCCCAAGCAAAAGTTTAGAATCCAGATGAGCATCCATCAGCTTAGCTTTAATATCATCAGGTAGAGGTTGAAGCCTAAGCCAAGAATACCTCCTCATCATCACTGAACCAAAAGCAGCAGCCGTAGAAGAGACATCTGCTGTATCATAACTACATTTAATAGAATGCAAAATGACTTGAAAGGAAGTCCCTAGCAAGGAAAGAACAGAAGTTTTGCCCTCAGAGTGTGGAAAATCAGAAATAAGCTGACAGGCCTGAGAAATAAGAGCCAACACAAACCTAGACATATGGGTTTGATAATTAATAGCTCTAAAAGCTAGGGTAGCAGAAGTGTAAACCTTTTCACCCAACCTTTCCATAATTCTGCTGTCCTTGTCAAAAGATAATAACATGGGCGAAGGAAGCAATTGAGATAGATTATCAGATGCTACATACGTATTAGCAGCAGGGCATTTATATAGGAAAGAACAATCCTCAGGCACCCTATAAAATCTGTCATATTTCTTGGGAGCAGGGGGCAGAGAAGCATTGGTAAAAGCATCCGGCAAAGCCGCCAAAGCGGGAGGAATAGCCACAGATTTAGGTGATTCCAACTGCAGTAAATCATAGTACCTCTCATGGGTATCAGAAACCTGAGAACAATCCTACTTAAAAAATCCATCATCCTAGAGAGTGTGTCACCAAAGGAAATTTCCTCAAAAGGAACATCTGGATTAATAGATTCCTCCTCCTTTGACCCAAAGTCCAAAGGAGAAGAAACCTGAGTAGAACAAGTCAGTGAGTGATTATTTAACTCATCCTCAGAAGAATCTTGTTGTCTATGCCTTTAAAGGGGAGTAGAGGATCAAGGAGGAGCAGGAACCAAAACGTCTTGAGGAAGCTTTATGGACATTAAAGCAGTAAATAGGGAACTTCCCCTCCAAAAAACTGGGAAAACTCAGAACCAGGACAGCAGTCAAGAACCATAGTAGGTACTTCATCCCCAACTAAAGACTGAGGAACTCTCCTAGGCCCCTCAGAAAAAAATCAACAGTGGTTCCCCTGAACATCCAAGACGGACAACTGCAAAGCCTCTTCAAACATGCTGCCAGACAGACTCTCAGTGGCCTCTGTCACGGTCATGGTAGAGTAATCCAACAACATAGCTGGGTGAACCTCCAGGTTTGTAATGACCTCGGGAGAAACACCTGCCTGAGGTTGGGCAGTGTAAGATTCCGCTCGTACCTTTTTCACCTTCTTCTTCTCTAATGGCTGACCCTCAGGGTAGGAGATTCCTTTCATTGCATCTTTAGCAAGAAGCTTAAGATGCTGGTTCTCAAGATACAAGGAAAGGGAAGAAAGTCTACTGTGGAGGGTTTTTGGGATGAAGCCTGACAAATAGAACAAGTCATATGGTCATGAGAAGCTCCAAGACAAAAAAGACACAGTGGTGCTCTTTATATGTAAGCTGTCTCCCACACTGGCATTTTCCCTTCCTGGATGACATTAACCTCAAGGAGCACAAAATAAGAAGAAAAAACAACCCCCCCAACAGGGCACTTATCTGCACATACAAAGAAGTCAGTAAGCAGGAATAGGTAGTCACTGGAGAACAAAACTGCATTCAACTGGCAGAAACGGATGCAGAAAACACACCAACAGTGAAAGGATACATTTGGAACTGGCAGAAAAGAAGTTCTGATTATGGTAGGCCTGTCTGAACATCACCTTTATGCCCTATGCTACACAAGGAGCATTTGGGCGATGTTCGGCGTACCTTTTAAAAAGTAAGAAGTAGTCTTTTGTAGACTGGACAAACATTCAGGCTTCAGTGGCAAGGAATTCAGTTTGTTAAGAATACTGCAGCAGTGAATGTTAGGACATCAAATGACAGCACCTGGAACAACAGGAACTTTGATGCATTTGGATATCAGCACCAGAATAAAGTGATAAGACAGCTGCAGTCAATCATGCAGCCATATACAGCTGTCAAGGAAACATAGAGAAGTAATGTTTTCACGGCTATCTGTAGGTGCTTATGTAGTTTTTTTTTTTTTTGTTAGACTGTAGAATTTATTGATAATGCTGTATATTATGCTTTGGTCATAACATTCAAGCTTAAATACTGCTGTATACATATTTTTGTATGTTTCAAACAATGGATTGCTAAAACTTTTACAAATTACTACTGGCCATTTTGGCACTCCTATAGAGAAGTTTTGAGTCTAAATCTTACTGCCCTTCCAACCTGATTAAGACAATTTCATTTTTTTATCAGTATTCAAAAAACAAAGCTCACATATCATTTGTACACCAGAATACCCATATCTGGAAAGGAACACAGGACTTTAGGATTTTGTTTTATGGTGTCCTTCCCACATTATTTCGGTAGAAGGTAAGAGGCAGCAATTTTAGATTTTCGAATTTGGCAGGTAGAACTTGTCATTGTCACCAGAGATGTTAAAGACAGATAATTGTTCAAAGGCTGCTGTTTAGCTGAATTACGAAATGGGTATCCTGATTAGACAATACCTGCAGGACCCTAGCTATTCAACCAAAATGAAATGTTATCCTTTTTGCATATATGTAATATGATTACCTACATCATTCTTGATATTGTAAGCAGTCTGCAAGCAAGTACTGAAAAATGGCTGCCTTCATTTGCACATCTGAGCAATCGATAGAATGCAGTGTAACTAAAGAATGCTTGAATAAGGCCATTTAAGCAAATTTAGTTTGTCTGAATATCACTATGAATGAAAGGCAGGGGGTCAAATTATTGTATGTGTACAAGGTAGGGAATTTAAGGTTTGACATGAAGTGAGTAAGGATTAGATACAATTAGGTTTAAGATCGGGGAAAGGATAAAGCTTAAGGTTAGATTTAGAATTAGCACTGAAAGCCATGTTATTCCTTGTGCAGCATGTTTATGGAACTTGTACCTCATTAGAAACTACGCTTCTTATTTCATCCTTTTTTATTGAATTTTTTTCATGTTTGTTGTTTTTTTAACGTGTGCTCAAAGATGTATTTATTTTTAATTGTGTAGTGTTAGGTGAGATGCAGCCTTCTCCTGTCATTGGTCACAACCTGCTAAGAGGCCAATGTGGAGCACAGACCACAGCAATATATGATAAACAGTCAAAATGTGGAATACCCTATTTTCACACTGCATGAAAAGCATACCTTGACCATGGCCATGACCTTTCAACCAAAATATACCATATGTAAGTATTTAATAATACACATCCTCTTTTGCAGACACAGCCATTTACATATATACATGCACAGATGTAGAAGGAAAAAGACAGTGGTTCACTCATATAGAAAAACTCACACACACACACACACACACACACACACACACACACACACACACACACACACACACACACACACACACACACACACAGACATACACAGCAGTAACTTCACTGCTGGTATAATGTATGTATTTCTTTATTCATTCACAATAAAACATTCAAGGATACTCTGTCAATTAAGTATAACCACTGAATACTGATATTCACACGCAAAGATGCAAAGGCACATATACACAGGTGACCCACTATGTACCCACTCACAGAAACATATCCACCAATTAGTGCCAATTTATTGACTCAGTAGTTCTCAGATGTTTCATTCTGATTCACTGAAGGAAGAATACATACATTGTACCAACAGTGGGGTCACTGCTGTCAGACACGTGTTCCAAATCATTACTTCTCTATTGCTCCTCCCTCACACATAGACATACGACATTCTCAGCTATCCTTGATTTTGCTGAATGCCCCTGATTTATCTCATATTGCTGTCTGTTCTTCAGACATTTTTCACATATTGAGAACTGCAGTCCCTGAGTAATCATTCACAGTTTGAGTGTTAGACTTCATAAAATGCATGCTAAGGCAAAATGTGTTATTTTATCAAATTTCAATGTATATAACAATATTTAAAATCTATCTGATTTGGGAACTTTTTCTCCATTTTTTTCATCCCTTATTCTTGAGCAAAGACATTGTCAGATGCTTACGTATATCCATACCTCTCAAGTGTCCAGATTTTTTATCTCATATTTTTATCTTTTCATCAGAAAATCTATGTTTTCTGGCAAGCCACTGAAGGCTGAGTCTCTAAATAATTATATACATTTGACTTTCAAGCTTTATATCCTTCAGAAAATGCATGCTAACTTGAACCCTGATATTCTAACAACTTTCTTTGTTTATAAGACCAATATTTAAAATTGGTTCTTTTTTTGTCCCCCCTTTATTTAAGGCTGTGACCGGATTTCTTGTGCTAAGAGGCCAAGAGCTATGACATACACGTGCACACACACACACACACACACACACACACACACACACACACACACACACACACACACACACACACACACACACTCACCCTTGTCATACTTCTCAACTGCCCAGAACTGTGCAGAATGCCCACATTTTTGCATCGTATTTTTGGTCTATTCCTCGTAAAATATGTAGTTTTCTGGCATATCACAGAGGAATGATATAATAAGATAATGACAGAAATTTCAGTTTAGGACATCATATCCTTCAGAACATGTATGGTAAGAGAAAACCTGTTATTCTATCAATTTTCTAAGTTCATAAGAGCAGTATCTGAAAATTATCACTATTTTTGTGGCTTTATCACCACATCATGTTTAGCTATTGGCTATTGTCCAGATTTATTGTGTTAAGAGGTTCAGAGGTATGTGTGTGTGTGTGTGTGTGTGTGTGTGTGTGTGTGTGTGTGTGTGTGTGTGTGTGTGTGGGTGTAGAGACAGAGGTTGGGTAGGGGGAGGTACATTTCTGCTAAGAAAACTACTCATTAAATACTTGCAATTCTTTTAATCTCCCCTTAAAGAGAGGGAAAAAAAATAGAATTAAAACAGTACCAAAGTAAATAACTGCAACACCAGCAGTTTAAAGGACTCCTTTTAACTACTGGTATTGCAGTTACTTTGGTACTATTTTGCTTTTATTTTACTTTTTCTCCATCTCTTTAAACACAGTTTTCCACAACCATTCCTGGTACATGAATGGTCATGTATTTGGGAGCTCTCATTGGCTCCATCCTCAGAAACAGTTACTTGATTGGTTCATATACCGCAATGGAGATTGACTGTAATTGCGGTATATGAGCCAATCAAAAACTGTGTAGCACAGCCAATGTTGTTCAACGCTGAACAGCGAAGTAGCTATTTGATTTGTTTGTATACCATGATGCCGATTGGCAGTAATTGCGATATATGAACCAATCAAAAACAGAGCCAAAGCTGTTCAATGCAGAACAGTGGAACACTGGGTTCATTTATGGTTCAATGCGGAGCATTCCGCATAATCCCGGCACTTGACTGCTCAGGTCCCTGATTGGAGGAACGTACATATTTTCAGGCCTGACTTCATCCTGCACATGGTTACCTATATTCATGAGGGATGTACCGCTTTTTAGGCTTGATTTATGCATTCACACAGTTTTTGAACCCTCCTTCATTGTATGTGATTTTTGCAGAAAATCACGCCACATGACCAACATACTTGTGGCACCAATAATTTAAAAAAAGGACATTCACCTTATAGCTACTTTTTTCAGAAGCAAAAATAAATGGCCTTGTGTGGTAGAATTATTCAACACAGTTCATGAAAGTCTGCAGACTGCGATATGAAAGAATTGCATTCATTTCATATTGTTAAGAGGTCAAGTCAATTAAATTATATCTAGACTCCGACAGCCTATCGTATCACTGAAAATTTTAACATGATTGCTGCTAGGATAGATGCCCATCAAAAATAAGGGGCTATGGGATAGGTTTTAGATAATGTTGGGCATCTGGGCACTCTAGTATTTCATAAAGGATATGCATAAACATATGCTAACAAAAAAGCTACCCACTTTCAGTTCTTTATCAACTGTAGTGTAAGTTCAAAAAATTACAGTGACTCAGAATCTATTCCACAAGACACTGAACAGTAATTAGTGTGTAGACCAGTAATCAGTCTGTATACTGTCATGTACATTGAACAGTAATCAGTGTGTATACTGTCATGCATGTTGAACAGTAATCAGTGTGTAAACTGTCATGCTATCATCACTGTGACACCACCTCTGCACTGACCCAGCAATCAAGGAGCCTCAATTCGCACAACTGGCATCAGTGAGGTACATACACAATGGGGGGATGACAGATACACACACACAGTAAAGTGCAATTTCACTTAAGAGCACACACAGCCCACAGTTAGTCTGGGGCTGGTTTCTCCCTCTTTCTGCAGATCCCCAGTACGACTCCCCACAGGCACAGCTATAGGGTTAAGATCTCAGCTGAGGGGGTCAAGCCAAGACCTCCAGGACCCTCTCTCTCCAACCAGTGCTTTATGTCCCCTCCCAAGTAGCTGACACACAAACACTTTGAGATTTGGTTTATATACAAACACTCACACTCACTCACACACACACACACACACACACACACACACCTGGGCAAGGCTGGCACAGGTTTACTAGCTATGTCCCCTTCTGCCCAGACAATAAGGTAGTTTCCACTGCCACCAATCCCTACTTATCAGCTACTGTAAGGCCCTTACAAAGGATGTCCAATCCTACTGAGTAATTTTACTATTATCCAAAGGCAGTTCGACCTAGCAAGGCTATTGGATTGGCCTGTACAGTGTCACCAAATAGATATGCAAATACTCTGCTTAAATATGTCTCGCAAATATCAGCCACAAAGATAGGTTTAAATATATTTAATAATAAATAATAAATGAACAAGACAAGACTCAATAAACAGACACATTTACTTCAGAATCACGGGACATACTTTAAAACAACATTGCAGGACAGTCTCAAATAAATACAGAAAACATCTAAACTAATCTTTACTATATTCCTATCTCTATCTAAAGAGATACTATGCCCTGAATCTTGCTTACAAGCTAGTGCAGATGTTGATGATGAATGATGTTCTTGCTAGGTCCTAGACAAAATGCAAACTGCACAGTCTCTCTCTCTCTCTCTAAGAAAGTTCTTAAATCAATATCACATTTTACTGCTGGGTTAACCTGGATGACTTCACTTTTTGTCACCTGCCTACAGTTCCCAGGCTAAGAAGAAACTTACAGAATTTAACACCTCTGTGTGAGAAATACATATTGCTCAGAACTGTGCAGCTGCTAGGAAGTTATAAAGTAATAAAACATTTTTTTTAATTTTAAACCTATTAACTACTTCTCTCCAGGACAATAGAAAAAAAAAACTTCTAGCTCTACACATCCTGTCTTCTTGCTGCTTTGAAGCTAACTTTTATAGCACACCATAAAGCACTTAATTTCAACTTATTTTCTTGAAGTTTTATAAGTTAATCGTCTATGTTCCAGCAGGGTATGCTGTGGTTACATTCTTGAAGCTCAGTACATAACATACAGTTCTGTATAAATCATATCAATATTCACAAATGGCATAGAATTATTTACAAAATTCCAGATAGCTGGGCTGGCAGTATCACATCTATTTCCCCCCAAAAAACTCAAACTAGTATTTGAAGTGACCCTTGAGAAATGCTGATTGAGAGGGTTGAGCCTATCTGGGAACCTCAATGTGGTGCTGCACTGTCATATCATATGCTTGCAATCCTAGGTTCTACCTTAGTAACTTGACATTTTGCTGGCTGGCTTGATGTAGACAATTTAAGGGATTGTGGTCTGTAACTATAGTGAATTTCCTTACATAAAGCTAAGGCTGAAGTTTCTGCAGTGCCCACACTATGCTTAGACATTCCTTTTCTACAGCTGCATAGCATTCCTCCCTGGGTTAGAGCCTACTACTATGATATACCACTGGGTGTTCTTCTCCCTCTGAGGAAAGCTGGCTAAGTACAGCCCCCCACCCCATGGTTTGAAACATCCACCTGCACAACAAATTATTTGTTGCAATCTGGACTGGCTAACACAGGGTTCCTCCTAAAGCTCCTTTAAGCTTGTGGAATGCCTGCTCACATGCTGAGGTCCACACTGCCTTATCTGGCTTGTTTTTCCT
Source organism: Protopterus annectens (assembly GCF_019279795.1). Classification (NCBI taxonomy): domain Eukaryota; kingdom Metazoa; phylum Chordata; order Ceratodontiformes; family Protopteridae; genus Protopterus; species Protopterus annectens. The sequence goes on along the minus strand of NC_056744.1, from coordinate 1,486,774,175 downwards.
TGTCAGGTCTGTGAGCGGAGCAGCTATGGTACTATAATTGGAGACAAACTTTCTGTAGTACCCTGCTGTCCCTAAGAATGCCCTCACCTGCTTTCTGGTAACAGGAGTAGGCCATGTCTAAATGGCTTCCACAATGGCAGGTTCTGGCCTGATATTACCACTCTACAATCTGTGTCCCAGGTAGGAGACCTCTGCCATACCCACTTGACATTTGCTGTGCTTAATGGTCAACTCTGCCCTCTGTAGTCTGGCCAGCACCTCCCTGACATGCTGAAGTTGTTCTCGTTAGGAATGGCTGTAGATGGCAATATCATATAGGTAAGCAAGGGCAAAATCTCCTGCTCCTG
>NC_056744.1:1486678828-1486768828 GCF_019279795.1 Protopterus annectens | reverse complement strand
AATCAGGTGCCTCACTAGCTACCTCCCTCAAGCCTTGTAATGTAGGGTCTGAGAGCTGAGCCTTTCTCAACTCTCTCTCTTTGTAACCCTTCCCAGCTCCCCTTCCACAGGAAATCTGGTATCCTCTGACAGCTGTGCCTCATTGTCAGCCTGGGTACTACTACTCACCTCTGTCCTGGCAGTCACTCTGTCCAAGGAAACATCAGTACCCACAAAGCAGCTGTGGCTCACCTTCAGTCTCACTGCTACAGGGTAGCTCCCTAACTGAAGTAACCACCTTACTGGTCCTGGCTGCAAGTGTGCAGTCTGTCTGGGTCTCCCCAAGGCTACCAGACCCACATGCTTGTCTCCAAACTTGACTGTATGTAAATGCCTGCACACAGGGTACTGCATCATCAAAATAATTCCCTATCAGGACATCTGCAGGGATATTCTCAAACACATCTACTTGCTGGCTTCCTTTTCCACCCTCTCAGTCAAGGTGAACCCTTGCCAAAAGTATTTGGAATGAGGTCCCCCCCTTAAGCACTGAAGGGAGTAGACTGCTCAGGCAAGTAGTGCAAGCTTCACAATGGTTAGGTCAGAGGCTGTGTCTCTCTTAGCAATGACCACTTTCCCATTCATTAAGATAGGATATAACCTCTTGTCATAGTTTGGTACCCTTGTTGTCTTGAGACAACTTACTGCTGGCATTTTGTCATTCCCACTTACTGGCTCTCCCGCCTTTTGTTCCCCACCTTTCCTCCATGGACATCTATATGGTCATGGACCCACTGGTTGCATTTAAAACACTTAATCCTTGGTCCTGGATGTGGACCTAGACTGGTGGCTTCCTTTGCTACTGGCAGACTCTGTTGGGCCAGTCTGGACTGCCCACCATGGGTTCCCTTAGATCACTGAGCAGCACTGGGTGTCCCTTTCCTGTGCAGTGATGCCTTGCTTGCTAGGTATAGGTCTTCCTTCTTCCCCAACCCATCTGCAGTACTGCATTGTTTATCAGCTAACTAGATTCTCATGTCCTCAGACAAAGTTCTAAAGGCTTTCTCCCTCACCAAAAGGTCTGCCAGCCCTTCAGAAGTGGTGAACTGACATCCACTCACCCACCTATGAAAACAAGTGCTTAGTTCGGCAACATATTCACACACTTTCACCTGCCTTGCGTCTATGCTCACAAAACTTTTTCCTGTAAGCTTCAGGTGTTAACTTAGAGCATTCTAATATGCACATTATGACTGTATTATAATTTAAGCAATTAGTATCAAGATAGTTTAGAAACTGCAGTTACAGTTTTAACATGGAGTAAGGGAGTCATGAACCATACCCAGAACCCTTGGTCACTATTATGCTGTTTACATACTCTCTCAAACATATGAATGAAACTATCAAAATTATCCCCCCTCTGTAAATTGTGGAAGAAATGCCTTTATTGCTTCTGGAGTTTGGTTACTCCCTTCCCCATTACCTCCATGACTCTGGTAACAAGTCAGCATCTCATTTTCATGTTGCCTCTGCCTCTCATTCTACTCAGCCTGCAGACATTACAGCTTCTCATTTTTCTCAGCCTCTAGACATCTCAGTTTCTCATTTTCCTCAGTCTCTAGACATCTCAGTCTCTCTGCTGCTTCTATTTCCAAGTGCTTAGCCTCCAGCTGAAGTCTCTTTGACTCCAGATAGATTTTTAAGTCCTATGTGGAAAGGTTGAGTTGTCCATTTTCTGAGAGTTGTACATCTCCAAGGCCAGTCTGATTGTACTCCTGGTTGCTATTCTGTTATGCAGCTGTGACTAAAGCTGCAAACATGTCTGCTTTAGTCAGGTTGGCATGCACCAGTCCTTTAGCCTGGCAAATCTCAGCCAACTGGCTCCTTGTCAGCTTACCATACTTCTCTGCTGACATGCTTGCTTGCTCTCCCTGACTAACTAAGCTAACAAAACAAAATAAAACAATTGTGATATGAACTCTGAATGTTCATTGTTTGGCTGAGAGTACACACACCTTCAGTGACCACTGTACACAAGCTACAGCAATTCAATATCCACACCACTACAAATTAATTAATATGTGATGTGGATATCCCACCACTGCTAACCAATTAATATGTGATGGCCCTGCACTGGCCCAGCAATCAAGGAGCCTCAATCCTCACCACTGGCAACAGTAAGGGATGTACACAATGGGAGGATGACAAGTACACACACAGTAAAGTGCAATTTTCCTTAGAGCACACAGAGGCCACAGTCAGTCTGGAGCTGGTTTCTCCATGTCTCTCCAGATCCCCAATAAGAGTCCCCACTGACACAGCTATAGAGTTAAGATCTCAGCTGAGGGGCCAAGCCAAGAAATCCAGCACCCTCTCTGTCCAACCAGTGATTTGTGTCACACACATGCACTTTGAGATTTGGTTTACATACAAGCACACACACCTGGGGAAGGCTGGCACAGGTTACTAGCTATGCTCCCTTCTGCCTAGACTATAAGGAAGTTTTCACTGCCACCAACCCCTACATATCAGCTACTATAAGGCCCTTACAAAGAATGTCCAATCCTACTGTGTAATGTTACTATTATCCAAAGGTACTGTGACCAAGCAAGGCTACTGGAGTGGCCTGTACAGTGTCACCAAATAGATATACAAGTACTCTAAGAGCTTAAATATGTCTCACAAATATCAGCTACAAAGATAAGTTTAAATATATTTAATAACAAATAATAAAAAAACAAGACAATACTCAATAAACAGACACAGTTACTTCAGAGTTCAGCTTCACAGGAAATATTTTAAACAACATTGGAGGACAGTCCCAAATAAATACAGAAAACAGCTAAACTAATCTTTACTACATTCCTATCTATATCTAAAGATATACTATGCCCTGAATCTTACTTACAAGCAAGTGCAGATGTTGATGATGAGCGGATGTTCTTGCTAGGTCTAAGACAAAATACAAAATGCATAGTGTCGCTCTGACAGAGTTCTTAAATCAATATTGCATTTTATTGCTGGGTTAGCCTGGATGATATCACTTTTTGTCACCTGTCTTCAGTTCCCAAGCTAAACAGAAACTTCCAGAATTTAACACCTCTGTGTGAGAAATACGTATCTCTCAGAACTGTTCAGCTGCTAAGAAGTCATAAAGCAATAAAACATTTTTTTATATTTTAAACCTAGTATCTACTTCTCTACAGGACAACAGAAAAAAAACTTCTAGCTCTAGACATCCTCTCTCCTTGCTGCATTGAAACTAAATTTTATAGCACATTGTATAGCACTTAATTTCAACTTATTTTCTTGAAGCTTTGTAAGCCAGTCTTCTATGTTCCAGCAGGGTACGCTGTGGTTACATTTATGAAGCTCAGTATATAACATACAGTTCTGTATAAATCATGCCAATATTCACAAATGACATAGAATTATTTACAAAATTCCAGATAGCTGGGCTGGCAGTGTCACAATCGCATTCTGTTCAGCTACTTCAAACCTCTTCAGCCTTCCTATCTCCTTCTCATAGCTAAATTATGGCTGCAGTGGGTCATGTTATAGAAATTTGGGATCATAAGTTTAGACTGAGGCTCATGTAAGAGTTCCCACCATCATTACAGATAAATTCACATGCCAGCAGAAATACAAAACTATATGAGTTAGGCTTAAATATTCTACTGCATGGCCAGCATAAACAATGAATAAAAATGTCACTGTCTAATATTACTTTTGCTATATAACACATAATAGCATGTTCATATAAGTATCATTTTAACCCCAAGCAGCTGCCCATTAAAGAATATGCCTGATAAACATACATTCCTTTGTCTACTATCGCATCCTGCTTTTAATTTTGTTATAACACCAGTGAGGGAAACAGTAGGCCCTTCTGGTATCATATAATAATAAAAAAGCATTTATGTTGCTTTAACCCTAGATGTACAATAACATATTCTCCACAACATGGTTGTTGACCCCAACACAGAACAAGTACAGCACTACTACACTTCATAAACAGTACAGATCAACATAAGAGCAATGGCAATCTATTCTCCATAATGTTTCTATCTCTGAACTAGTATCTCTCAGTTTCTCCAGATCATCCTTTATATGGTATCATCTGTCCAAAAGAAAACAAATACTTATAAGGCAAAAAAGATTACTCACCTTTTCTATCTGTTACCATTGGGTTCCAAATGGTTCAATCCTTGGACCTCTTCTGTTCAATGTCTCTACATAAACAAACTGCATACTGCCACACATCAAGCTAGAATAGTCCAATATACTATTGTCTCAACTCAAATCTGTGCAACCCCAACTCTATCCAGACTTCAAGAACTTACCAAACCTTTTCACTCTCAAACACTATAATAGCCAAAAGCAATCCTTCCTAATAACATCAACAAACAATATTAATATTGAAACAGATACACATAGCAACTTACTAAATAGTATCATAGATGAGAAATACAAATTTAACCATCATATTTTAAACACCATTTAAAAGACCCCCTCAGAAATTAAGGTCCCTCTATGGGATCAAACCATAACTCACAGACACAGCAAGGAAAACATCAATTTCAACCTTCCTACTCCCAGCCCTCTTATACACATCACCCATGCTGTCGAATGTAAATGCCACTCTCTGTTCTAAATTAGCCTCCTCCTACAACAAAATTCCTATATTTTCCACTCCCACCACATAGAAACCACAATTGTCAAACAATATAACAGCTTAACTGGCATGAGCTACATAATCAACTAAAGTACTCAAAACCAGTAATTACGCATAAACTGTTAAACTGACAAGAAAATGCCCCTCACTAAAAAATACCTTACACCCTTACTTTACCACTAGAGATCTCCATTGTGCTCAAAAGGTCCTATTATAACGTCTAAGTCAAGTAACTCAACAGGTGATTCAGTTTATTCTTGTCATGGCTCCAAACTACGGAACTCTATCCCTGAAAAAATCAAGCTTTGTGGCAAACTAACACACATTAAAAACAGCCTTAAAAAACAACATCTGAATGACTCATGCTCCTTCTAATGGTAAGCACCAGGCTGGTGCTTTCAAGAACTGTGCCCCCCCTTTCCTTTAAATGGTAACTTTCTACCTTCCACACATAACTACTTCACTTCATCTTCCCAAAATGTACTCTTACAAAACATTCACAACTATTATACTGTCCCTTCCCTTAACACTATATTCCTATTTCTTTCAATTCCACACTATATTCCTACCTATTCTACCAGCTTTTCAAGCTCATCCACCCACTAGAATTTTGTGTATATCATGTGTGCTATTGCAACTGAAACTTGAATCTGATAAATGTAAGTAACTGTAGCACAGACAGTCACCAAATGTACATCTACAGTGTTATATGTAATATTAATGTAATAACCCAAGAAAAGTAACTAACACAAACTGACATCACAATGTTTATTCCCTCAGTGTTGTACATAACAAAACTAATTTATCAATTCATGAAAAGCAACCTTGTACCAATTACTCTATCAGTGTTATTAGATTGTATCACACAGAGCCTTTCTCCTTGGACATCTGCTGAAAAAGGGCTCTGCTCATTCATACTATCCTGGTCAACAAAGACAGACAAATAAGTAACTAAATAAATAACTAAATAAATAAACCCACTTGGCCATCTGACTCTGGCATATTAGTTAAATAGTTACCACTGGAACTGCTGTCAGGAATAAAGCTCAGTGCCAGCATGACAACTTATATCATATAATATGCAATGGTGGCTGGTGACTTCAAATCGGGGGGGGGTGCTGAAGGAGACAGCTGAATGGGTGGAATCATCCAGAAAGGGATGGGGACAACTAGAAAGGGGCAGAGCTATATTACAATGGGATCAACTCTGACCATGCTTCCAGGATTAAAGTAATAACAGATTTGTGTTAGTTTAATTTTTGCTGCAGAGAAACAGTAGTCACAGCCTATATGCTCCCCCCATACATAATAGTCTTGCAAAGCCAGAATTACAACAGTAAATGGCTTGGCCAATCATTTCATTCTCACACTGACATAACCCCCCCATCCCAATTTCCTACCCAAAGTACCTGGTTTGAACACCAAAAGTTAAAAAAATGAAGAAAAAAAAGACAACAGTTATATTTCACATAAACATTAGCCAAAGGTCAGCACTTGTACACATTCCATCTCACTACACCCAAATGCACAGCAGTCTTGCAAAGGTAGAATTATAACAGTAAGTAGTAGGACAACTCATTTCACTTGTAAACAAACCCCCCATACCGGTTACCTACCTAAAGTAGGTGGCTTGGCCTTGCCAGCATCAGAAATAATGTTTTCATTACTGCATTGAATTGATGCATGCAAATAGTCAGAGTTTGCATTCTATCTTGTTTCACCCAAATACACATTAGTCTTGCAAAGCCAGAATTATTACACCAAAGCTACATTTCATTCACAAACAGCCACCATTTCAATTGCCAACCTAAAGTATCTGCTTCGACCCTGCCAGAATTAAAGCAAAAATAGCAATGATTGCATTAGTTTACTCTGTTGCACAGAAATAGTAGTTACAGACCTGTATGACAGCTGACTTTATGTAAATACACATTAATCTTGCAAAGCCACAATTCCAACAGTAAACAGCAAGGCCAGTCAACTCATTTCATTCACAAACACCCCCATTACCTAACTAAAGTAGTTGTTTTTTACCTTGTCAGGATTAAAGTAGAAATAATAGTAACAACTGGGTTGCATACTTGCATTGCTTTCAGTTTGCTGACAGAAACAGTCACAGGTTGTGTGTGCCACCCAAATACACATTTCATTTTATTTATTTTACTTTTGTTTACCCAGGATTCTGCAACTGGCTGTAGTATGAAAAAAAAACTTTTCAGCATATGTCCAGGGAGAAAAGCTAAAATATATTAGAAACATTTTTAAACAAACATTCAGTACATACATGAATAGATATGAAATAACATACATTAAGAATTACGTACAAATTTGTTAATTATTTTACATTCATCTTAAAGTATTGACTGAAAAGTATTAAAGTTTTGCAAAGCTGGAATTATAACAGTAAACAGCAGAGCCAGCTGTTTCTTTCACATAGCCCCGATCTTTATTGTTTACCTCACCCACAGTATTTGATTTGGTTGACCTTACTTCACTCAAATGCACAGTGAGAACTGCAGTCATCAAGGGCAGATCATGCCTACTCAACCTGGTGGACTTATTTGAGAAGGTCACTAAAGCAATGGATTAGGGCAAAATTGTTCACTCTGCCTCCCTTGAACTGGCCAACACATTTGACATAATACCCCACTCAGGAATTGTTAACAAACTCAAGAAGTTAGGTAAAAAACCCACATGTCACCCAGTGGATAGCCAACTGGCACACAGACAGGACCCCAGAAGTTAGAATCGGGGAGCCATCTCTACAAATAGGCCAGTCACAAGTGGAGTCCCTCAGGGATCAGTCCTTGGACCACTCCTTTTTGGCATTTACTTCTCAGAAGTCAAGGCCAATCTCAACTGTCTCTGGATGGCTAAATTTGCAGATGATTGCAAATTAGGAGCTGTCATTGAATCTCACACTGACACAAACATTGAACTGGTGTCAGAGCCATGGACTAAAACTAAATGATAGGAAATGCATAACAGCATCCTTTGGGATGTCATCTATTCCTGGTAACTATCATATTGACAATACACCCCTTAGAGTTGACCCAGTAGTCAGGGACTTGGGGATACATATAAATAGCAATCTAGCCTTTGACCATCATGTGTCTACAATGGTGAGGAAATCATTCTGTGTTGCGTAACTTATAAACAAAGGTATGGCATCTAAGTCCAAGGAAATCATTGCTCCACTGTATTCGGCATTAATCAGATCTATGATTGAGTACAATGCCTCATTTGGTATGTACCTAACCAGGCATATCCAATAACTGGAACATCCAGAGAGGTTCCTCGCTAAAAGAATACAGGGTGGTAAGTAAAATGTCCTATGCAGACTGCCTCAAGGCCCTATCCCTGTATTCTGTCTCCTACAGGCTTTTGAGTGAAGATCTATGCCTGGCATACAGGGCATTGTCAGACCCCACTCTAATGGACCTTCTGCATATCCACAAAACAAACAGCACCAGAATTACCCATTCTAAAGACTTAAACCTGGCCTCTGATATAAACAAGACTTGCTGGAGAGACAGGTATGTATCCCAGAGACTATCCCGTCTATGGAACAGGCTTGCCTTCCACGTGAAGCAGAGTTCCTCCCTAACCCAATTCAAGTGCAACTTCGACAACTGGATGGGAAACTGGAAATTCATCCGTGGTTTGGCACCTATGTCTCTAATGGACACAGGTAACCTATAAATGCTTCATCTCCCGGGCCCATGCTTATGAAGGGTATCAGAACTTGTCAGAGATTTGGGATGCATGGCTATGCTTAAAAAGGCTTCTGTGGTCATTAGCCTAGGAAACATCTATGAACCTATAACTCATTACATTCGAAGAAAGGCATTGCCCCCATCCCAACTGCCAGCCAGAGAATCTGCTTTGAGCCTACAAGGTTTAAAATAATGAAAATAAAAGACCATGGTTACATTACTGTATTTCTTTGACATCACACAGCCAAGAACCTGCATGTGATCTTACTTCAGTTCATTCATACAAGTACTTTACTCGTGCAAGAGTAGAGTTTGTTTCAACAACAAAACACTAACAAACCATCCTAATGTAGCTTGACTAACCCTGCAAAAAAAAAAAAAAAAAACCAGACAAAAAAAATGTCACCCATAAATGCACCCCCCCCCCCCAGAACACATGGCATACCTGCTATCTCTTTCACACCTACTAGGAAATTATAGTTAAAAAAAAAGTCATCAACCGCCACCAAAATACACAGACCACTAGTATCTGTTTGACCTTGCCAGTGCATTATGTTAAAAAAAGAAAATAATCAACATTCCCAAAAAAACATTGCCTCCCTAGTGTCTGGTTAACCTTGCCAGGATATTATATTAAAAAAAAGAAAGTCATAAACATCCCCTAAAACACACAGACCACTAGCATCTTGTTACCCTGCCAGGAAAAAAATGCCAAAAATATCTGGTTGTCCCTGCCAAAAAAAAAAACAGAACTTACCTTAAACACTAATCCGATCATTATTGTTGCACTATTTCCCTCTCAAAGCATGGGAGAAGAACATGAGAGTAACAGGACTAATTGGCAGCTGTGTCATGTACTCAGATTACATGACAGGATGTTGACTTCACAGTCCCATAGGTTCATAAGTGTATACTAGGCTAATGGCCCTGGGGCCTTTACAAGCCTAACCATATGATTACCCTGGCATAGTGCCACCCGACCTTAGTTCCCAGTGCCTATGTCGAGTAGAGCCACTGGAGTTATCCCCAGGGTGAATTTTCTGTTTTCCATCCACTCAAGATTTCTCTTGAAGAGGGTCAGTAAGGTGCTCTGCTTGACATGTATGGGAAGTCTATTCCATATAATGGGCAGTCTCTGGGTTATGAACCTGTCCCTTCAGCATGTTCTGTTAATCGTGGTAATAAGGTTGAGGTCTCTTGAGTGTGTGGTGGGGAGGGATTGGGATTTCTTTTGATGTAGCATTTCTAATAGAGCTGGGCAGAGATGGCTTTGTAAGTCAAGCAGAGATCGCCTCTAAGTAGGCGATATGAGACAGAGAATAGTTGGAGTTTTTTTATTTTGTCCATATAGGACAAGTGTTTAAGGCCAAGGATCCTCTTTGTGAAGTAATTTTGTGGCCTCTCCAGTTGGTGCAAATGTCTAGTGAGGTACATACCAAATGGGGCATTGTACTCGATGATTGACCTAATGAGGGAAGAGTAGAGGCAGACAATGACCTCCTTCTTCCTGGATGCAAAACCCTTAATAATGAGATGTGCCACATATAAGGACTTTCTGACCACAGTGGCAATGTGGTGATCAAAAGAGAGGTTGCTGTCACCCTATGTTGCCAGATCTCATATAATGCTTTCTGTGTTCAGTGGACAACCATCAATGTGGTAATTCATGTGAACCGGGTTTTTTCCAAAGGGCATGATGACACATTTTTTGGCATTGAGCTTAAGGCCATGATTCTGACACCAGTCATTGGTCTCAGTGAGGCCATTCTGTAGGATGTTGACATCACTTGGGGAGTTAATAATAGCTCCCAACTTGTAATTGTCTGGGAACTTTGTCAGCCAGAGTCCCTTCGTGTTAGCCTAGACTTCAGAGAAGTAGATACCAAACAGAAGAGGACCCAGGACCAAATATTGTGGTACTCCACTTGTGACTAGTTGGCAGTCTGACTTGGAGTCAGCTACTTTCACACTGTGGGTTTTATCTGTGAGCCAGTTTGCAACCCACCTAGTGATATAGGGGTTGATGCCTAGCTTAATTAGTTTTTCTATGATTCCTGAGTGGGGAATGGTATCAAAACCCTTGGCCATATCAAGGTAAACTGTATGAACCACCTTGCCTTCAAACACAGCTCTGGTGACTGACTCAAAGAAGAAATCCAAGTTGAGCAGGCATGATCTACCCTTCACAAAAACCAAACTGTGTGGGATCCAGAGTTTGGAGATTCCCTATATCCTTGTTTATTAGGTCCATGATGATGCTTTCCATAGCTTTGCATATCAGACTCGTCAAGCTAATGGGGCGATAGTTCCCAGGGTCTGTAGTTGCTCCTCCTTTGTGGAGAGGGATGACTGTAGCAGTGTGCCATTCGGTAGGGACAAAGCCTGAGGTGAGGCTGTGATTGAACAGGGCACACAGGTGAGGTGCCAGTTCACTCTGTAGTTCATGTAGAACAAAGCCAGGGATATTGTCAGTTCTCACAGAAGCTGTATTCTTGGCCTTGGACAGTGCTGTTTTACCCTGTGGCTTGCTATTTCCTGCAGTTAAATCCACAATGACTTCTGGGCATCTTCACTGATGTCTGCTGTCTTCCCAATCCAAACTGTTTTTAAAACAGTCCAGAGGCAAAAAATATATATTTTTTTTTTAAGCAGAAAGCGGGCATGCATGTGCTGCTCCAAGTTCCATGGAGAATTGTATTCAACTTTACACACTAGCTTGCAGTCTAATGTATACAATGTAATAATTAAACTTTTTTTTTTCTGAGAAAGTTAGGGGGGGACTGCAGCCCATGCTAAAGTACAAATGCTCAAATATGACTCATACATGTTTACCCTACCAAGGAATCACACTATTTTACACACCAGTTTAGAAAGAAACAGACCTAATACAGGGTACTGAAGCTTCACTGCTGCTGTTTTAATACTAAAATGTATATTCTGATCTCCCAGTCAACTATATACAACACATAACATCAACATAAGTTATGGATGATGGTCAAGTAGGATGCAGGCACAAATCAGAACATTACATTTTTAACTGACTGATAGATCCATGCTTTAAAAAGTGATAGATATGTATCAGTCAAACTGAGTGATTTGAACTACTTCACTGTTAGAAAACGTTAAAATGAAAGTGGCTTGTTCCTCACAACCTTATTTTACAACCACTGCTGCTACACTATGTGGGGTGGGGGTATTTCAAAATATTTTTCATATAGCATAAGGTGAAAAAGAGTGAAAGGAGGGAGAAGACAATTCAACAACACAAGTTCTGAGATTTTGCTATGGGTGGAATAGTGCAGTATGCATTGTAAGCAAATGAATGATAGAAGTTATGCAAATGAGGACCTACATGCAAACAAGTCTCATCATCATACGCAATAATGACATGAAACATAGTGCTATAATCCAAAGAAGTTTAACAAGAGTTGTGGTTTTCATCCATTCTTCACTGTAGGTGGTATCTATGTTGTACAGGATATAGACTTGCATATTATAACATGTTAGTAATGACATAAATTACCTGAGTAAAAGATTGTAAAGACCACTTTCAGAACCAGTGCCTATAACACTGTATGTTGTTCCTCAATGGCACAAATGCCTAACATACCATATTCTGCATTGCCAGCACATTGCTGACCACTTTGGAAGACCATACATAAATTATTAGATGTGTCACTTACATGTAAGATCAATTGGATGTGTGGGCAGGTTGCACAGCAATGACAGAAAGCACCCTTCCGAAGGGACAACAGCAACAGCCTGCCCAGCATTTCACAGGACATCAAAGGCACATAGTAGTACTTCCTGCAGTTTCTCGATGAAGAAAACCCCACAAAAGCTGTACTACCCAAGAAACAGCCTATGATGAAAGAAGATAGAGCCCACCCTGGAAGAAACAAGAACAGCACTAAGGAGAACAAAGTCAGGGAAAGCAGCAGGCTCAGATGAGATCATGACAGATATGAAAAGGATGTTGGGTAAATTATGGGAGAGATGGCTCTTGAGGGTAGTTATAGCAGTGTGGAGAGAAAGGTGTATCCCAGATGAGTGAATCATAAGCATACTAGTACCAGTGTAGAAGAACAAAGGGGACAGTCAGAACTGTGAGCAGTAAAGAAGAATCACATTCCTGTCACATTTCATGAACATTCTGGAGACGGTGACTGATAAATATGCAGAGTAGCAGAAAGTAAGATGGGAGATAAGCAGTTTGGATTCAGATATGGATGTAGCACAACCATCTGGATGTTTGCAGTCAGACAGATAGTTGAGAAGAAGCTAGAGATGATAAAGATTCTGACTGGGCATTTCTGGACTTGAATAAAACATCTGGCAAGGTTCCACAAAAGTTAATCCGGGCAGTCTTGGAATGGTTCAAGTCCCAGAAACCTTGTTAGAAATAGTGCAAGCTATGTACAAGGACCAAATGGCACAAGTATGAACAGTGTTTGGACTTATGGAGAGCCCGCACTTGGAGTGGGTGTGCATCATGGTTCAGCTTTAAGCTCACTGCTGCTCATACTGGTGATGGACTATAATAACAAACAGGTAGGACTGGACAGATCAACACGATTTCTGTATGCAGACAATATGTCATTGCAGGCAGACTCTGACTGGGAACGTCAGCATATGATAGTGGAATGGAATGCAGAACTGAAGCACATGGGTTAAAAATGTGTACTGTCAAGGCAGTTGTCATGTTAGCAATTGGGGGAAATCAGAAGCTGAAATTTGAGATTGAAGGGAATATATGTCAGAAAAATATGTATTAATGTGTGTGCTTAATGCTAATTAGAAGCTAAAAGAGTTAACATGCTTTTCATTCTATTTTATTACAGCCTAGTTTTGTATGAGACTTAAAAGATGTTTTTGAAACTGCAGTATGCTTTCTGAAACTTGGAAGATGCCCTCTGACCTAGTGCTTGCTAGCACAGCAAAATTCATGCTTATGCCTTTTGGAAATGTACTGAGAAGCAGGTGATTATCTGCTAGGTCAGGAAGCAATATCATGAGACAATGCTATATTCTATAGTGTTATGATTTTGAACAATTAGCTCTATTCGTATTGTGAGAACATGCACAGCTGCAGAGAAGAAGAGATAAAACAGACAAAAGACTGTTGAAGAAGTGAACTGCAATCTATACTTGCTTTGTGCTCAAATTAGCTGTAGTATCTTGAATAGTAACATTGCATATATCTAACCGGTGATAGCCAAGGCCACGTTGTTTTTCTTAGGATGTTTTTTCACAAAATTTGATACTGCAAGCAGAAAAGCTTGAAAACAGCTGCTACGAAATAATGATGTTAAAACTTGTGATCTGCTACGTCAGCTTGGTAGGCAATGTCTTATTAGAAAATGTATAAAAATATCTGCACTTCCTGATTCTAGTTAGACAAACTCTGTATTAGAATGTTTTTGTCTCCTTGCTGCAAGATTAAAGTGCCTTAACCTGAACCTGCCGTGTATTGATCTTTTTGAAGTTCATTTTTCACTTGACAGATTTGGTCCTTCGGGCCGGAAAACTCTCACTCTTTGACCCAGGTCAGATAGGCCCGGTGGCATGACACTGTACGGGGAAGAGACCACATCGGTTCTTCTGCTTTGAAAGACCTCCGACTAAATTGTCGTTCAAAAGAGGCCAGCCACTGTTTCTGATCTGCGATTGGAGGACGTGTTGACGGCCCCAGTGCAAGCAGACAATCATGGAGGCTCAGGTAAGGAGGAATTTATCTTTTTCTGTTTTAGGTCAGGGACTTGTTACAGTACTTTTGCTTTTGCCAGGGAGACTTGTAAAAGTACAGGTCAGGGACAAAAAAGATTGCTGTCTTGTCATAGATCAGGGAAACAGAATAGGTAAACAGTTATTCTAGATAAACTGTGAAAAAGAGAAATCGTGGTACCACATGATAAGAAGGGTTACGTAACATTTTTCTTTAACTAAGTTAGGACAACATGGGAAATAATTGCACAAAAAGATCCCGAGACCCGCCATTAACCGAAGACGCAAAATATATGCAATTACAGCGTGTCGATAATGTTAGATACTATACAAAATGGGTTAATAAATATGAATTTGATGGTAAACTAGAAAAATCTTCGCTTATTAAACTTGTCAAACAGCTCAAAACTGATGCAAAAGGTCAGGTAAAAAAGCAATGTCAATTAGGCATTCCCCAGGCACACAGATGGCTTGAGGAAGCAAACCGCAGGGAACAAAAGATTAAGAATTCAAAAGCAATGTTTTTAGATAAGGAAGACAATAACCTGGTAATAGCATCGGCCCCTCCACCCCCTCCACTTCCCTTACCAGAATATGAAGCGAGTGGACAAGCTGATCCACCTCTGCTATACCCGACTGTCCCTGCAAAACCAAAACCGTTTGTCAGAGATCCTGTCGAGACTAGGTCTCGAACACGTAAAACAAGAGGGGATATGGAACTATATCAAATGAATGAAAATTCACGAGCTATGAGTGAAGAAGAGATATGGCCGCTTACAGAAGTACCAAATCCTCAGGCAGGACAGGAAGGGCAGGACCCAACTATCCTAGTATATAGACCGTGGACACCGGAAGACATCCGGAAAGCCACAGAGGGGATTCCCCATCCAAAAGTTAATTTTAGAAAATTCTTAGAAGACTTACAGGGCATGAGGTTAAGTTACCATTTAAATGGGGAAGAGGTAGAAAAGGTAGTTAGACAGATCGTAGGTCCAGATTGGCACATGATCAGTGGCAACTGGAATCCTCGTGACGCAGAACTTAGGCCACTCCCACATAGCAATGCAGAGCTGGATAACAGAGTGAAAGGTCTGACAGAACGAATCTCTGAGAAATGGAAGCCTAGGGCAGACTGGACTTGCATTAATCAATGCATCCAACAAGAAGGTGAAACTGTTGATAGATATTTTGCTAGATTATTAGAATGTTTTAATAACCATTGTGGAATGCAGGTACCTGAAGACCAGACACATGATTCCCCATATGAGCAGCAGCTAAAGAATGCATTTTTGAAAGGTAGTATTGCACCTATCAGTAGTTTTATTACAAAACACATGGTAGATCACCGTACAAGTAGATTACAGTCCTTACTTGAATATGCAAGACATGCCGAAAGGCATTTTAATAGTAAAAAGAAAAAGAAAACTCAAGTATTTGCAGTAGAAGATGGAGCAGAAGTCTTTGTAGTACAGTCTGGGAAAAAGGGCAAGAAAAATGCCCAGGGAAACAAACAATCTGATAAATGATCAGAAGAGTCTGAAGAGAGAAAGAAAAGGGGTGAATGTTTTAAATGTGGGAAAAAGGGACATTTGGCAAGGGATTGCAAGCAAAATAAGAAGGTAACCACGGAAGATAAAGAGGGTGAGGACTGACTATATGGTAGTCAGGAATCACTAGAAAGAAATAACCAAGAAAAGACAAATGTAAATGTGATAGAGGGAACAGAGGATGTGATGGAGAAATAGAGGATGGACAAGAAATCACAGACAATGAAGGAAATAAAATTTTGGATTTAGCATTACTGAGCCTGGAGCTCTACTTGGCAGACACAAAACCAGAAGTTACGCTTCTGGTAGAGGGGAGGGAAGTAAAATTTTTGTGTGACTCAGGGGCATCGTGGACCCTGATACATCCTTCAAAACTACCAGAAAATTCAGAATCACTTGACTATATATTAGTGAAAGCAGCTAATGGGCAGCTGTAGCGGGAGCCACTCTCCCATAACATAGCAATAACCGACCCTGTTTCAGGGATGACCCAGAAAAGCAAAATTGTTGTTTCTGCAAAATGCCCAGTAAACCTTTTGGGCAGAGACCTCATGCAGATTTTTGGCATAGCAGTAGTTCCAACTATGCAAGGTATGGAGGCACAGTGACAAATGGACACTTTTGTAGTACAATCGGAGGGTGAAACATTTTACTGGTACAGCCAGGACTTGGTTACGACTGGTCCAGGGGTAGTAACCAAAGAACTGATGAATGTAGCCATCAGTAAGTCCCCCTCCCTTGACACTGATAAACAACATTTGTTGTATTGTACTCTGTATTATTGCGGCACACCAGGACCTGGTTAGGAATATGAGCAAGAACTGTTTAAAAACCGTGCAAACAGATTAGTATTGGGTAATCTGTACTGGGACACAGATGGGAACAGTGTAGTTAGCTGTTCATTGACCCAGGAATTCTTTGCACTTTATAAATCTAATCGACTACCACAAGTTAGTTTAACTAAGGACAAGAACGTAAAGTGGGCAGACCTAGGAGAAAAAGTAACAAAAGTGGGAAAAGCAGACAGAATTAGTGCTATCTGAACAGGGAGTACAAAAGCAGAAGTTAAATTGGATAACACAGACACACCCAGCTGTGCACCTGCAATCTAGCGAGGACAGCTGATTAGCACTCTTACTAGAAGAGGAAGAGAAAGCCTTACGAAGCATTCCAGAAACTCTCTGGTCAACAGGGAAATCAGATGTAGGACTTATTCGTACAGCAGGACCAGTTACAATCACGCCAAAGTCAGCATTTAGACCACAGAAAAGACAGTATCCCTTCAGAAAGGATGCAGAGGTAGGAATTAAGCAATAGCAGCCTTACTTAAGGAAGGAGTACTGGTAGAATCTCCCGATTCACCATGTAACACACCCTTGTTTCCTGTTAAAAAAGCAAATGGAGAATGGCGTATGGTCCAGGATTTACAAGCTGTAAATGATGCAGTAATACCCAGAGCATCTACGGTGCCAGATCCACACACCTTGTTAGATGATTTAAAACCTCAACAGAAGTATTTTTCTGTGGTAGATATTAGCAATGCGTTTTTCTCAGTACCGATACACCCTGTCAGCCAACATTGGTTTGCATTTACATTTTAGGGGAAAAGGTACACATATACGCGACTACCACAGGGATATTGTGAAAGTCCAATAATATTCGCACAGGAAATGGCAAGTAACGTGGCGGGATTTATCCCACCGAAAGGCAGCCAGATTTTACTTTATGTAGACAACATTCTGCTGGCAGCCCCCACCCAGCAAGAATGCAGAGAAGATACCATAGCATTACTACAATTTTTAGCCACTCAAGGACACAAAGTAAACAAAAGCAAACTGCAACTTTGGAAAAAGCACGTTAAATACCTAGGATATGTAATATCCAAAGAAGGCAGAATATTAGATGAAGATAGAAAAATAACAATCTTACAAGCACCAAAACCAACTACCAAGAAGGAAATGATGTCCTTCTTAGGTACGACTAATTTTTGTAGGAGTTGCATTCCAAACTATGCCTTGGAATCTGCTCCGTTGACTGACTTGATATACAAGAAACCTATGGCAGCACAAGATTTATTACAATGGACACCAGAAGCAGAATCAGCTTTCTGCAAACTGAAACAATTGATAGCATATTCATTAGTTTTAGGATTACTGAACTATCATAAATGTTTCTTCCAAACTGTAGATTGTAAGCAAGGCTATATGATATCAGTATTGACACAACAACATGGGGACAAGCAACGTCCCATAGCTTACTATTCATCTCAGCTAGATCCAGTGGTGTGATCCCTGCCCCACTGTGTACAAGCAGTAGTCGCAGCTGCAATGGCAGTGCAGGCTTCAGCCTCAGTAGTGCTGTTCCACCCTCTCACACTGAGAGTGCCTCATGCAGTCGCGATTATTTTACTGCAAGAAAAAGTAGCATATCTTTCTCCTGCTAGACATCTTTCTTGTATGACTATACTGTTGAGCCAACCTCATATGACAATTGAACGATGCATGACTTTAAATCTATCAACCTTGATCCCAACCCCTGCGGATGGCACACCACATTGTTGCCTGCAGGAAATTGAGCAAAAGACACTACCTAGAAAAGATCTTACGGATGTTCCCTTGGATGATGCCGAGGTGACATACTACGTGGACGGCTTATGCAAAAAGGGTCCTACAGGGCAGAATCTAGTAGGATATGCAGTAGTTTCTGATACTGAGATTTTAGAAGCAAAGTCTTCACCACACTACTTATCTACACAAGCAGCAGAATTGATTGCCTTGACACGGGCATGTACCTTAGCAAAGGGTAAATGTGTAAACATTTTTACTGACAGCCAGTACGCTTTTTCTACTGTACATGTTTTTGCTCAACAGTGGAAAAATAGAGGAATGATAACATCTACTGGTAAACCAATTAATCATGTGCAATTTATTTTAGATTTGTTAAAATCTATTCAGTTACCTCAAAAAGTAGCTATTTGCAAATGTGTAGCTCATACCAAACAACAGGATAGGATTTCAAAAGGTAATGCGAGAGCTGACACAGCTACAAAGCAGGCAGCTACAGCTTCAGAAGTATTTCTTTTGAGTGAGGAATTACAACCTTCTGAGATTTTAGATTTAGAAATGTTAAAAACAATGCAGACACTCACTACAAAAGTAGAAAAACAGAAATGGGTAAAACGGGGCGCAATCCTTGAAAAGGGGCTGTATATCTCCAAGAAAGGAAAACCAATTTTGCCGTCTAACTTGTTTAGATATGCAGCTTTGTTGAGCCATGGGCAAAGCCATGTCTCAACAGGGGGGATGGTACAGTTAGTGAATCGAGTATTTGCAATGTATGGATTTACAAACTACACTAAAAATTTTTGTGCGGCATGTCATGTTTGTAATAAACATCATGCACAAGGGGCGTTGAAGCCTAAGCAAGGGAGTTTCCCTACATCACCATACCCGCTCCATACTATTTGTATGGACTTCATAGAGTTGAACAAATGCAAAAATAAGAAGTACTGCCTTGTCATTATAGATATGTTTTCCAAATGGGTGGAAGCTTTTCCGACCAAAAATCCAGATACAGCTACTGTTGCGAAAATACTTGTCAAAGAAATGATTCCTAGATTTTGCATACCGGAAAAGATCTACAGTGACAATGGCACACACTTTGTGAATCAAACTATACAACAGCTGAGTCAATTTTTCGGAATCTCTTTAAAAAACCATTGCGCATATCATCCACAATCTGCAGGATTAGTAGAGAGGCACAATGGGGTATTGAAGGGTAAGCTTAGGAAAATAATGACAGAGACTCAGAAGAATTGGGTGCACTGTTTACCTCTGGCACTGTTGAGTATGAGAACTGTTCCAAATGCAAAGGGGTTAACTCCTTTTGAAATACTATTTGGGAGGGCATATTATGTACCTCAGTGGAAACTTCTCATGCCTGCAGATCAGGAGGCCGACAGTTCACTTGCAGGGTATATGAGGAAGCTTATGAATAATAAACAACTGTTGCAGTCAAATTCTGTTTCAGATAAAAAACAGACCCGACCATCGGAAGTAGCAGTGAAACCAGGCGTTCGACCAGGTGAATGGATTTGGATAAAAGTCATTAAGAAGAAGAACTGGAGCTCTCCGAAGTGGGAAGGACCGTTTCAAGTTTTGCTGACAACACCCACTGCAGTTAAAATTGCTGAGCATGCGTCCTGGATCCATTTAACACACTGCAAATTGGTCAAGAACTTTGAACTGGACAAAAACCTTGTTACTGTTACACAAGAACAAAATGACCAGGTATAGAGTAAACAGGGATACAGAACAATCTCAGAAAAATTGCATAATTATCCTGTTAGCTATACTGGTGACAATGATCTTTTTGCTGTGGCCTTTCCTTTTTTCAGCCACACGAGTTGAACTGAACAAACGTGATGCATTACTCATAGACTGGCATCCAAACTTTAACACTTACCAAGCAATTAAATATGTGTATGATGAAACTTTTAATGTTTCGGATTGCCGGATTTGCACAGCTATACCAACAGCATACGGGGGATTATTAATGACTGCTGTCTCCCTAGGGGTCAATGAGACCTGGGAAAATCTGATCTTTGATACTACACCTGTAAAATCACAAGACAAAATAGCATTGTACCTACCTGTTACACAAAAGGGAGTTGTATGTTTTTATAAAAATGACACTATTCAGGTGGGTTGGAGCAATTGCAATGTGACTGTTTCTTATAAATGTTATATTAAGGCCAATAAGGCAAAAACTATTTGTGATACAAACTATGATGCATATTTTGAAAACATTGCATAAAACTGTTAGTGAATACAACATAATCCTGTTCTTTTAAAACAGCTTTCTATCATTGATAAGAAAATGTTTCATGCAGGGCAAGCTTATATCAATACTAAAGTAGAGAACTGTTATTTTATTTGTGGGAAGAAGGCATACAAATGGTTACCTGAGAATTGGTCCGGCAGTTGTTTTTTGGGTTACCTGGTTCCGGCCATACGACACACTGCAGCTTTGCCTCAAGGAAAAATCCAAAACGTCAGAGAGGTCAGCAGTAAACCCGGAAGTCCAATCAAGAGACCCGAGAATCCAGTGGGATGAATCGAAGCAGGATGGAGAAACCATAATTCCATAAAGAACAAAGATAAACTAACACACATGGACTTGAGTGACACTATTATATCATGGGCTGGCATAGCCCCTGCATATGGTGCAGTGAAATCGATTTGGGAGCTGAGAAAACTGTCCAAACTTCTCGAAGTTATGAGCAATGCAACTTTTTCTGCTCTCGAATTAGTGACTGATGAACTGAATGCTATGAGAACTGTGGTACTACAAAACCGCATGGCTCTTGACTTCACCCTAGCGGCGAGGGGTGGTACTTGCACTTTAATCAAAGAAGAATGTTGTTCGTATATACCAGATAATCAACATGAGATAAATGACCACCCTGAGGTGATCCAGCAAGTGTCGACCATGACCAAACAAGGCCCAAACCCTCTGACAGATTTTTTCCAGAATTTGTTTGGGGGGTGGAGTTCCATCCTAATGAACATCCTGATTGCCATTTGTGTGGGATTACTCCTATTAGGAGCATGCATCTGTTATGATATTCCCTGCATGAAAATATTAATCAAAGATTTTATAGACATGTCAGTTTCTGAGACTTTGTATCAAAGTACTGAAATTGAAGAGTTGTTAGCAAAGTGAAATGCTTTCATAAGTCTAAACTAAATGACTCTCTTAACTGCAAATCCTGAATGGAAGAGGTTAGGAGAAGAAGCAAACTGTTTATGCTTTTGAAAATAGAATTGAAAAAGTATTAACAGGGGGGAAATGTCAGAAAAATATGTATTAATGTGTGTGCTTAATGCTAATTAGAAGCTAAAAGAGTTAACACGTTTTTCATTTTATTTTATTACAACCTAGTTTTGTATGAGACTTAAAAGATGTTTTTGAAACTGCAGTATGCTTTCTGAAACTTGCAAGATGCCCTCTGACCTAGTGCTTGCTAGCACAGCAGAATTCATGCTTATGCCTTTTGGAAATGTACTGAGAAGCAGGTGATTATCTGCTAGGTCAGGAAGCAATAAAATGAAACAATGCTATATTCTATAGTGTTATGATTTTGAACAATCAGCTCTATTCGTATTGTGAGAGCATGCACAGCTGCAGAGAAGAAGAGATAAAACAGACAAAAGACTGTTGAAGAAGTGAACTGCAATCTATACTTGCTTTGTGCTCAAATTAGCTGTAGTATCTTGAATAGTAACATTGCATATATCTAACCGGTGGTAGCCAAGGCCACGTTGTTTTTCTTAGGATGTTTTTCACAAAATTTGATAATGCAAGCAGAAAAGCTTGACAACAGCTGCTACAAAATAATGATGTTAAAACTTGTGATCTGCTACATCAGCTTGGTAGGCAATGTCTTATTAGAAAATGTATAAAAATATCTGCACTTCCTGATTCTAGTTAGACAAACACTGCATTAGAATGTTTTTGTCTCCTTGCTGCAAAATTAAAGTGCCTTAACCTGAACCTGCCATGTATTGATCTTTTTGAAGTTAATTTTTCATTTGACAATATAGTTAACAGCTTCAAGTATCTGAGAAATGGTTGAGAAGAATTAAATCCTGAATGAGGAGGTCAAAGCTACAGTCAGAGGGGAGCTGAACCACTTGGCACAGAGTGTCAGAGGTAGCAACAGAATAATACCAAAGAAGCTGAAAAGTAAGTGGTACAAAACATTGGTGTGGCCAGTACTACTGTATGGTATAGAAATTTGGGCAGTAAAAGCAGGGCAATTGAGAAAACTAGAGGTGATGGAAATGAAATGCCTGAGATTGGTGCTAGTATACATTCTGCAGGACAGATGAGGAAAAGATGAAATCAGAGCAGAAACCAAACTAGCTCCAATTGCAGACAGGGACAAAGAGAATAGATCGCATTCGTCTGGGCACATGTGCTGAAAAGGAAAAGGCAATCTAGTGAAGAGGATTTGGGAGACACAGGAATGAAGCAATAAGTGAGAATGTCCAGCAAAGAAATGTATGGAATGCATGAGAGAAGATCTGAAACAGCCAGGCAAGACTATTTAAGAAGGTAGGAGAGTGGTATTGAATCAAGAGAAGTGGGAACATTTGCAAATTACTCTACCCTCATGTAGAAAAATGGGATAAAGGACATTGATGATGATAATGTATTCTAAATATTTTTTTGAATTGTTTTCTCTTTCTCCATATGTTTCTCTGTTGTTGTAGCACAGGAATGGTGATAGACACTTGGGTATGTTCCAGCTGACATACTTGGTGTGGCGTCACCAGAAGCCATGCTTTCTGCATCTTAACTGGAGACAGAATTCACCCTAATGAAGGAAACATCAATGGCTCTCGAATGACATTTCTGGCGTTGTTTCAGGATGGTAGGGGCAGGCTCCTGTTCTGACATTGGCTCAAAATGGTCCTCTATGGTCACCTAAAATGAATGTGAGGGCTAGCTGCATCCAAGGTGAGTCAGCAGTTCTACATCTACCATAACACCATGGATCACCTTCTGGAATAGTTAATAAAGTCATTTAACCAGATGGGCCAAGCCATTAGGCCACAGAGATACACAGCCTGCCCATGACATCAGCCATGTTAATAACTAGTTCAGGTTGGGCTATCTTCTGGGCTGATCTGATATTCTCCCCTGTACCCTGACATATTTCCCATTCAGGTACTTCCCTCTCATAAGTGCCATTTCAAATATGTTGTTTGTAGTGTGATCCTCCCCATCACCATTTGTTTTTCCTCTGTCTATATCAATTTTATTATTCTCCCCACCATTCTCTGTCTCAGTCTCTGTCTACAGTTTATGTTTGTTTGTCTCTGCAACCTTTGTTATTCCTTTTATCCATCCATGCATGCCCTTCCTTTTCATATATACAGAAACAGTGCCTGTCCCATTAAAAGTATGACCTTCTTCAACCCACCTATCATTCCTTATCGTTATCCTTGTGGGTTTTATCTGCTCACTCCCCTCCTTTTTCTACCTGTGTTATTTTCCCATTCACATCCCATTTATAAAATGAAATGCTTTGGCACTTTAGTGTGTTGACAGTCTTGGGATTGATCATAGTTCCCATGTTGCAGAAACAAGGCAATTACTTGTGTCAATTGCCAACCAATGTCTTGTGAATGTTAGTTTTCCTTTCCTTGTGACACTGATAATGTGAATAAAGGTAGCATAACTCCTCTCCACAGTCTGCTACTGCAGTTATTGCACATAGCATGGCTCCACTAATTTACTCATCAGAACTTTTCTTGGATTAATGCCACTATACTGGTCCTAACACGTATGTAGGCTGCTGTGACACCTTACAGACTTCTTCTGTTAGTTCTACACCACAGTGAAGCAGATGTTACTGAACATTCTCTGAATTACAACACTCCATAATTAAAGCATGGTACATTATTGACTGATATTTAGAAGTGAGATCACCAAGAGTTGAACAGACAGTGAAACAGGAACATTCAAAACTTGCTATTATACGCTTAAAGTATTTTTGCAGGAAGAAGCCCTCTTTCCTCCTCCACTCACCTGCAAGTTGAAAATCTAAGATCACTGATTCTTAGAAATTAGACAATTATTTGAGATACTGAATTTCACTATATTTAGTCCAGATCTTTAAACATTAGGGAAACAAAATGCACATTTATAATGACACATTAGAGTTGACAGTCACAAAAGTCTTGCAGTTATATGCTCGTTTTACGATAAGCATGCTAATCCTTTAGGGCGAGACATAATGGCAGAATATGGGTGACACTGTTCTCTATAAACATACAGCAAACTCTTTGTTTGTTAGTCTTTCGGCTTTTCCCGGTTAGGGGTTGCCACAGCAGAACTCAGGTCCGCCATAGCTCTCAATCTTTCATCTCCAAAATGAGGAACACTCGCCTTCATAATGTGGAACAAATGGGCAAAATGTGGAACACATACTAATGGCTTACTAACAACTTCAACTAGGAAGGTCATAGGACAGTTAAAATATGCTGGTTTTGCTTACAAAGAAGTTCCTTTAATGAATTAATATGATTAATTTCTATTTACCTTGGATTTCAGTTAAAAAAATTCCTAACACTGAATGTGTGACAGACTCTTTCAATGTGGAACTTTGAGGAACTTCGAGGAACATGAACTTTTTAAGACCCCAAATAAGGTACGTTCCTCGTAATGAGGTACACTTGAGAGGTATGCAGTCCGCTAATGATTGGCAGCTAGTTTTTATGGTGTCGAGTTGCCAGCCTGATGCCCAACCTTCAATGAAGGCACGTCCATTCAACGCGTGTCTTTCGAACGCCCACTTGACCGCGGGGAGGACATGCAGACTTTCTTCAAAAATAATTTGCCATAGTTCAGCAACACTTAATGGCCTACTGTTACAATGGGTTTCAGCAACAAACTGCTAATGATAATCTGCACCACGAGTCTGTACCA
The DNA here is from genome assembly GCF_019279795.1 of Protopterus annectens. NCBI lineage: Eukaryota > Metazoa > Chordata > Ceratodontiformes > Protopteridae > Protopterus > Protopterus annectens. The sequence goes on along the minus strand of NC_056744.1, from coordinate 1,486,743,689 downwards.
CATGAAGACATCCTATATAACTTTCTTAATTCATGAACAGAAATACATTATGATGCAAACTTTGCTTATCCTTTTTACATTCCCCATCCCTAATGCTACTAATCACATTACTGTATGTTCATCAAATGCTATTTGACAGAAAACACTATCTGGAAATAAAAGTGGATGAAGCTCAAAACACACAAAGAAACTTGTGATCTGGTATAGGGGCAAGGTCTCATTCACCCATGATGCAAGTGTATACACTGCACTTGACTCTATGTATACAAATTTTGAGGGTGCATCTTGCTGTTAATGGTATACCCTGCCACACCTACGCAGCATGCTTGTGTAAAAGGTGGCTTTTCCTATTACCAAAACTATTGCACAGAAAATGGTATCACAATTGTACTCAACAAAAACTTTTTTCAATAACACAAGTTACTAATATTCCTTCCTATGACTTCAGAGGCCTGACATCCGTATCACCTTATTGACCACTTCCACTAATGTCAATGATAAAATCCATGGATAAGGTCAACCATTTATGTTGCAAATACCAAGACAGGACTCTTTATTGAGCACCTTTACTCTCATTGCCTGTCCAAGGCACTATGTGGTACAATAATGCAATGTAGGGAGTTGTACATGCATCTGTCCCTAAATGCCAGTACACATTACAATCATGCTGTCGTGCATCCCCAGACTGAGATTACTTTGTCCATGTGACTAGAAACCCCTACAATGGAAAGTAACTGGCAATCTGCCTTACAGATCACCTTGTCTCTGGCTAACTTCCAGTGCAATTAGTGTCTACTTGGATCTTTGTCACTGAAAATGCAGTCAGGAATAAAAATATTATGCCAGTGTTTTATTTAATCAGTTTTTCTCTGAAGTATAGATTTTGCAATTTTTTTCCTTGTAGGTAAACTTGCTTTCAGTTTGTCACCGGTGATAGATTTGGACGCGACAGTGGTGCAGCGGTAGCACTGTAGCTTCACAGCAAGAAGATTTCTGGTTTGAGCCACAGCTAGAGCGCTTTTTGTGCGGAGGTTTTCTCTCACGTTCAAAGACATACATCTGGAGGTTTTCTCCCCGGGCCTCCACTAAAAATTGCCTTTGTTCCAAATCGGACTTTCCCGGTTAATAAACAAGTATCAGTCTTAAAACTGATTTATGGATTCACTCTAATTCACGGATTACAAAATGATAGTAGTAAAACATTGCATGAATGTTTCACTTTTTCTAGTTTGCACTGCTGTCTGTCACAATAATGTTTTCCCTAGCACTGTTTATGTACCATTTTTTTTTTATGAACACTGAGTAACAAAGCAAGCCAGTAATGAACAGTCAGTTTAAGGAAATAATATTGCTTAAGAATCAGTGCATCACATGGCATGATATCAGAACATACTGAGGAAGAACGTGTTTGTACATAAATAGAAGTGAAAGCAAAAGGCAGAGTGCTGAAATAATGGCGACTAGTAAAGTAACTAATGATCTATATGAGAATTTACTTTGCCCTATTTGCTCTCATTTTTTTAACAACTCTGTAATTCTGGAATGTGGGCACAATTTCTGCAAACTCTGTATAGACAAGAGCTGGGGCAGCGAGAAAAATCCCTCTTGCCCAGTGTGCCAAGAGGAATTTCCATCCAAGAATTACACAGTCAACAGGCTGTTAAATACATTGGTTGAGAAAGCTCAGAGACCATGTCAGGAGCAGACAAGTAATTGTGTATTAGAATCATATCAATGTCCAGAGCATAAGGAGGCATTGAAATTGTTCTGCCAAGAGGATGAAAGTCCCTTATGCGTTATCTGTACGGTTTCGATTAAACATGCAGGTCACTCCTTCCTATCCCTGCAGGGGACAGTCAACATATTTCAGGTAAGACACTGTAAGTAAATTTAGAACATACTTACATGCAGTTGTCACAATAGCATGTATAATATTATTGTTTCTACACTAAAGTCTAAAACTTATGCGTGCAGCGTAATACTCTGCATTCAGATGTCACACAACTAGAGACGGAATTCGCTTTGAAAGACAATGCTAGCTCAGCTATAGTTTTCACCGTTATAATGCAAGCAACTTCCCCAGATATGTAGGAAGGTAAAAACTGCTTTACTTATTGGGATAAAAACTACTATTTTAATGACGTCTTTCCACGTAGTCTGACAGGGACTATTTAATTATTAACCGGGAAAGTCCGACTTGGAACTTGCCAAGTTTCAGCGAAGGCCCGGAGACAAACGCTCCAGACACCTATGGGATGAAACGAGTACCCGAGCAAACCCAACGAACGCAGGGAGGATATGCAGACGCACAAAAGACACACACACAAGAATCGAACCGGAGAATATCTGATTAAAAAGCGACACCGTTAACTGCTGCACCATCCTAGTAGCTTACTTACTCATAAATCTTTACGTTTAATCCCATCATTTTTTTGACGTGTAATTCTCCAAACGGTGAAAGTAACTAAAATGTTATAGAATATTCTATTAAAAACGTAAAAGAGGTTGTATGATACAGGAATTGAAGTTCTGAGGATCTTATTAACAGACAGCATATGAACACGGAGGGATGGAGTTAGGGCCTGCCCGGTATACTTCAATCGATGTATAGCAATAAATAAGAATCCCACCTCCCTCATATGTGCTCCGCTCATCTTTATATTGAAAGAATAGTTTATATTCACTAGCTTGACACGGTGGCGGATTCAGGAATCTGGCGCAGTCTGATTAGTCAAATACCGGGATTGGAGTGAGAAAGTGGAGCACTGATTTTCAGGGATGTGTAAAGATCACCTGAATATGCCCTGATATCATGTGTGAAAAGGCTGTAATATATATTAATTTGACAAATAGATAAATGTATGGCTGAACTAATACAATGTTCATGCTGAGAGTTAACACTAAAAACTATTCTATGATACTTAATATAATTGTAGTACAGTAAACAAATGCAGCACACAGGTGGGGTAGTTGTAAATAGGCTGTGTTTTACCACCTCCTACACTCAGTCAGAGGCAAACAGACACTCTGAAGTAACTGCAGGTGTTCACAGAGCTGTGGACTTTACTCATAGATTAACCACTATAGACAGGATCCCTACTGCAGATTAGGTGGTACCAGCTTGTAGCTGAGATGTTTGCATATTGTGGACTATTCTTGCTTGCTTAGTGGCTATTAAAACATTGTGCACCAGTATCAGTATCACTTTTTTACATTCAAAGTTTTCATCTCATTTGACAGGGTATAAAAGTGATTTAAAGTGACAGTGTCACATTTGCAGATTAGGAGTCATATGATGTTACCCTCTGTGCTTAGAACACACCCTTCCTGCCTAACTTCAATACCTACTACTCATTCAGATCCTCTACTTTGAAAGTCCCCATGGTTGGTGGAGGGTTATCTGCATTCCTCCAGAACTCCATAATAACTGGGCTTATACAGTGAAATAATGACCTTGAAATGCTGTGTGTATTGTTAATGTAAATAAGATAATCTACTACATACTAGCCCATTACCACACTCCCTTCATGTCGCCATCAACGCATGAAACATACCTAAACAAACTGAGGTTACCATACCTCTTAACCTGCACACATCAAAAATATAGGCAAAGGCTCTTGTAAAGCAGATACATCAAACTGAAAATTAGGACACCAAAATTTGTATGCCTAACATCATAACTCCTACTTCACTATGACTATCAGAAACAAGGTGCAGAAAGGTATCAAAAATGAATCTTACAGGCATAGTAATTCCAAGGTAGAGACCTTTCTCTTTTCATGAGGAAAGCTGGTGGTGGAATGCAGAAGTCCAGGAAGTCGTCAAAAGAAAGAAGCAGTTCAGGAAAAAGTAGATAATAAAAAAGATGGATCAGGCTAGGAAGGAATACTGGTTGGCTAGCCAAGAAGCTAAGAAAGGAGTTGCAATAGCAAAGAACAGGGCATTGGAAGCACTCTACTGGCTTCTTGAAAGTGACTCAGTAGGTGCCAAAAGAAACCATCTCAGGTTGCAAGACAAAGACAGAAAGATAAAGAAGACAGTCAGACACCCTTCATAAGAGATGCCAGCAATAACCTGGTCACCATTACATAGGACATCAATGGAAGAAGGAAGGAGTACTTTTAGCAACTTCTGAATGAAGAAAACCCCACAGAAGCTCTACTGCCCCAGACATAGCCTATGATGAGAGAAGAGGAGCCCATCCTAGAAGAGGTAAGAATAGCACTAAGGAAAATGATGAAGATGAAGAAATGAGGACATAAGAACAGAGTAGCTCCAATTGCAGAACATATCAAAGAGAACAGATTGCAGTGGTTCTGGCACATGTGCAGAAAGCAGAAGACAATCTGGAGAAGACAATTTAGGACAGACAGAAAGAGGTAAGAGGAAATGAGGACATCCAGAAAAGAGGTGGATGGATTGTGTGAGAGAACATCTGCAATAGTCAGGTATGAGTTTCGAAAATAGCTGGAGTGAGGCAATTAATCGAGAGAGATGGAGACATTTAACATGACACTCCGACCCCATGTAAAAAATTGGATGTATGGATGGATAATGATGACGGATGGATGATGATGATGGCAAGAAGGATATCAGACTGTCTAAAACGCAGAATCCTCAAAGTGCTAGTGGTAATTGTCTTATTAGGAAGCATGAAGGCAATCAGCCCTATTCCGAGGGCTTAGTATTTGATCACCTTCTTTTGGCATTACTTTTTGATCTGCAAGCTGTAAACAGACTATGCATATCTTCTTCAAGTACTTCAGTGCACATCAGTTTACTCAGACCATGTCTGACACAATATTAGTTTAACTTTAAAATATGCTATTTTAGAAAACCCCAGCTGTACCTCTGTGCTTGAGTAGTTGATTTCAGCTGATTTAAGTGATGCTGTGACAGTTTGTTTTGTACTTTATAGCAAACCAAGACTAGTATGCAACATTTTGAAATAATGTAATAAGACATTTGGCACTGCAACACTTTTCTATCTGTTGTGGAACTGTGGCTGTCTGAATTCCATTGTATTACACAGGTGGAGCATACACATTGACTGTGACAGTTTAGTGCTGAGCTCTGAGGTAAGCACTGTAACAACTGTACTATTTTGACTGGAGCTGTGACACGGGGGGGGGGGCATACCTTTTAACTTCTTAGCTCAATCATGTTGAACAAAACCAAATATAATAGGGAAACAAAGGCCCAAAACTGGGGACAGATTTTAAATATTGCTGTTATAAACTTAAAAGTTGGGAGAATAAGTTATGAATTTGTATAAATTTTCTGAAAGATATGACGTATGAAATTCAAATGTCAGTCATTATTTACTGACTTCAGTCCTCAATTATTTGCCAGAAAGCCACACGCTTTATGAAGAACAGACAAAAAATATGAAGCAAAAACTTGACATTTTGTAAAATTCTAGACAGGTGGGAGGTATAGGTGGGAGTAGAGGAGCATTTTGCCTTTACCTTTACAACCTAAGATAAGAGGCATTTAACAGGAGAAAAGTTTTATTCCAGAATTGCTTAGAAAGGCTCATGTCTATCAATTTCTTTTCTCAACAATTCTGGACAAAGCCAACATAATGGGGGATAAAGGGACAAAAAATAGGGACACATTTTAAGTATTGTTCTTATAAACTTAAGAAAATTGCTACAATAAAACATATACACACACACATTTTACATGGGACAGACCAAAATGTGACAAAAATATGGATAACTGAGAAGTATAGACTAGATAAAAAGATGATGAAAAATAAAGAAAACATATTTTAGATGAATATTCTTCAGAAAGATACATTTGCTAAACTTTAATGAAATGTACTGAACTACATTTCATTTTCAAACTGCTGCTGCAACCAGTAATAAAACATGTTTTATTTATAATTGCATTCTGTTAAAGTGAGTTAGGTATTTACATGTTTTGTCTGCAATGTACGTCAACAGAAAATATTGGTCACCGCCTCCCCAAAAAAATTCTAATCAGATTACATGAGGCTTACTTCTGAACTTCTTAACTCAATCACTCTATATATGTCAGAGACTCTCTGCTCACTAAAAGCGGTAATGCTGTGCTTACTTAATTTATTTGTTGTCATTTGATTACCTGGAAAGTTCGACTGGGCGGATGCCTATTTTCAGCCAAGGCCCAGGGAGAAAAGTCCCATAATGTTACAAAAACATTGCAAGATAATTTTGCAATATTCAAAAAAAAAAATACAAAAACATCTAAATTTTATTTAGAAGTCCATAACAATATACGTTTAAATAATTATACCAAGTTAAATATAATATGAAGGCATTGATTAACAATAGATGCAACTAATATGACAATGATTTAATATTTAAGTGAAAGAGGGGAGAATGGAGGTGCAAGGTATGAATATGTACTCATTCATATTTAGGAAAATAGTGTCCTTATTAAGAGGCCAGTACAAAAAAATAACTTTGATCTAAAAGACTAACAAATGTCCATAAGTCTTCCAGTAGAAGAACTCAAGGTAAAGACAGACAGAATTTCAAGGACCACTTTAAAAGTCCATGGAAATATTGCCTTGAAATGGAGGTAATCCAGAAGGTCAGTGTTTCTAAAAGTAGTCTTGTAGAGTTCTGTAAGGTTATAAGTCTTAGGAGGCTAGAGCAAATAAAAATAAAAAAAATAAATAAATAAATACATTTCAGTCAAAATGGTTAGAAAAATCCTCCCACAGAGGTACCAAGGGTGAAAACAGAATTTCAAGGCCGTACTAAAAAAACAGTAATCAAGAAGGGATACTGTAGCCAAGTTCAAATAGGTATATAGTATAAAATAAATATTTCTAGCTTTCAGATTTGTGCAGTAAAAAATTACATACAAGTCAGTTAATACCATTAAAACAATGGCAACTGAGCAAATGAGATGTGTGTCATCATTTATTTATTTATTCATTTGATAACTGGGTAGGAGGGCTGGTCCAAGGAAGAAGCTCATTTTAAAGTGTATTTTATTTTTATTTGTTTAATTTGTTAAATGGGATCAAATCTTGATCAAAGTGTGCCATTTTCAGGTTTAGCCTAGAAGTGTACTATAAAAAGAGACAGTGACAAGGTTTACATTGCTTAAAAAGTAGCATGCACAAAGTTTAGATACACAGAACATTTAACAGACTTGACTGTAAAACAAAGTTTACTAATATACCCATTTTACAATCTATGCAAATTACATGGAGGTGGGACTGCCATATATTTTTTTACAGAAATATTAGATTTTGCAAGACAAATTATAGTTACAACCAGCATAAAGACCTGAAATTGACTTTTATGCCAAAATAAAAACTCACTCTTGTACAATATGAGTATTCTTCTATTGTTTCATGATAATATTATGGTGTTTCAGATACAAAATAATTATTCAGGCAGCCTGATAAATTCTTCTCCTAAAATCTCAGGATATTTGACATTTAAGCCCCGCCCACAGGATGCAAGCACCTAAGCAGGGACTGCTCTGCAGAAAGAGGAACAGGTGGTAACTCCACATGGACGGAGTGGAAAGGTAAAAAAAAAATACTACTTGACATTACTGATGCTCCAACACTGTACTGTGAGTAGTGTTTCATTACTATCCACATTTAAAATGCAACATCTATATTAGTCAGACCTGTCATTAACTGCAAGAGTATCACCAGTGGGGAAAAAAGATTGTTACCGTATAACAGTGTGGCATGACGGCACTTTAAAGCTATACTCAGTACTGTACAAACTGCATCTTTATGAAGGGAGAAAAAATACATTGTTCATTGCTTCTCATAAAACTGATACAGGCATCACTACAAAAAGGAAACAACCCGTTGATACATCCACAGACTAACAATGTTCCTGCCCTTTGTCATATCTCATATTATCTGAGCATACCACATCAATGCCGCACCAAAAAAATTAAGAGCCAAAACTTTAAGTATCTTTAGACTGAAGACAAATGTGCCTTCACTGTCAGTATTTCTGCTAAAGTCCAAACGCAGTATACTAAACTGTTGCTTACTGCATTCTTCCACTACAAAATAGCAATTTGCCCACTTGGCTTGACATGCAAGAATGTCACATGCTTAGCTCTTGACCTCTTAGGACAAAAAATCTGGACAAAGTCAAAAACAATGGGGGGACAAAGCCCCAGAAATAGGGACATTTTAAAATATTTGTCTTATAAACTTAGAAAGTTGCTAAAATAAAAGGTTTTGTGTTACCATGCAATTTCTGAAGGATATGAAGTCTGAAACTCAAATGCCTGTCATTATTTATTGAATTCAGTACTCACTGATTTGCCACAAAAATCTAGACAATCACAAATCTTATGAGGAAAATACCAAAAATATGAGGCAAAAATTGGGACATTCTGCAAAAATCTGGACAGTTCAAATGTATCAAACAGCATAATATCAACAATCCTAACCAGAGCACAGACGAACTAGCAAGCAAGTAAAGTACACAGAACTTGAATTCATAGCAATACACAAACTGCAATTCCACAGTTAAACACAAGCACACTCATTCAGATGCCAATCCAAGGTAAAAAATACACTTTTTCAAAAGCCGTAAAATAAATTATAATAGCATTTAATTGCATTTCTTAAGGAAAATGAGCAACTGCTTACATTTTGAAATGTCTTCTTCTTTCGGCTTTTAGGGGTCGCCACAGTGGATAAACTATCTGCTCATGATTGGCAGTGGAGTTTTACAGTGTCGAGTTGCCAGCCCAGTGCCCAACCTTCCACAGAAGGTGCGCGCGCACACACACACACACACACACACACACACACACACTCACAACTAGGGCCAATTTGGAGTGTCCAATCCACCTACAGCATGTCTTTGGGATGTGGGAGGAAAACGGAGCACCCAGCGGAAACCCATGCGACCACAGGGAGGACATGCAGACTCCACACAGAAGGCACCCCAGCCGAGGATCGAACCGGAGAACCTCTTGCTCACTGCCATTGCCAATTTGGAAGATAAGAGATCTTTGCCCAGACAAGTAGATAAAAAGACCATAACTTGGTTAACAAATCCCCTTTTATGTGCAACAGTCCTGAGTCATTACATATACATTAGTTGTATGCCTTACGGACCCTGGTTTGAGAATCTGTGCCATCAAGGAAACAGATTTATGGATTTAGTTAATAACAGCAATATGAAGCACTGTACTATACAGTAAAAAAATATTCCAAGCAAGAGCTCTAGCTTAGGCATTCTACCGTCATTGCACAATTACATACCAGCATTTATTTGCAAATGCCATTGTGTAATAAGATTCTGCTATGTTAAGTAAGAGTTGTACTTACAAAAAAATATATAAATGAATATGACACAACAAAACACCTTAACAAACAATGCAATTGCTACAAAGGTGCAAGCCCCTGTGCCCATGCCTAAATCCGCCACTGTGATACGTATCAGTCAGAATTGTATAATCATACATTTTAACCTGAGTTTTGTTTTGCTTAAGTGCATTTCTACTACGTTGACGACCTTGATTAAATGTTAGTAGTTTTGATTTGTCTGAGATCACTGAGCCTTAGAAATCGACTTAGACCCGTGAATGTATATACACACACACACACACACACACACACACACACACACACACACACACACACACACACAGATAGAGAAATAGATGCAGCTAGGCTAGTATTTATCTAAGGCACTGTGATCTTCACAGTGTATATTATTATTTTTTTTTACTGATTTTTGTATCATGATTTTTGTTAATGTCTCTGTATATCTGTATTCTCTCTTGTATACACCTGTTAATCACTTTTATAATTGACTGTAAACATTGTTTTCTGGAGTTTTTCTCCTCGGGTGTCTGCTGAAAAAGGGCACCTGCCCTGCCAGACTAACTCGGTTAACAAATGGCAAATAAATAAATAAATAAAATAAGTGTTGGATGTAATTATACAAAGGTTTGCTCCCACTGCAAAAATATATATATTTTTCATGATTACATTTAAATTTTCTTACCTTTCACAATAATATTGCAAAGTTGTTTATGTTCACTGTTTTATATTATACTGTAATATTGTTGCAAACTTCACTATTTGCTGCAGTCAGTGCAATGTTAGAAGAAATGAAACTCATTAACCTGCTTTTGTCAGGTACTGTATCTCTTCAAAAAGCTGTGTACTCAATTCACTGAGATTGTGGTCATGGAACTATGGAGGAAGCAAGCTTCTGTAGTCCTCCAAGGTCAAGGAGTTGATAAAGAAAGATTTATAGGCACTGTAAACCTTTGAGTAAGTTTTTTACATGTTTAGAAAAGACAGGCTAAGCCCCAAGAAAGTCACAAATAGAGGCAAACAATTTAATAAACTGCTGTACTTGGTCTTAGCTAACTATGTAGGTGCACTGCTCAATAAGTTATCCGTTCCTCTGATCTGTCCCTGACTTTGCCTTATATTTTTGACTTCTCATTCAAAGACGTTTTTATTTCTGGTAGATCACTGAGGATTGCAGTCAGTCAATAGTGTCAGGTATTTGAATTTCATACTTGTTATTGTTGAAAGAATGCATGTCGACACAAAACATAATGTTTTAAGAGAGTTAGAGTAATATTTAAAAATGATCTGTGATTTTGGGTTTTTGTTTCTCCATTATTTTTGAATTTGTATAGAATTCTTAAGGAGAAAAGTTCAGAAGAATGCCTACCCAGATGTGTCTGTGAGTCAGAATTCTAGCAAGCTCTTGCTGGCCCTATTAATATAACTTATGGGAACAGAATCACATACTAAAATGTTATTACTTTAACGGCAGTATACCTGTCACAACATTTTGGAGTATTTACATCTTCCATAAGAAAACGTTTTCTTTTCATTCACTTCAGACCATAGTAGAGTTTGTTAGCACAGCAATGTTGTTCATCAGGAAGTAATCTAAATGCAAGTTTAATCTTAGGGAAAATCTTGTACAAAGTCTACAGTGTGACACAGTAACTTGTAGGAAGTAAGATGAAAACAAAAGCTGATGTTATGCAGCCATAACAATCTAATAGCAAATAGCAATTTCCTAGCCTAATTGGAGCTGCACTATAAAATCATAATTAGTATGAGGCTTCCCATATTACACCACAGCCATTATAAATAGTAAAAAATCAGAAATCTTAACTGAGACAGTTGTTCATGTTTCACTTGAGAATAGTGTGCATAAGGCTGTAATATATTTTTAACCATTGAATTATAACAAGCACAATGCTGTGAATAGAACAGGTTCCATTATTTTAAAATTTTACTCAGCGTTTATGCCTAACCCTTTTTGTAGATGCTCTGTTCCCTTTTGTAATCCTAGCTAGAAAATACCCAGATAGTATATTGTGCTAGAAGCAGAAGGAGGGGGTGTGGGGAGAACCTGAAAAAAAAAAAAAAAAACAAAAGATAGTTATGGTGTGACTTCAGCTTGGAACGCCTATTATAGCTATTTAACAAAAAAAGCAGTGTCCCCCTGCAGAGCTCTGAAATCCCACAACTTAGTAAGTAGTTTAATTTTTATGTAATAACCACATATTTTCTCCCATTGACGTTGCCCACAATTTGCATCATGAGAAATCCAGTAAATAAGCCCCTTAGAAAAAAAAGAGTGAATTTATGAAAACGAATGGGTGAATTTGGGTACAGTCCACTACAGAGAAGAGCAGGCCCTGGCTACCTTTACAAAGAAATTTAGTAATGTTACTCTTAAAGTTGGTATTGATAATACTTGTGGTTTAACAGTCAATTTCAGCAATTACAAATTTAGTGCAGACAGACAGTTCTTTATCCTGACTGAGTGTGTGTGTGTGTGTGTGTGTGTGTGTGTGTGTACGTGTGTACTCATGTGCGACCAGTTATTATTCTTTCCAGTGGGGCACAATCAGCCTAGTTCCTGCCTGCAAGCCTCTGCTACTTAGGCAAATTAGTATGCCTCTGTGTAGATGCAATATTCCACTTTGTAATCTTATTAATTAGGTTAAGGAGGCTGCATCTTCCCAACATGAGGATTTGTGAGCTGACAATATCTGTTAGCGAAGTCCATAATGATGCTGTGCACTACTTTACAGATAAGGCTGGTGAGGATTATTGATCCATAGTTGCCAGCATCAGTAGTTTACCACAGCTGTTCTCTACACCTCTGGTACAAACTCAGTTGCGAGGCTGAGGATAAACAGATTCATTAGATGGTCAGTGAGACAGTGTTTCCTAAAGAGAAGGAAACACCATAGTACATTGTCAGAACTCATTTAAGTGGGTGTCTCTCACATTTCAGAGAGATGGCTTTTAGAACTTGCTCAGAGGTGATTTTTGGGTGTCGTGGGGGGAACCTATGGAGGAGATGTTCTGCGCTAAATTTATACGCTAGAAAGTTTGCTATATCTTCAGGGTCTGAGAAGGTGTTATTGTTATGTATCAGTTCAATGCAATGCTCAGAACTGATAATCAGAATATTGATATAGTTAAAGCAGGACTTTATTGTTGTCATTGCAAGTGGTGCTTATCTTCAGTCCATACTTTGCCTTGGAGGATTTGACTTTGGACTTAAGTGTTTTATTAAATTTTGAGACAAAATGCTTTCAGCTTATTTGTAGGAGTGATGATTTGCTTATTTTGTTGTATAATATATTTATTCCTATTTTCTACCACAGAGTTTGTTCCTAATTTTGATAATATCTGTGTCTGACTGGAACCTAATTTATGATGCAGGCATTAGGGTATAAACAGATATTCTGTTGATATGCAGCTATGTTGACTACTGAGTTGTCAAGGGAATTAGGGCTGCTGAACCTCTCCAGGTTATCAGTTAGTTGCAGTAAGTTAGACTTGGAGAAAATTTTAACAATGGTAGAGTTTGTGGTGGCAGTTTGGTTTTGGACTTAATTGTGAGGACCCCTAAAATGTGCTAGGATCTGATCAGTGATAGGGGTAACTGTAAGTGCAGGGCATAGTGTTGCTATATGTGTGATGAGCAAGTCAAGTAAATATGTGCTCCTAGTAGGGTAGAGTGAATTAAGAAAGATAGCATCGAAGAAATCTAGGAAATGTGAATATTTATTTGTTATAGTGGTAGGTTTTCCAACTTATAGATGGGTAGTTGAAGTCCCTGAGAATAATAATGTTTTGTGGAAAGTAGGCCTCATAAATAGGGTTTCTGTAGTTTGTAGTAATGTGGTAATATGGCCTTTAATTTACTTACTTGGGGAGGAGGAGGGTCTTATCTTGTAATTATTATATAATCTAAATAAGATGGAGTTGCAGAGGTATATGGATACACCATCACCTTTAGAAGGGGATTTCATTAGCAGAGATTTTGGATGAGTGGTAGGCATTGAATCCTGCTAAGAAGACTGTGCTTTCACTGCACTGGTACCATATCTCACTAATGATGATGCAGGTGTCAATATTTTATGAGGTCAGAAAGGCTTCTAGGGGGTATAATATTCTATAGAGGTTTCTAGCATTGAGTAGTGCTACTTTCATAATGTCCTAATATGGCTGCTTTGGTTGATTGGTTGGTTGGTTGGCTGGTTGGTTGGTTGGTAGATGTCTCACACTGACATTGCTTTAAAAGGTACTGGAGTAAAGAAGGTCTTTGCCAATGTGCAAAAGCCCTCAGGGGAGAGGTACAATCTGTCTCTTGCAAAGCAATTTAGGCTGTAAATCATCTCCTTCCATGTACCCGAATATTAGAGCCCATGGAATACCTCCAGAATCTAAGCCATTTGTTGAACACAGAATTATATTTTGTTTACACAGCAGTATCATTCTCAATGAATGTAGTCATTTACCTGCTTCAGATACATACTCAAAGAGTTCCACCATGTCCTTTTCATATAATGCAAGAATAAATGTTACCCAGTTATTTACACCTATATGAAAAAATGACTATGCTGGAAGTATACTTGGTGTGAATGGCCTCAAGTACTTTATTAACCTGTAATATCCTTGCACTGGAGAGGTATCTTACCATTACCCTTTCCCTGTACATCTTAATGAGTGGTGTGTCTGTGTGTCTTACAGTAGAGTCACCTATGACTTAATGGTTTACTATCACAGTCTTAAAATTCATAATCCTGAGACCATGATATTGAAAGTCCAAAATGCTGAAGTCTACAGTACTGACCTAGACTTGCCCTCCTGAAGGAAACATGTTACACTTGTCCCTAGGTCCACACCCCTGCAGGACCCAAGTTAGCACTTGTTTCTGAATCTATACCCCCATAAGACTCATGTCAGTACATGTTCCTGGGTTCTTCACTGATAGGAAGATTCAGTGTTTGAGACTTCATATGCAATATACAAACCTTGCAAATTACTGAAAAAGGTTGGTGATGTTGTTAACGTTTCACCATGATCAAATTCAAAAGAAAACACATTTTTACTGTCTTTATGACCTTACACCCTTGTTTGTATTGATATTACCTTACACATGTGGAAGTTGTTGCATAAATTCTCATGTTTTATTACATGCGTATTTCTTTATAGTTTTTTTTTTAACCCTGAGTGGGAAAACTCGGACAATCAAACAGGCAAACAAATGCACTGTAATGAATACAACAGTATTCTGTTGTTTTTTTGAATGCCTATGTAGTTTAACTGAGGTTATCTGCATTTTACCATAAATCAGAGTAACATAACCATTTACAGAGCTGTGAATCACTGGCATATAGCCTTACAATGCTACCCTTGGTATTGATGTTTTAAATGCTATACATTGCATTTTGAATTTGTTTGAAAAATATTCAAATACATTCTACCTGTACTGTGTTTAAAAAGTATGCTGCTATATCTAAAATGTTTTATTTATTCTTAACATGTCAGCTGACCTCTTAAAATGGGATGTTATGAACTGATGAAGAGAGCAGGCAAACAAAATATAGCCAATGTAATATAATGTTTTATCATCTAATATCTGCCAGTGTTGCAAGTAGAAAGCAACGCATATAACATTTTTATACCTAGACCCTGGTATTTACAAAGATAGTGTGCAGAGGCATACAGAGTTTATACACACTATGTTTATTATACTAGCAGGTAGGCTTCATATTTATAGATATGGGGCATGGTCCTTCATAGTGCTGTATAAGCCACCTGTGTGATGCATGAGTTTGCAAAAATAAACATAGCTCATAGTACACAATGGTGTTCTCACCACTCCAGTGTGCAGTCCATCCTGAATACTAACTGCAGTAAAACAGCTGTTGTACTGTGCTGTGATGCATGAAAGCATAGCAGAGCATGGAAAACTATATGACAAGGTGTACTTTACTTTATGTTACTGTGCTCTGCTAACATTTCACTCATTAGTAAGGATGGCAGAGTTGGGCCATTATTGTAAGAAGGAATTGGGAGAATTTGATTCTATATGACATCATATTAATGAAAGCTTAGGAGAGACACTGTGTGGAGAGGATAAGGTCTGGTTCTGGTACAATGGTTGACTTTACTTTAGGGAACTTCATTGGGAGCATTGTTTTCACTCAGTCTGTCACTGAAACGACCAAAGAATTTTTATACATAACTACTGCCTGTATAATCTACATAGTTACACTTGGGTTTTCTGTTTAGTAAATTCTACTTCTGTAAAATCTTAGAATGTACAAATGTAACTGCTATATGTATATAAATGTAACTAATCTTGTGTTCAACTGTAGCTTAGTATAATGCAATGTAAGCAAATGGAGACTTTCCTGGTAAACAAAAACAAACAACCAAATAAATAAATACATAATTGGTCTTACAAATGTTAGATGACTACAGAGCACATTTATTTATGTATTTATTTGTTTATTTGTGTATTTATTTGACATTTGCTTACCGTGAAAGTCTGACTGGGTATGAGCCCATTTTTCAGTGGAGGCCCGGGGAGAAAAGCTTTACAGTACACATTAAACTGAATTAAAAAAATCAAACAATGGTTACAAATATTAAGATAACAGCAAAGTAGTACAATTTATGAATACAATAAAAGAAAATGAGCAAAATATAAGGCTAGCAGTAAAGATGACCATATATTTTATACAAAATAGAAGAGAGGTCGTAATATGCATGTTACATAATGATGCATAAAAAATATATAACAGAATACGTAATAGGTTGTAAAAGCCATATACTCTTTCTGGCAGGAGAACTAGGTAGTAAATTTCAGTCACAAATTCTGGGATAGATAAAGCTTAGTGTAAGAATAGAAAAGAAAAGACATTAGATTGTTAAGGAATTATAGAGAGGTGAGGCTAGAAAGTAGGTAATGCAGGAAGGGACGTGGGGAAGAAGGGAATTGAAAAGAGTACTAAGATGGCTTGGAGCATGAGCAGATCCCAATTACTGGCTAGATGTTCTTTCAGCCTAGACTTGAAGGAATAGTAGTGAGGTATGACCAAGTTGAACGAACACTAGTAAGAATAAAAAGATCAGCGACTCGCTAAAACCACAGCTTTATTGTAAATTTAGAATCACTGACTTAGTGCTTTCACCCACAACATTGGGCTTCTTCAGAGTGAGTGAGGTGTAAGTCTGATTGCCTCTAGAATGCTATTCCATCATTTGGCAACACAGTGAGAGTAACCCTGTTAGATCTTTGAGGTTTGTAAATAGATAGTAGATACTTGTGAGATGAGTGTAGGTTACTAAATGAAATATAGTTGAAGCAGTGATGATGATGTAGTTTGTGAAAATGAGGAGTTGTACAGTATTTTGTAAGTTAATGTTAGTTGACTAAAGGTGAGAAGGTGGGGTAGTTCGAGCCAATTTAGGGATTTGGGAGCTGAGCAATGATGAGAGTAGTGGGCCTACCCTGTGGCAAATTTAGTTATTTTATTATAACATTGACTAAGTTTTGCTTTGAGGGAAGAGTGAAGATTGGTTAGAACAGGTGAAACATATAGAAGGGAGGGTAAGAGATAAGTGGTGGCAATGGTTACTCTTGTGGAGTTAAAGATGTATTTCTTAGCCCTATACATCATACCCAAGTTAGAGATGTATTTTTTAGCCCTATACATCATACCCAATTTTTGATTAATTTTTTTAAGTTGTTGCTGATTTGTAGGTCATACTTAAGATTGTTGTCAATTGTTGTACCTAACAGTTTTGTATGTGAAACCACATCAATTGAAGTATTGTTCAGAGAAGTAATAGCAAAGTTAGAGGTATCTGGAGAAAATTGTTTTGATAAAAATAGTAGAAGTGAATTTTTTTGGGTTGAGTAGTAAATGGTTGTTGGTGAGCCAAGACTCAATGGAATTGAACGCTTCTTGTATTAAACTGTGTAGATGAGAGAGAGAGTCCTGGCAGAGCAGATTAATATAGAGTCATCAGCATATTGAATTAGGGTGGCTTGTTTGGTGGCATTACTAAGATGGTTAATAAAAATAAAGAAAAGTGGACATTGATATAAAAATTTATAAAATGGAGCTCTCAAAGCTACTTCAGATTATATCATATTAGACTGTTTGGAATGCATGAAATAAAGCATGTAGATATAAACATGCCTTCTCCAGCAAATCCTAAGTTGCTTCCCACATTCCAGTTTGGATATAATTCTTCTGGTCAGAACTCATCAGACTCTGCCTGAACTTCAATCTAGCTAACCACATTCAGCTATTGTTATGCAGTTTTGTGTTTATCATCAGCATGGGAAGCTTTTAAAGCCAGCCATGTCTTCTTCACCCATCTCTTGCCACACAGTTACTTGATTCAGAAAAGGAAGCATATTCTTCATGTTCTTAAGTAACTTAAAAGTTAATGGGTGAAAAGTATCAGCTGTATTATCTAATAAGACAGCAGTGTAGCACCAAGGGCTAAAGTTATGGGGTGCAATTATGCTCATCCTGCAGCCCTGC
Source organism: Protopterus annectens (assembly GCF_019279795.1). Classification (NCBI taxonomy): domain Eukaryota; kingdom Metazoa; phylum Chordata; order Ceratodontiformes; family Protopteridae; genus Protopterus; species Protopterus annectens. The sequence continues at coordinate 1,486,725,851 of NC_056744.1, read as the reverse complement.
GCTTGATTCCCACAGTTTCCTTTTGGATATTGTGAGATTCTGATTTCTGAGTAACTCACCTGAAGAGACCTATTCTCATGGATTATCCTTAAAACAGTTAGCTATGTGCAGTGACTCTCTCCTAGTTAGACGATAAGAATAAAAAAAAAATCACTCTGATAGTAGTTAGATCACTTTTAGCAGTTTATTCATCAAGGACTATTATTCAGGACAAATCTTTTCCTATTAGTGCTTCTGTCAGCTGTCAGAAATCTATGTGGCCTGTTGAAGTTCAACAACTTCACCTTCAGGTGAAAATACTAGTCAATTCACTCATTGTAAGACAGACTAAACTTTACATTCAGATAAAAATTCAAATCAGTTCACACTGTGTAAGACTGACTACACACTCAGTGTTTTTCATATTAACCAGTGCTGCAGTAGCCTTAGCCACATGGGTTATATCCTGCCAAGGATATAACAACTGGCCAGCTTCCAAAGCTTCAGGGCACCTTCCCTGCACCCAACCTGTCAAGTAGCTTGAGATGAGCTGACTAAATTATGTGTTTGGGTGCAAAGCCATTAGAGCTTTACTGCCACCAGAGCATACACTCTGAAGCTTCTGAGGATCAATGATTGGCTTGTGCTGCCCCTAGCTGGGCAGATAAGTTCTCTTTTGAGAAAAAAAAAAAACTTGCATTTTCTTATTTTTTACTTATGTTTTATTACTTTCCTCTTCAGAAAAGTTATTTAAAAGCTAGGAGTGTTGTGTTTTAACGGATTATTTCAAGGTTGTAGCATGCTTTTAAACAGAGCACTTATTGTCTCTGGCAGTTTAAAAGTGGTGTTATCTAACTGATAAACTATTTTCTGTGGAGAGATTATGTTTATTTTTAAGGTTGTGGGGCTGCCATAGTGTTTGAAAGTAAATTTTACTGTTATTTCTGTAAAAAAATGTATCTTTTGTGTACTGGTTGTTTTACTGACATTGTTGCTTGTTTTCCCCAGGGTAGGCACACCATTTTTGGCTGATCCTGGAACAGATTGCCACTCCCACAGTTGATCCTTCTTCCAGCCACAAAAAGAAAAGGTTAAACAAGCAGCCTTAGCCACCACAGCAGGCTAGGAATTTGCAACAGTTGCAGCTGGGTGACTGTGATGTGGCCATTTGTTGTACCTCAGACCAGTCATCTTTTACACTGGATCCCTCTAGTGTAGCACCTACAGCCACTGTGGACCAGGGGTTAACCATGTCGTTTGCAGCTTTTGGGGTCCGCTAAGTGGCCAAGGGAAAAACACTTTTGTTGGTCCTGGGAGAGAGAACAGGGAAGGTTTCCTCATTGTGTCAGAATGTTGTGCCATCCCTGGGGAAACAATGGCTGCCATTAGTACCAAGACTGGACCCATTTTACCTGTCAAAAAGAAACAGAAAACCAAGCATGTATTGCATGTATTTGCTCCTCCTCAAATTTCTTTGGATAGGGGTAGTTTATTGGGACTGGCTTAGGGTTTGATTCAGGCTATTGATCCCACCTCTTTTCTAGAAGAGATTCTAGATTCTGTATCTGAACAGGAAGATGCGGAGACAGAGTCAATGTTTTGTCGTCAGATTTCTGATTCAGGCTCAGATGAGAGCTCTCTTTTTGATTCTCCCTGTGGGGGTTATCTTTCTCTGAGACTATTGCTAGAATGTCACATTGTTTTTAGTGGAGAACACTGAGGTTTCTCACTCCCTCAAAGAATAGTATTAACTGTTACAGAAGAATTTTCCAGAACTTACACTCATTCCTCCTGTTCTGTCTGCTTTAGAGGATGTGTGTCTTACTGCCTGCAATTTTCCTGATAGTCAGCCAGATGTCTCTAAAAAGACAGATATTATATATAAAGTTCCTCACTCTTTTAAATGCTTATACACTATTCCCAAACCTGAGACAGCAGTCTTAGCTGACACCTCTGCTGCCAAGCACTTAGTTAATTCCAATCCTACTTTTTCTAATAAGGATGGGGAAATTATTGATATGTATGGGGAAAAATGTATACTTCTGCAGCTTTGAATTTCAGAATTTTAAATTGTCAGGCTCATATGTTAAAGTTTATTCTGACATATGAGAGTGTGAGGAACGTTTTATCTGCAGTTTCTTCATGTGGAAAAAAAAAACTGCTTTAAATAACTTAGTTTCTTCTATTGTGCAGGTTACTACTAATTGTTTGCTGTGTGTGTATGACTCTGTTAATACTTCCTGCAGGGCTATGGCCACTGGCATATTTTTTATGAGATTTGCTTGACTGCATTTTCAGAACATTCCATATGATGATAAAAATTATATTTTAAATTCTGCCTTGGATAGAGATTTATTGTTTGCCCCCTCTACAGCACACGTGATCAAAAAGTGTGATGAAAGGGGCAAGCTCATCCTAGAAATCTCTAAGAATTTTCAGCCCTCCTTTTTCCAAATTGCCCAAGGGATTTTCTTTCTCCTCATCCAATTTCACCAAAAACAGAATAGCCTCTACAGAATTCAGAAAAAAACATATGTTTAAAAAGAAACGGCAAGGAGATTCCAAAAAGAAGTCTGAAATCTCCCTTAGCCAAGGAAACTCCAACAAGTCTGAATGACTATTCAAGAGACATTGTGACCCCCTCCCACTCTGGTCTGAATCTCCATTTTTCTGTTTGGCAACAGATTGTTTCAGACAAATGTGTTCTGAAAATTATTCATCAGAATTAGGGATGGCAGTGGGATGAAATTCCCCCTTTCCAGGAGTTCATTCCTTATTCTGCAGATCAGACTGTTTTGTTTCCACCTGTTTTTCATCACATGTGGTCACAAGAAGTGATAGAACCAGTTCCTCCTTCCCAGGTGGGGAAGGAGTTTATCAAGGATGTTCCAAGTTTCAAAGAAAGAAATGCTTGGAGACCAGCTCTTAATCTTGCTTTTTTATACCTGTTTGTGATAGTCCCCAAATTCAAAATGATATCACTTCATGACCTGTTGCCTCTTCTTCCTCCTTCAAGTTTCCTGGGAACACTAGATTAAAAAGATGGTTATCATCATGTCTCTATTCATCCAGACGTCAGGTGTTTCTTAAGGTTTTGTGTGTCTGGATCACATTATCAGTTCATTGTCTTACCCTTTGGACTATCCACTGCACCAAGAGTGTTCAAAAAGTGTCCATATCCAGTTATAACCCAGTGCAGGCTACATGGTATCCACATTTTTTTCTGTATTTAGGTAACTTGCTTATCTTTGCAGAGTCTTTTCCAAAATGTCAGGAATCTCTCTCTTTGGTGAAAGATCTCCTGCACAAGGTGGGATTCCAAGAGAACATTCAAAAGTCTTTCTTTACTGTCTCACACAGGATTGTATTCCTGGGGTGTCAGCTAGATACCACAGTTCAAATAGATTGTCTTCCACAGGAAAAATAAATCTTTATAGGTTCATAGGTTCATAAGTAGGTACTAGGCTATTGGCCAGAGGGCCTACGTAAGCCTAGCCAACAAGGTTCCCTGGCTTACGCCACCCAAGAAAGTTATTTTCCTGTGCCACTGTCGAGCAGAGACACAGAAGTGATCCCCGGGGTGTATTTCCCATTTCCCATCCACTCATCAAGATTTTTCTTGAAGAGTGCTAATGAAGAACTTTGCTTGACATAGATGGTAGCCTGTTCCAGAGTATGGGAAGTCTCTGGGACAGGAATCTATCCCTCTAGCATGTCCTGTTTATTGTGGTGACAAGGTGTAGGTCCCTAGACCATGTAGCTCGGAGGGAGTGGGACTTCTTTAGATGTAGCATGTCCATCAGCTCTGGGTTTGACATAGCTTTATATGTTAGGCAGAGATCACCTCGGAGTAGGCGATATGCTACTGAGTAAAGCTGGAGTTTTTTTGAGACGGTCAGTGTAGAGCATCTTTTTGAGGCCAGTAATCATCTTTGTGAGGTACTTCTGTGGCCTTCCCAGCTGCTGCAAATGTCTTGTGAGGTACATTCCAAAAGGGGCGTTGTACTCTATAATGGGTCTAATGAGTGTCGAGTAGAGGGGAACAATGACCTCTTTTTTCCTGGGTGAGAACCCTTTTATGATGAGGTGTGCCACGTAGAAGGACTTCCTGACTACTGTGGTGATGTGACTATCAAAGGACAGACTACTGTCCACCTGGGTCCCAAGGTCTCTTATCACACATTCAGTGTTAAGCTGTCTATGTAGTAGTTCATGGGTACAGAGTTTTTACCAAAGGGGATGACAATGCACTTTTTGGCATTGAGCTTGAGGCCATGGCTCTGACATCAGGCACCTGTTTCAGCGAGGTCCTTCTGTAGGATTTCCACATCATTTGGGGGAATCGACTATGGCTCCTAGTTTGCAGTCATCTGCGAACATCATTAGCCAGAGGCCTTCTGTATTAGCTTGTACTTCAGAGAAGTAGATACCAAACAGGAGAGGTTCCAGGACTGAACCCTGTGGTATTCCACTTGCCACTGGCTTGCGGTCAGATTTGGAGTGTGTAACTTTTACAGTGTGGGTTCTGTCAGTGAGCCAGTTGGCAACCCATCTTGTGACATCGGGATTTATACCTAGTTTAGTGAGTTTAGCTGTAATTCCAGAATGGGGGATGGTGTCGAAAGCCTTGGCAAGGTCAAGATAGGCTGTGTGAACCACCTTACCCTCATCTGCGGCTTTGGTGACTGCCTCAAAGAAGTCAATCAGGTTCAGAAGTCATGATCTGCCTTTCCCAAACCCGAACTGGGTGGGATCCAGAGTTTGAAGGTTACCACTGTCTTTGTCTTTGTTTATGAGTTCTATGATGATAAGTTCCATGGCCTTGCAGACCAGGCTTGTCAGGCTAATAGGGTGATAGTTCTCAGGATCAGTGGTGTCTCCCCCTTTGTGAAGTGGGATAACTGTTGCTGTATGCCATTCAGTGGGTACAAAGCCTGATGTGAGGCTATGATTGAACATGGTGCTTAGATGGGGAGCCAGTTCGTTCTGAAGTTCGTGTAAAATGCAGCCTGGGATGTTGTCCAGTCCCATGGATGCTGTGTTTTTGGCTTTAGAGAGTGCAGCTTTTACCTGAATAGTTGTGATTACAGGGACTCTGCATTCTTGCTGCATAGATATGGATCAGATTTCAGTCACTATGAGGGAATGCCTCCAGATTTTGGGTCTCGTGGCATCTGTGATTCTCATGATACCTGTGGCAAGACTCTACATGAAAAAGATACAATGGTATCAGAAATTTCTTTGCTGCCAGCATCAACACCCATTGTCTTTTCAGATCCCAGTACTGGGGGTTGTCAGAAGAGGAATCACTTGGTGGAGACAACAGATTTATTTAAATCCAGGTCTCCCCTTCTCCCTCCCCGCTCCAAAACAGTCAGTCACAACATATGCTTTAGACTTTGCTTGGGGAGCAGTTTCAAGAGAGAGATAAAAGTGCAGAGGATGTAGGACACCAAAGACAGATGCAAGCACATGAATATCAAGGTGATGCTTGCCTTGATTAAGACACTAGACACTCTGAACCATCTTTGGTCCCTGGGACCTCTTCAGGAACTATCTTTGGTCCCTGGGACCTCTTCAAATGGTTACAGACAATACCACAGCAATGTGGTATATCAAGAAGCAAGGGGGAACCAGGATGTACCCCCTTTGCAGACTACCCATGTTAGCTTTGGTTATAGCTTTACAGCACAGTCTCACTCTACAGGTATCCTACATTCCATTAGAGCAAAACTGTGTAGCAGATAAACTGAGCAGTACCAGGGCAGACCCTCATGAATGTAAACTAGATCCTGGGGTCTTCCAATATTTGATTCAACTGTGGGGAGTTCAAGTAGACCTCTTTGTCTCCTCTATGAACAATTAACTGGATATATTCTGTTCCAGGACTCCATGGAAGACAGATGCCTTTTATATTCTTTGGACAAGAATGCTCATGTATGCCATTCCACTCTTTCCACTAATATCTAGGATAATTCTGAAGATTCAGAAAGAATCCCCCAAGATAATTTGGTTTCTTCCTTCCAGCCCAAGCAACCAGGGTTCTGTCTTCTTTTGTAAATGACCGGGGCAATTTCCACAAGCTACTCACTCAAGAATAGGGGTGTTTGATACACCCTGACATCAATCATCTTCAACTGACTGCCTGGATGATAGGATCCTAATTCTTTTTAGACACCTGGTTTCTGTGGATGCAGCGAGTACTAATGCAGGCAAGAAAGCTTGCTACTAGAAAATCCTATATTAGCAAATAGAAAAGGTTTTCTAGCTGGTGCTAATAACATAACCAGAACCCATTCAGGGCTAGTTGCTCTCTGTTTTTACAATATTTGTGTGAATTACTATCCTATGGCCTTTCTTATTCTTCCATCAATGTACATTTATCAGCCATTTCAGCATGTCTGCCCACAGATCCTCCTCTTTCAAGGCAGTTGTGTGTCAAAATAATCTTGAAAAGGGTTTTACATAAGAAGCCTCTAAGTATAGCAATAGTCCTTCGTTGGGATTTTAATTTTGTGTTAGAAAAACAAACGCTTTTCCCAAGCTAATCTGGCTGACTTGGGGTTTCTTTACATGGAAAACAGTTGCATTGATTGCTGTAACCTGTACAAGAAGGGTATCTAAGTCACAAGCTTTTATGGTGAGTCAACCCTGCCTCATATTCCACAAGTACAGGGTTTCTTTGAGAATTAATCCTTTTATGCCTAAAGTTGCATCCAAGTTTACTTTAAATCAAACTATCCTTTTACCCATTTTCTTTCCTGAACCTAAAAATGAGGGGAAAGGATACTCCATACTTTGGATGTCCACAGACAACTCAGGTATTATCCTGACAGAACTAAATCATTCAGATCATCGGCTCAATCGTTCATTTCTTGTAAAGATAAGAAGACAAGATAACCCGTGTCAAAACTATTTACAAAAATGGAAGTCTACAGCTATTACCTTTTGTTATACTCAGCATGACATATCTATTCCAGACAGGGTCAAGGCCCACTCTACAAGGACTTTGGTTTCTTCTATGACTAGTTGGAAAGGGTTGGATTCAAGAAGTATTGTAGAAGCTGTTACTAGGTCCTCTGCACATATTTTCACAAAGCACTATAAACTGAATTTCTTCTCTATGTCTAAATCATGCTTTGCTAGGACAAGTCTCCTGGGACTCTTGGACTCTTCTCCTTCCACCTTGTAAATATAGTTAGCTATTGTAATCTACCTATATAGCAAAGACTACTGCAGCAGTGACCAATATGAAGAACATAGTGCAGTTGTGTAAGTTGATCACTGTTGCAGTAGCTGCTCTATCCCTCTGTCCCCATTTTTTTTTGTGCATTTTTTATGCTGGGTGTGGACATTTACTTTTTGTTATTCCTGACCTTGTCCTTTCAGGACCGAGCCTTGCTCTCTTTGTTGGCAGGAAAGCACTGAAGGAGTTTGGACCCAAACTTTGCTTTTAGTCAGCTCAGCTTGGGCTACTTGACAGTTTGGTCCATGGAAGGTACCCTTAAGCTGTGGAAGCTTGCTGATTGTTACATCCTTGGCAGGATATCACCCATATGTGTAAGGCTACTGCAGCAGTAATCATTCAACCATCTACTGTTATGGAAAGTTCAGCTTAATACAACTGAACTTTATTCAGTTTAACTGGTCTCATTCCTTCCTGAAAATAGCAACAGTTGCATTTATTGACCTGTGTTACCGAAGTGCAAGATGTATTCTCTGGTTTGGTGGTGTACAACATTTTCTAGTGTGACTGTATTCATATCTAAATTTTTGTTACTATCTCACTTAATTGTCAAAGCCCCAGACTGCATTAAGTGTTGTTTAAGCTAAGTGAAAAACACAAATTATAAGGGTAGGTGTTCATTTTAGCAAAAAGTTTGTTTTTTTTATATTATTTTTGTCTGATCATACTCATTTTTTCCTGTAACCATGCAGAAATGGCATGTTGGTGCTTATTAACTCAGAGGAGGTACTAGTCAGTTCTTTTAGTATAACTTAGTCTAAAATAGGATGGTATGATGTGAAGTTCTTAAACTTCTGTTACTGATATATTTACATTCCTGAGCATGAATTTCAGGCTATACACTTTCAGTCTTTCTTTAAGGCACAGTAGACTTAATGTTACCTAACTAGAGAGAATTAAGAATAGGGTTTTGCTGAGTTTAAAGGGTACAGTGCAACAACTGTCAGGAAGTATTCAGACATGGATATAATGTGTTTCTGTTGCATAAATTCTGACAAAACTCCTAATATGTTTGATGTAAACATAGCATGACGGGCTCAGATGACTAAAGCATTCTTAATGCATTTAGATTCATGGGCTTATCCTACTTTTGCTCTTCCTCAAATCAGTTCCTCTTTTGGGTCTTGATTTAGGTACTGTATATTAGTTCATCTCCTTATGTTGTTTCTTTTATAGGAAGTTATTCTGGTTTGTCTGTTTGAAACTGCATTTGGAGGAGATATTAGTTTAAAGAATCCACCTCAAATGTACAAACTGCATTTGGAAGAAAGGCAAAATGTTGACCATAAAATGAAGAAATATCACAGTCAACTTTCCATTATAATGAAATGTCAAGCAGTTGGATGTTCAAATAAAACAAATGTGCAGAAAATTAAATAAGCTGTGAGTATTAACTGCATCACATAAAACACATGAAACTTGCAAACAAATAAGTTGCTTTTTAAATATCTTTTGCAAGAGGGATACTCCTCCTGTGCTTACCAGTGATAAACAAATAAGGATTATGGGAATTTTATTCCTCAAAATGTTGCAAGTAAAACTTGTAAAACACTAAATAAATCCACTATGTGTGTGTGTGTGTGTGATATCTATACACGTATGTAGATAGATATAGCTATGTGTGGCTTTGAATTTACTAGTGGCTTTGATTTTGGAATAAAGTGTTTTCTTCATCCTGACACAGCTTTATTTTGTGTGTGTGTGTGTGTGTGTGTGTGTGTGTGTGTGTGTGTGTGTGTGTGTGTGTGTGCGTGCACACACGTCACAAAGAATTGGATGAAATGTGAAGATAATGGCAGGGATTCTCAACATTTAGGCATATTGTGGTAATTGAATTTGTGTGTCAAGCAGCCATACACACTATGTGGATGATTCCAAAAAACAGGCTCCATGGCATGACAACTCCACAAACCTCAGTGAGCATGGTATATATGGTAATGGCTATAACGACATAATAATGAGCAATGATATTAAAATATAAGGCTCCCTTTGAGGCAAAACAATCACAGAGGATACTGCTGTTCTGAAACAGACTCACCATTTACATAAAACAAAGCTCATCTCTGTCACTATTCAAGCACAACTTGGAAATATGGATGGGAAACAGAACATTTACCCCAGGATTGCCCCCTGTACTACTAATGGACAGAGCCACCTCCTAAATGTTTTATCGCATGCATGGGTCCCCTCAAATTATTTATGGTGTGATCCCAGTTATTCTCCCTAGGGTACTATGTAATTATCAGTCATAGAGTAGGTAAGTCAGTCTAACACCAAATGGGATAGGTTAAGTAATGCACCTAAAGGGAAATTGCCTAGGCTTAAAATGGCCTGCCAGGGCATTTAGCCTAGTACTTACCTATGAACAACATGGTGGAATCATTCAGAAAAGTATAAATGTTGTGCAACATTGTTGTTTTCTCAACAAAAATAGTATAAGCATATATATATATATATATATATATATATATATATATATATATATATGTGTGTGTAAAAGCTATATGTAAAATAGTGTTAGTGTATACAAAAAAACAGCTCCAGGTTGTGCAGATCTGTAGGCAAACCAAGTCACGAAGTGCAAAAGGCAGGGTACAGTTATCATCATTTCCACAGTTGTGGAATGGAGATGACTTTACTAGGAATTATACTTGATTATGCCTCTACCCTGGATAGTGTTCTCACTGAGGCTCCCTTGCTGACATAGCGCAGATTTGTCTGTCTGGTGACTATGCTAATTAGAGATCGGCTCACCATTGTATTTGCATTGCTCCGTTTGTATGATGAGTACTCCTAGTAATCATTGTGCTAATGGATGTTTGATTCTGTGCAGATACCTAGGTCACTGTTTGCAGCACTGCGAATATGCATTCCAGAACATTGCTGTAGGGGAAGAGTTGTAATTCTTCATATAACTTTATGGACATAGATTCGCAGTAGTGCATGATTCTCTCATCAGCACACACAGAAATACAAAACCTGAGTGATTTACACCCTTAAGTGTCATTATGAACTATAATAATGCAGCCACTATATTACATCAGCTTGCCACACATAGCACAAATGAGGTGCCCCTTGATGACCATCAGTGTGCAGCAGCTGGGACATGCGACATATCATTTGAGCACCGATTGTCTGCCATTTTGTACCAATATTCTTCAAGGTCAGACATCATGGCTAGAGAATGAGAAGGTAGTGCTCCTGTTAGAGTGCAGAAGTGGTTTGAGAAAAACTCAAAAATGCTTACATATTTACCTGCTTGATACAGACTACAGTGCCAGACACTCCAGCAGAAGGACTATAAAGGGCTTCAGTATAATACTAAAGCCTGAAATAACTCATCATAGGCAGTCCACCATGTCACTAGCATCCTTTGCATGGGAGAACAGTGCCATCTCCATTACTGTGAAAAGGGATATCACAAGCCTGACCTCCTTGGAATTTGGGAGGACGAAGTAAAAGATCAGGCACAAGCTATCTACTGTATGTCAAACTTGCATGCATACATACATACAAATGTTTCAAGCATGGGCATTAAAGTCCTTCTAGCTTGCCAATATGCCAAAACACTTGTTCCCATAATAAATATCCAGGCTGTTCTTAAAAATATCTAAACTAGCACTTGCTTTAATGTAATTTGATAGTCTGTTCCAAGCTTCAGCTACTCTGTCAGAGAACCAGTTTAGTACACTTCTCATTCCTATAGAATCTTCTACATAGGTTATCTGACGATTCTCTAGTACTTTTTGGTAACCCCAAATATTCCCAGAGGTAGTTGTCCCTAAATGCCCTATATACCTGAATAAGATCTCCTCTTAAATATCTGTAAGAGACACTGTACAAGTTCAGATATTTTAGTCTTTCATAATAACTTAGATTTTCACATCCATGGATGCCCTTAGTATATTTCTGCTGTACTCTTTCCAGTTTATTCATGCTTGTTTTCCTATAGGGTTTCCATATTGTTATTCCATACTCAAGTTTGGGTTTAATATAACTAACAAACAATGACTTCATTATGTTTGATTTCCTAGACTTTATAAATCTTTTTATACAGCCTATAGTTCTATAACTATCATTAGCCAATTGGTTGATATGATTAGAAAAACTCATAGCTGAATCTACCCATATACCCAGGTCCTTAAATGAGTCTACAGTTTCAATCGCTGTGTGCTGTATTAAATATTCACCTTTCAGTTTATGTCTTCCAAATCTCATATGCTTAGTTTTTGATGTATTTATCAACATATTATTCTCCTGTGCCCAAATGGTCAATTTAGTCAAATTATTTTGCAGACATGCCTTATCTGTAACACTTGTAATCAGTTTACCCAATTTCAGGTCGTCAGCATATAGACTGTAGAACACCTCAGATGAAAAAGTAAGGTCTGAAAGATAAAATTTAAACAAGTAAGGGCCTAGTACAGAGCCCTGTGGGACACCTTGACTGTAACCAAGGATTTCACCTGTCCAGTTGGTGTGTGATACTTGCCAAGTCCTATTTGTAAGCCATGCAGCTATCTATCTTATCAACAGTACATCAATACCTAGTTGTACTAATTTATTGATCAGTGTTTTGTGCATGACCCTGTCAGATGCTGAAGTTAAATCTATATAAATCACATCACAGCACAATTTTTCATTCATAGCTGTTATTATATTGTTATAGAACATCATGTTACAGGTGGTTGTTGTTGTTATGTCTTTCGGCTTTTCCCGGTTAGGGGTCGCCACAGCGGAACTCCGGTCCGCTAATGATTAGCAGTAGATTTTTACGTGCCGAGTTGCCGGCCCTGACACACAACCTTCAACGAAGGTACACCCATTCACGCATGTCTCCACACAAAAGACGCTCTAGCTGAGAATCGAACAGGACAACTTCTTACTGTGAGGCGACAACGCTACCGCAGCACCACCAACGCATGTTCCTTCATGTTACAGGTGGTAATAGATCTATTTTAAACATATGCATGCTGATATATGGTTTCAAGTCCCAACCTATCCAGTTTTGACAATAACTTATCCAGTATTACCTTCTCCATTATTTTTCCACAACATGAAAGCAGACTTAAGGGTCTGTATGATTCTGGGTTTGTCCTACTCCCCTTTCCCTTAAAGACAAGTTTAATAAGTGCATGTCTCCAGTCTTGAGGAATCTCCCCATATTTATATGACCTAGTGAATAATAGATGTAATGACAGCATAAGTTCTTGCTTAAGTGTTCTCAAATCATTATTACTTATTCCGTCTCCTCCCTGCGCTTTGTTTGGATCCACTTTGCACAGTTCTTTTTTAATATAATCTAATTTTATTCCAGTATCTGGGGTTACCTGGATGTCACTAGGACAACTTACCACCCCTTTTGTGGAGCCAAACTGTTTTGCATAAGATTTTGTAAATATATCTATAATCTGTTGTGTCTGAGAATAAGTTTTAGAATCTGCACACAGTTTATCAATTTGTGTATCTTTACTCCTTCCACATCTTATGTATCTATAAAAAAGTTTCCTATTATGCTCAATATCTTTATATAAATTTTCTTCAAATTTTTCTTGATCTTGTCTAACACTATGCTTAATCTGTTTGTCCAGCTCGTTTATTTCAGTTTTCAAAGTTGTAGTTCAACCTCTCTTTCATTTCTTATATTTTTTGTCTCTCAACTTAATCAGGTATCCTGTTCTTAGGGAAATATACCCCCCTGATGTTACGTGCCTAGATCCTGATGTTAAACATTTTTTTGACTTTTTGAACTCAAACAATTTCTCTTTCAAAATTTTCCACATTCCATCTGCAGTTTTTTCACTGAACACCTCACTCCAGTTAGTTTTATATAGCAATATTTTTGCTTCCCTATAATCTGTAATTAGCCTTCTGTGCATTGGCTTAGATTTCAGTTTGGCAGAATTATCTAGCAACAAATTAACCTTTAAGACCCCATGATCACTGCACATCAATGGTGGTAAAACTTGACTTTAAGTTACAGTAATTTCTTTATGAACACAAACAATATCTAGTATATTCCGTCCCCTTAACTTATCTCAACTACGCATTTAAACCTGCAATGCATGAAATACACAAATATAACAAAGTACTCTTTTTATTTCTATAGCCCCTGGCAAAATTTAAGTGAATGTGCAGCTTTACAGGAGAAGACTGGAGTACCTAAGAGAGATGACTGACTATACAGTGGATATAAAAAGTGTACACATCCCCATTAATATGCCAGGTTTTTGTGATATAAAAGAAATGAGACCAAAATAAATCATTTTAAAACTTTTCCCACCTTTAATGTGGCCTATAACCTGTACAATTCAATTGGAAAACAAACGAATCTGTTAGGGGAAAAAATATAAAAAATAAACAATGTACAATATGTGTGTTGCATAAGTGTGCAAACCGTTGAACTAATACTTTGTTGAAGCACTTTTGCTTTAATTACAGCATTCAGTCTTCTTGGGTACACACCTGCCATCAATTAAAGAGACTCTAATTAACCCCAAATAAAGTTCAGCTGCCCTAGTAGGATCTTCCTGACATTTTCTCAGTTGCCTGCTACAGAAAAAGCCATGGTTTGCAGAGATCTTACTAAGCATCAAATGGATCTCATTGTTGAAAGGTATCAGTCAGGAGAAAGGTACAAAAAAATTTCCACAGCATTGGACATACCATGGAATATCAAACAGTGGAGAAAATATGGGACAACAGTGACATTGCAAGGAACTTGACACCCCTCCAAAATTGATGACAAGACAAGATGAAAAATGGTCAGAGAGGCTGCCAAGAGACATACGGCAACACTGAAGGAGCTGCAGGAATTTTTGGCAAGTACTGGTTATGTACTATATGTGACAACAATCTCCCATATCCCCCATATGTCTGGCCTATGAGGTAGGGTTGCAAGACAAAAGTCTTTTCTTATACAGAAAAACATCCAGGCCTGGCTACAATTTGCAAAACAATACATCAAGTCTCCCAAAAGCATGTGGGAAAATATGTTATGGTCTGATGAGACCAAGATTGAACTTTTTGGCCACAATTCCAAAAGGTATGTTTGGTGCAAAACAGCACTTTGCATCACCAAAAGAACACCATCCACACGGTGAAGCATGTTGGTGGCAGTATCATGCCTTGGGGTTGCTTTTCTTCAGCTGGAACTGGGGCTTTAGTCACGGTGTAGCGAACTATGAACAGTTCCAAACACCAGTCACTTTTGGCGCAAAACCTTAAGGCATCTGCTAGAAAGATGAAGATGAAGAGGAATTTCACCTTTCAACATGACAATGACCCCAAGCATGCATTCAAATCAACAAAAGAATGGCTTCACCAGAAGAAAATTAAGTTTTGGAATGGCCCAACCAGAGCCTAGACCTAAATCCAATAGAAATTCTGTGGGGTGACCTGAAGAGGGCTGTGCACAAGAGATACCCTTGCAATCTGACAGATTTGGAATGCTTTTGCAAGGAAGAGTGGGCAAATATTGCCAAGTCAGGATATGCCATGCTGATAGACTCCTACCCAAGAGGACTGAATGCTGTAATTAAAGCAAAAGGTGCTTCAACAAAGTATTAGTTTAAGTGTGTGTACACTTATGCAACCAGCTTATTGAATGTTTTTTTATTTTTTATATTTTTCCCCTAACAGATTTGTTTGTTTTTCAATTGAATTATACAGGTTATAGGTCACATTAAAGGTGGAAAAAAATTTGAAATGATTTATTGTGGTCTCATTTTTATGAAACCTAACATTTTAACAGGGGTGTGTATACTTTTTATATCCACTGTACCTAGTTCAGAATGTAAAGCTTTTAATATTAATAGTACAAAAGATTCAGTCCCAAATTGTAAACCTTTCGTACACCATTGCCAGTTCTGTGATAACAACATGATTAATTTTATCATGCTTCTTATGGAATTAGTATTGAAAAATTTTTTTTTCACATTTGAGGGGGAGCATTTTAAACAAAAGAAAGTTTTAGTGATGGGTGCCAGTTGCACACCCACCTATGCCAATTTAGTTATGTATTCATGGGAAAAGCGTTATATACTTATTTCTAATTATTATTCCAAATGGCACTTCTATTTTCATTGCCTTGACAACCCCTTTTTGATATGGAAAGGCAAGATGGAGGATATCCCTGAATTTGTATACTATCTTAATAACATCTGCGGGTATTTTCAATTTACATATAATAGTTCAAAGGACAGTATGGGCGGCCACGGTGGTGCAGTGGTTAGCATTGCTGCCTCACAGCAAGAGGTTCTCCGGTTCGATCCTCGGTTGGGGTGCCTTCTGTGCGGAGTCTGCATGTCCTCCCTGTGGTCGCGTGGGTTTCCTCCGGGTGCTCTGGTTTCCTCCCACATCCCAAAGACATGCTGCAGACGGATTGGACACTCTAAAATTGGCCCTAGGTGTGTGTGTGTGTGTGCCTTCTGTGGAAGGTTGGGCACTGGGCTGGAAACTCGACACCGTAAAACTCCACTGCCAGTTAATGTGTGGACAAGGTGATCTGCTGTGGCGACCCCTAACTGGGAAACAGCCGAAAGAAGAAGAAGTTCAAAGGACAGTATAGATTACTTGGATGTCACAATTTTTAAGAACTATGAAGAAAATATTTTTTGCTCTAAATTATATAGCAAACCTACATATTCAAATACATATCTGGACTATACAAGTAATCATCCTTGTTATATTAAGAAAAATCTGGTAAGGGGCCAGATGATTAGAGCCTAAAGAATGTGCTCTAATTTAGAAGATTTGAGAATTGTAATTTCTAAATTAGTTACTATGTTTGCAGAGAGGGAATATCCCCCGGATTTGTTAAAAAAAATACTGATAACATTCTTTCTGAATGGGGTTCAAGATACTAACCATTATTAGGCACAGGAGATTTTCTAATGACAAGTGACCAACAAAGTAATAAAATATTTGTCGACTCTATGGTGTTATATTATGGCAGTTTTAGTAGAGAAGTGAGAAAGATTATTACTAAGAACTGGATAATTTTCCACTCTAATACAGAGTTGATTACAGATTGGGTGTTACACCAAGTTTCATCTACAAGACAGAATTTAATTTAAAATATCTTCTGGAGCACCCCCTCCTGGATTCCAGTCATAAGAGAGGTACAAAAAATGTGGTGCATGTGCATTTTACCCATATATACTACATAAACAATATGTTATAGTTGGCAACCCACCACAAAATGTACAACTTGATTCGTGTGACTGCAATAGTAAGGGGTTGATTTACATTGCAGTAAGCCAAAGTTGTGGTTCCTTTTATGTGGGTATGAGCGAGACAGCATTCAAGAAAATATTATATGAATACCTATATGTTATCCAACATGAAAACAATAATAATGCGTTGTAAAGACACACTTTAAATTGCCCCCACCCCAACCAGTTCCTTCTTGGTATTATTGAAGTTGTCAAATATAATATGGGGAGGGGGACTGGGTTAACAATATTGCCATGAGAGAGTTGTATTCGCAACTCAGAGTAATTGCAGTAGTACCACCTGGTTTAAATGATCATGTAAACTTGGGACCTATCCTGAAGTACAGGGCTAGTGTATTTCGTTAACATTTGTACTGGGTAATATACAATTTATACTTGTGATTTGTAACAGTTTATTATATTGTATGTTAATGGGTTAGAAAGGTAGGGTTGATTTTTTAAAATTTTTTTTTTATTTAATCGGTTTTAAATAAGAGTTACTGTTTTTGGTAAAACTCTTTTAGGGGATTTTGATGTCCATAATGTGTGTGTCTTCAGAGTTTTTTTATGTGGAGATCTTTATTAATGGTAATATGCCTTTTAATGCATTTGCATTTTTAATTGAGAACAATTACGTATATAAGTGGTTGGTCTTTAGTTTATTACTTGTTTTTCTGATGATGTGCTTGATTTACAAACATGAAAGTGCTCAATAAATTTTGTTTGGAATTTATTGCCTGGTTTACTATCATGTCACATTTACCTGCTGTGGGCTTGTGAGTTTCTTAGTTCTGTGATAAACTACCATAGAGCAAAGGTAGCATGTGTGCTTCTGCATACATACTGTTATACAGTGCTGTTTGCTGCTCAGGATGTTAAGGATCGGAAGCTTGTGGGTCAATCCTCCCCCTTTTGTCATCGCAAAATATTTCAGGTGAGGTTTCTGTCTTCTTATAATACATATAGCATTGGATGGAGGAAATATGTATGATCAAATTTTTGGGTGGCTGAACATTTGCATCATAAACAATATTTGCCATCACAGTTGTTTCCCTTGCTTATCACCTAGGAATTAATGTGTCTAAGCAGCATGATTTTTTTCTATATGTATATTTGTCTCAGACATCAGTGCTGTGTCTCAGACTAGACAGCCCTGCTGATTTGTTAGGTCGCTTATCACATTAATCCTCTATCTGTTAGTCTGCTAATATTGTTGGTTATAGGTTCTTGTCACCATATTAGCTGTATATGTTTACAGCCTTTATGAACTGAGAAGTGTTTCTTGGTCCATAAGGTATATTATATTTAACTGTATCATCATTAAAATATATATCAACTTCACTTTGACTCTGTATTAGTACTTCTCCCCTTCTTTGTCAATATCTTTTCTAATCCGTACATTTATTTTATGTTTATTTTGTTTCTCTCCATTTATTTTTACTGTTACATGTAGCAGCAATATGACTTGCACCCATCCCTTGGGCAAGGGCTGTCATGCACTTAGAGGTAGCAGCAGCATTGCCACCACCACCACCTCCAAAAGCACCCAGCACATTTGGGTCCCAGTCAGCCACAGTTGCCTTCATGCCTCCTGTTCTGCCTGCACCTCTTTCTTTATGTGGCCATGCACTGGATACTATGAAAGTTGTACTTTGTAAAAGCAGTGCCAGTGAAGATGAAACCTGTGTTACCCTTCAGCAGCTGGCAGATAATGTGCAGGAGCTTATCAACAGGAAGTTGGATGCCTGAACTGGCCATATGGAAAACCTTCCACAGTGACTGGTTGAGTTGTGACTCTGTCCAACACTGTCTACACATTCTGAGACAGAGCCCAGGGATGATGGCATACTGGCTGATGAGTATTTTCTCACTGGGTCACAGCTAGCACTGACTGCAGCTGCAAACATCCCATCCTGTCCCCATCCTGGTATTCTCCTTTGTTTTCTGTCTGTGCCCCCTCTCAATTGGTTGCTAAAGCCTTCCCCGACCATTGCCTTCCTTGAGTTTTTCTGATATCTCATTTGTCATTGTATTCTCCCTCCCTCATTGTATCACCTCAGACCCTGTCAGTCATGTCTGTCTTGTACATCTCAATAGTGCCTAACTTAACCTCTTCCTTTCTCTTACATTCCTTACTTGCATTCCCAATGTACCTTATTTTTTAAGTATGAAAAATGTGCTACTGTCCCATAAAAAATATGCTCCACCTTCTCCATATCCACCTTACACATTCTATAGTTGTTCTTCAGTTCTTCCCTCCCCTTTCTTCCACTTTTCATGTTTTTCCTATACTTCCATTTCCATAGTTTAATCTGCTCAAGAAATAGATTCAAACACTTCACACATGTCCAGCGAGGATTTCCACATCACCTTCCTTTTATGATTACACTGTGCATAGCAAGTCACAAAGAGCAGTGTCGATGCTCATGTACAAATGATGGGAAGTGACACTGCTCACTGCACAAGTACAACTACTACCATGCATTACATAGATAGGCCTCAGCCACCAACATTGGTTGAGCGAATTAACTCAGTGCCATTGCACAGCAGTTGTAACATACAACACAGCATAAAACAAATATATTTTGTCTCACTGCTTCTGTATCTCAAGCTGTAAGTGAATTGCTTTACCCTGTATAAGGAGGAAAGTTGTGGGTTCAAATTCCCTTTGGGTTGGATGGTTTTGACTCTTTTATTCATTCATTAATTCTGCAAGTGTGTTATATTTAATTTCTGTGTACTTCACTGAGAGCTTTTGCTTGACTGCTTCTCTGACCCCCCCTTTCCGTTGTCCTGCACATCTCTGATTGTGTCACCAATTCTCTTTGCAGTTTTGCCTATGTTCTGTATTTGTTTGTGTGGCCCTACTTCAAATTCTGCCCTCTTACCTTGATCATAATTTGCTTATTACGTTCTACAAGTTATCCTCTTCATATAGATGGATTCCTGCATAAAAAAAAACAAAAAAAAACCAGATCAACAGATGAGCTCTACTGCTGCTCATGCTTCCCTGTGTCTGCAACATACACAGTCATTCCACAGCTTTGGTGAGGAACTTTCTAGAGCTGCTAATCACTCACATATGCCTGGCCACACATTATAAATGAGCATTGGGGATCATGATGCATGCACAATAAACAGAGAAGAACTGGCACAAATTTCCAGAAAATATTTTTAAGGTGGTACAAACTTGTGCATCACCTCAGGTAGGGACTCTTCTCCCACATCCCAATGAGTAAATACACTAATTCTGAGGTTGTATAAACTCGGGCTACTTAAAGACGTTCGACTTTTTCCGTTTAGGGGTCGCCACAGCGGAACTCCGGTCCACTCATGATTGGCAGTGGATTTTTACAGTGCCTAGTTGCCAGCCCGATGCCCAACCTTCAAAGAAGGCATGCCCATTCATGCTTGCACCTACCTCCATGTCTTTAACATCACTTGACCTCGGGGAGGACATGCAGACTCTACACAGAAGGTGCTCCAGCTGAGAATCGAACGGGAGAAACTCTTGCTGTGAGGCGACAACACTAACTGCTGCATCACTGTGGCCTACTTTATAAACTCAGGCAAAACAGCAAAATTAAAAAAAAAAAAATCATCTTTTCCCTTTTTTTCTGAGTTGTGTGACTTAACAGAACTCATCACAGCATGCACAACAAAATTAAGCTGATGTACTGTGACATCAGCAACATGACAAAGCGATAAGACTACAATCATTCATGTGTCCCCATACATCTGCAAGCAATATATAAGCAGACCATCTTTTCATGGTCAAATCTATGTGCTCTTCTTAATTTTCTTTTTATTAAACCTCATTAAAATTTATTGATGATGTTATATCTTATGCTTGGGCCATATTTATATAAGCCATTAAACCAAAAATATTGTTGCATACATATTTTCTGTATTTGCTTAAAAATGGATTGCTAAAACTTTTACTACTTAATTAGTACTGGCCATTTTGCCACTCTTCCAAGCCAGTTTAGACAAATTCATTTTCCATCAATATGCAAGACACAAAGCACACATATTGCTTGTGTACTGCAGGACCACATAGAAAGCTAATTCGTTAGCATTTTGTTTTATGGCTCCCGTCAAACATTGTGCAGATAGAAGGTAAGAGGCAGCAATTTTAATTTAAGCCACAAGGATACCAAAACAAGTACTGTTTGACGGCTATTCTTTAGCTGAAAAATGAAATATTTACTCTGGTTAGTGAGTAACTGTAATCATATGCCCTTGTTTGTACATATGATTACCTGCATCAATCTTGATTTTTTTAAGTAGTCTGCAGGCAAGTAATGAACAACTGTCTTCTTTTGCACAACTTCAATGCGACCATGTCATTCATTTTTTTTTAATGCAGGCTAGATGGTCAAATTATTTTAAATTATTCTTTGTGAGTATAAGGTAGTCAGTTTAAGGTTAGAGATTGTTAGAATTGCTGTTGCATTAGATATTAATTAAATTTAAGATAAATGTTATAAATAGAGTTAGGATTAGATTTAAATGTAATACTGGTGGGTGTGTTGTTCCTTGGTTGGTGTATGTGTTGAACTTTGTGCCCCATTAGAATCTGTGCTTGTAGTTATTGGGTTTTGTTTGTCAAATTCAGTTTTATTTTTTGTTGCTTTTTCAATATGTATTGTTAAAGATGCATTTTGTTTTTCATTATTTGGTGATAGATGAGATGACACTGTTGTATTTCATTTCATATGATTAAAAGGTCAAGTAGTCAGATTCTGTGTGGGCTACAATGGCCTACCATGACCGAGATTTCAAAAGAGTTGCTCTTGGTGTAAGTCTGCCCTAATTCCAAGAGAGTTGCTGTCAGTGTAAGTGACTTCTTTCAGTGTACGGCCTGTCTATAAACAGGCTTACACTTGATGCCACATTCCAAACACCTGCTCTTAGCCTATTTTCAGTATAAGTGTTAACTTACACTGAGAGCAAGTCTTTTGGAATCTGGCCCCATATGTGTGGACATTTTAACATAATAGCTGCTAGTAGGGATGGCTCATCATCTGGCTTCCAGTAATTCAGCTACATTATTTGACTAAATGACATAAACCAGAAAATACTATTATCCATGTTTCTTTAAAAATGTGGTATGTGTTCATAAAATTACAGTGACTCAGAATTTAGTCGATAGGACAGTGGACAGCAATTAATGTGTATATTATTATCTTATCATCATATTTTCTTCAGCTACATCAAACCACTTGAACCCTCCCACCTTTCTTTTATCTATTGTGTTATAGTAATGAGGGATCACAGGTTCAGAC
This sequence comes from Protopterus annectens, assembly GCF_019279795.1. NCBI lineage: Eukaryota > Metazoa > Chordata > Ceratodontiformes > Protopteridae > Protopterus > Protopterus annectens. The sequence continues at coordinate 1,486,704,123 of NC_056744.1, read as the reverse complement.
TAAGTGTGGGCAGAGAGCTGCATCCATCATTAGAGATACATTTACTGATCAGCAGAAACACAGTAATATTCGGAGAAACATGAAATCTTCTACTATAATTACAGTATACACACTTTTCCATTCGACAATAAATGCAGTTACTGTCCAAAATGGATGAATATAATACATGGCAACACTTTTACATTTTTTATCAATACCTTCTAGTATCCAGACACCAAAGAACCTGCCTGATCACCCCCTACACTTTCTTCTATTATCATGTCCTACTTTTTTTCTTACCACTAGTGGCTAAAGTAGTAGCCTTACTAGTGACCCATGACAATATGAAGGTTCTGCTATTGTTTTAACCCTGGATCCTCCCCTTCCAGTATGACCAGTGATCTCTACAAGGCTTACATAAACATTCTGTCTTATATGCTGACTTAAAAGGTGAGAACTTGGAATGTTGTAGTAGGGAATGTAAATGTATATGTTACCTTAAGAAGTACAGTAGCACAGTATCATGACCTGCACTAGGGGACAGTGCCCTTCCAACAAGTCTCACATCCTTCTGAATAAGGTTGTAGTCACTTCTTGCTGTGTCCGGCCTACTATCCACGTCTCCATCTTAATGGTGGCACCTGCAGTCAGGAATAAACCTAGTTGCCAACAAGATAACTTATATCACATAACACTTAATATGCAAATATAATCATGGTGGCATTTATAACAAGCTAAAGCACACGTGTTTATATATGACTCATATGTGTTTACCTGGTCAATTAACCATTTGCAGTGTTGACACATGTTATAGGCAAATCCTAAGCAATCAGTCTGCAGAGTAGAATGTCTCATCAGTAACTAAATAGTGGGTAAGGGTCTGAATCAAACCTTGTACCTTTTGCCTGTAAGCCAACCCCCTTCCCTTAAGTCAGTTCCTTTCCCCAAGTAATATTTTGGTAAATTTGGGGTAAGCTTGGCTAGCCTTAAATGGCTCTTGAGTTGATAGCCTAGTAACCAACTATGCAACTATGAACCTATGTGGTATGTGCCATATGGAGAATTACATTGTATCATTTAGTTCATATACAGGAACATGTTGTGACACAAGCTTTTCTTTATCTTCTTCTTCTTCTTTTTTTCTTTTTTTTTTTTTTTTTACATTTACTTTTCCATTCCTTGTTTGACAAAAAATGAACATTGGAATTAAAAGTTCTGTTTTATTATTTTTTTTTAATCAGGGCAAACTCCCACCCACCACTCTGCAGTTGACTGTTCTTCTATATATACTAACTTTTAGGTTGCATGTTGGTGCTAATGGTATATCCTGCCCCACACACACACACACACTCACATACATTCATGCAAGTAAAAAAGGTATTTTTCCTACTCCCTTGAAAACAATAACATAATAACATTTCACAAAAAAATACTTTTCAACTTTATAAGATCCAGGGATCAAGTCAGCCATTTAGGTTACAAATAGCAATCAGGGACTATTTACTGAATGTGCTAACTCTCCTTAATTACAAAAGGCAATTTGAGGTGTAATGCATACAGCTGTGGTGGTGCAGTGATAGTGTCGCCTCACAGCAAGAGGTTCTTCTGTTCGATTCTTGGCTGGAGTGCCTTCTGTGTGAAGTCTGCATATCCTCCCTGCGGTCAAGTGGCCTTGAAAAAAACATGTGTGAATGGGCATGCTTTTGCTGAAGTTGCAGTATTGCTTTTGTATATTTTCTCTTGCAGGAGATCTTGCTTTCGTTTTGCCACAGATGTGTCAGTCTTTCTTCCAAGGGAAAATACTACTTATGTACTGCTCACTGTCACTGCAGTTCTTTTAGCAGTAAGAATCATGAAACTAACTCACAAATGTATGAATGCTTCAACCCATGTATTTCAAAATGACACTAGCAACAAATTGTTTTCATTTTCCAAGAAAGATTGGTTTGCACTATCTGTTCCAGCAATATTTTATAGCATTATGTATGCAGCAAAAAATACATATTTTTTTAAATTACTTTCACCAAAGAACACAGAGGAGGAAAACATGCCATTTTTAATGTTCTCCATTAACAAATATTTTCAGTTTAAGAGCATGATGTTGGTTTATGTGTCACTGCATTATATGTTATAGTCTAAAAGGCACTGTACAAGAACTGATTTTACTTAAATGAAAGTGAAACAAAAAAGGAAGAGTGTTCAAAGAATGGCAGGTGGTAAATTTGCTGATGATTTATATGAAGATTTGTTGTGCAGTGCTTTTGTTTACTTAAAAATCCTGTAATTCTGGAATGTGTGCATAATTTCTACAAATTCTGTACTGATAAAAGCTTGAACAATGAAAAACCTCCCTCTTGTCCAGACTGTGGAGAAGAATTTCTAACAAAGTACACTGTCAACACTCTAAGTAAGCAGTTTGAAATAATAATGGCATTGTCTACTACAATGCCAAACGTGTGAGGAGGCATTGAAATTGTTTTGTCAGGAAAATGAAATCCCCCTAGGTTTTAGTATCATTTAAACACACAGGTCACTTCTTCCAAACCATGGAGGAAGCAATCAGCTAGCATCAGGTGAGTTAGAATGTAAGTAAATTCAGAACACATCTATGATTTTCTATCAAGTCTAAAACTCACATGTAATAAATACTATGCATTCAGTTGTCAAACATTTGAGAGGGAATTGCCTTTGAAAGACAGAAGTCAGTGTTAACCAGCTATACTTGCAATATTTTAATGCAAGTAACATCCTAAAATGTGTCACAGAATATTAACTGCTTTAACTTGATAGAAACTGCCATTTCAGTGAAAAAAAATCCATGTATACTGTCAGGAACTAACAATATTCCTGAGAAATTTTAGATTTAGCTCCATAATTTCTTTAACCCTCAAAGCAATATAAGTTACCAAAATGTTAAAGGGCACCCTGTTTAAAAAGGAGAAGTGTTGTATATACTACAGGAACTGAACCTATTATGATCATAATGACAGAAGGCATTGCTAACATGCAGACAAAGTGGATAGAGACATACCTGTCAGCTGTTCGGAATTTCACAGAATGTCCAGATTTTTACCTTAGATGTTTGATCTGGTCCTCATAAAATTTGAGGTTTTCTGGCAAATCATGGAGAATTAAGAAATGATAGACATTTGCGTTTCAGACTCCATATCCTTCAAAAGAATGTACTGTATTACAAAGCCTGTTATTCTATCAATTTATAAGTTTATAAGAGCAAAATTTTAAATTATTCCCTGACTTTGGGCTTTTTCCCCTCATTATTTTTGGCTTTTTCTAGAATTCTTATGCTAAGAGGTTAGTATATATTTAAGAAAAGAAACTATTCCTTTCTTAAATAATGGGCATAGTATAATGCCTGTTTACTGCCCTTCCGTGGGGATCATGGTATAATATGTGATAATTCACAGAATTATGTATTCTATACCATATGTTGAACTCCAGTATAACTTTTTAATTCATAAACAGGAATACACTGTGATAGTTTCCCATAACTTTTTTTTACATTTACTTTACCCATGCTTATGGCTAAATTTCACATTTCTGAATGTTCATCAAATCTGGTTTGACAGAAAATGCTAAATGAAAGTAAAAGTGACTGAAACTCAAAATGCAGACAATGAAGCTTGTGTTTTGTTATCAGGGCAACGTCCCACTCCATCATGATGCAAGCGAATACTCTGTACTTGATTCTTCTTACACACACACACACACACACACACACACACACACACACACACACACACACACACACAAACACTCACACACACACACACACACACACACACACTCACACACACACACACACACACACACACACACACACACACACACACACACACACACACACACACACACACACACAGGCAGCTTTAACTGTTGCCTAGAAAACATTGACATAGTAACATTCACCCAGAAAACTTTTAAGCCTTTTAGATTACAAATAACAACAGGTATCTTTTCTGCAATATATCAACTCTCCTTGCCTACCCAAAGCACTATGAGGTGCAATACATGCATTGCAAGCAGTTGCGTGTGCATGTGTTTCCACGTCTGTCAGGCAGCCCCTAGACTGGGGTTACTTTGTTTTCTTTAACAGAAACTCTCTCCTGAATAAAGTAGTTGTCCATCTATTGTTCACGCCACCTCTGCTCGGCTGACCTTTCAGCTTCCTATGAGCCAGACTGGATCTTTTTGTAGTCAGGAAACAAATACTATGCCAGTTTATTAACATTCCATTACAGTATAGCCGTTGCATATTTTCAGTTGCAGGAAAGCCTGCTCTCAGTTTTCCATGAATGTGTGCCAGAGTTCCCTCTTGTGAAAATGCAACTTCTGCACTCCTCACTGTCACTGCAATTCCTTGGGCAGTAAGAATTTTAAAACTGATGTACACATGGATACACTCTTTATCTCATAAATTTCAAGATGACAGCAACAAAAATAAGTAAATAAATAGATTAATTAAGAATTTTTTTTAAATGTATATTAGTTTCCACTGTTGTCTGCTGAGCAGTATTTTTCAAATGTAAGGTGGCAGAAGGGTCAGAATTTACAAATTATTTTCATTAGTGAAAAGAAGAAATGGAAACAGATGATACACTGTGGCAACCCCTAATGGGAACAGCCGAAAGAGAAGCAGAAGAGTTAACACTGCATAACAAAACAAGCTATTCTAATGTTCCCTTTAATGAACAGTATCGGTTTAAGAAAATGATTTTGGCTTACGAGTCATTGCATCATATGGCATGTTCCTACAAAGTATTGTGTAAGAACTGATTTAGGTAAATGAAACTGAAAACAAAAGGCAGAGTGATGAAAGAATGGCAGCTGGAAAATTATCTGATGATTTATATGAGGACTTATTGTGCCATGTTTGTTTTGATTTATTTAAAACTCTTGTACTTCTGAAATGTGGAACTTATTTCTGCAAACTCTGTATAGATAAGTTGAAAACTTTTGATACAAAAAATTAGCAGTAAATATTTACAGACACACACACAGGATTTATTAGTATGGGCACAAGGTGCACAAAAAGACGTACAGTCACTGAGCTGGAGTTGTTATTACCTTGTTAACCTGCTATGTGTGTCCGTGTGTCACGTTTGGCTGCTGGACTTTGTGGTATCAAAAGTATTTCAACTGATTCGCCCCTGGCCTGGTGGGTCTTTTTTTTTGTCTGTATAGATAAGTACTGGGACAGTGAGAAACCTCTCTGTTGTCCAGACTGCATAGAGGAATTTCTAGCAAAGAAGTGCACTGTCAACAGACTGTTAAGCAAGCAGGTAGAGAAAATATGGCATATTCTACTGGAATGCCAAGAGCATGAGGAGGAATTAAAGTTGTTTTATCAAGAAGTTGACAGTCCCATACATGCTATCTGTGTGGAAATACTGTACATTCAGATGTCACAGAACTAGGGGGATGATTCTCTTTGAAATAGAGAGGTCATTGTAATCCCAGCTATATTTTGCAATATGTTAATGTTAATGTTAATGTTAACGTTAATGAAAGCAGCATTACAAAATGTGTCAGAAATTCAGAACTGATTTGCTTACCATGATCAGGGTGGTGCAGTGGTGTTAACATTGTCACCTCACAGCAAGAGGTTCTGTGGTTTGATTCTTGGTTGGGGTGCCTTCTGTGTGGAGTCTGCATGTCCCCCTGTGTTTGTGTGGGTTTCCTCTGGGTACGCCGGTTTTCTCCACATTCCAAAGACATGCATCTGGAATGTTTCTTCCCAGGTCTCTGATTAACATAGGTTGTGTCCTGGTCAACAAATTGGGAACTTTTGGTTCCACCATTTTTTTAACTGTCTAAGCAGTGTAAATCATCAAAATATTTTAAAACATCATATTTAAACAGAGAGACGGGCTATATATTAGTGGAACTGAATCTGTGAAGATAATAATGACAAATGGCACGGGTAATGTACAGACACAGAGTGGATGAAATCATACCACTCAACTGTTCAGAATTTCACAGAATATTTATTTATTTTATTTTATTTTACATTTGTTAACTGGGAAAGTCCGACTGGATACATATCCATTTTCAGTGGAGGCCCGGGGAGAAAAGCTCCACACTGAAATTAATTTACACTACAAATTGTGGTTACAGAGAAGTATATAAACATTTAACAACATCAGTGACAAGTTATAGTCAAAATTGTGGTTACAGAAAAGTAAAAGCCACATTTTTACCTTAAAGTTGTGGTCTGCTTCTCTTAAAATTGGTAGTTTTCTGACAAATCATAGAGGATTAGAGTCACTAAATAATGATAACCATTTGAGTTTCAGACTCCATATCTTTGAAAAAAATGCATGCTAATACAGTAATAGAGCAATATTTAAAATCAGTCCCTGATTTTGGGCTTTTGTCCCCTCATTATTTTTCTGAAACACAGGCATCTGTATTCAGTAACACATCACAAATACATTTAGATGCAGACCTTACACATTTTGCATCACCACCATACCTCTCAACCACTTAATGCAATAAATCTTTACAAAGCCTAAAACAGAGGGGGACAAAGTCCCAAAAATAAGGACATATTTTAAACATTGCTCTTATAAACTTAGAAAGCTGCTGGAATATCAGAATTTGTTTTATCATCCATTTTCTAAAGGGAATGAAGTCTGAAACTCAAATATATGTCATTATTTAGTGACTTCAATCCTCCGTGATTTGCCCGAAAACCACAGATTTTTTGAGGAACAGAACAAATATTTGGGGCAAAAATCTAGACATTTTGTGAAAATCTGTACCACTGAGAGGTATGATCACCACTTCTTCAGTCACAGTTTTGATATCGTGATTAGAAGAGTTAACAATGAGAGCTGCCAAATACTGGAGGTTACACTTCCCTTATCCATGTCAAATCATATATTTTCTTTACCAATGTAGTATTACACCCAGGCAACCTTATTACAGGGAGCAACCATTTTCCTGTATGAGCCACCACATTTTACTTCCAAATTCTGTTTGAGTGTTGCAGAAATTCTCTTTCCTTTATTTAATGCCTTTCTCACAGCCCATTCTGCAACTACTCCCAGATTTCTCATTTTCTTTTATGTACCTTACGCTGAGGGAGACTTTCCTCTCCCATTTCTCTTTTTTTAACATCTTTCAGAAACTTTATAATGTCCTCAGCTAAGGGAAGGCCCATGCTCTTCCACTTCTTGATTAGAGCTTATTTTGGCCACCAACAAAATAACAACAACAAGAGCTTTCTGTGATCCCTTCTATCACAGATGGTTCACTGAACTCAAGCATATGCTTTCTATTTTCACTGCCTCTTCTTCTCCTGGTACTCCCCTCATTAACTGTATTTTATCTCTATTGTGGACCCTAGTTTTGGACATAAATAAAAATATGTAACCAGTGTACTTTATTTTTTTCCACACATATCCAGCACCTATCAGGACCTGTAACATTTTATGCAGTCCGACAAGCGTATAAAAATATGCATAGATACTTCCAGCAAAATATTCTAAATTTATTGAACTTCATCGTGATCCTACTGCTATTATACATTTCTCTCCATTTATCTTCTAGACTCTCACATCTTAGCTCATTTTCACATATCCTTCTTGTTTTAGATGTAGGGAGCCATTTATCCTTTAATAAGGCCTTACAGTGTCTGTTGATTATTCTCTTAGTGAGACCCATCCACTACCTCACCCCTGTGATGATATTGACTAGTTTTGGGTGAGGTTTGTTTTTCCTCTTCACTTCCTTGTCTAGCCCCTTATACTTCATTTATGATAGCACACTAATATTCCATCTCTCCATTAGCTCAACCCAAAGAATTATTCCCCTACCCCTGCTGTTTCCAGAAATGTAAGCTCTCCTTCTTATGGTTTCAGTTTATCAAACTTAGATCTTCTAACTGGAAAGGTGCTACCATTATTTCTACAGGCTGAATTTCAGATTTCCTTTCAGTCTAACATCTGTACCTTAGTATTTTCATGAGACTTGTGTTCATAGCTAGTACATTTGTAAGCCAACAGGTCTTGTCCACTATAGGTGTCCAGATTGTTAACTGCTTCATTAAAGGTCTATCTCTCCCACCATGATATTAGTATTCTCTTCCATCCGGCTGAATAATTTCTACACTGGAAACACTGTACAGCCAAAAAATTCAGAAAGGCGTGGAATGTCTAACCTCCCCCTTATCTAGCAGAAGTAACATTTCCTTCTAGGTAACCCTTGGATGTTTATCATCCCATACAAAGCTCATTACTGTTTTTTTTAAATGTTCCCAAAATGTACCACCTGGTTCATATAAGAAGGCATGAGGAGCATATAGCACTAATACTACCATTAACATTTTTACTATTTGAATCCACTGATATAAATCATAGATATGCGAGTTCCATCTTTTTTAAATTCTCATCAACTATTTTTCTAAATTCCTTCCAGGTATTCTTTGTGGAATCCTTCCCTCACTTTTTGATCCACATCCCTACATATTTTAACCAAAAATGTCACCACAGCTGAGGGTAACATTGTACTAGCTCCCACACTAGTGCTTAGTTACAAGTTAAAGCTTTCACTTTATCTATAATAATTTTATACCCTGAGATCTGGGTAAATTGCTTTATGATGCCCGATATTTTCTGGATAGCATCATCAGGATTAGAGATATATAAAACAATATCATGTCAAATAAAGCAGCCTCTCCTGTCTACCCCATCACCCCTCCACATGCACACACCTTGTATATTTGACTATATTGTCTTCTGAGCAAGTGGCTCCAAATATATCAAAAATAATAATGCAGAGAGAGATAGGACATCCCTGTCTAGTGCACCTTTGTATTTGAAAATCCTGGGACAGATGGACATTAATCTTTATCTGTGCTACAGAATTTGAATAGAGGGTTATCATTAGTGAGACCAAGTTATCTGGAAGGCTAACCCTAGTTAGCACCTCCCAAAGATAATCCTGATGCACATGATCAGATACCCTCTATGCATCAAGTCCTCACAGGACAAACTTCTCCCCTTTTCTTTCTACCTGTTTATGTATCAGCTTTGTTTTTGATGTAATCAAAGGTTTGTTTATCCTTTATAAGTCTGAAAGTCTCTCTGCTATGATTGCCATGAAAACTTTATAATAATGGTTCAGGATTGAGATAGTTCTGCAAGAACTCAACAAGTCTGGGTATACCCCATCTTTACAGATTACTGTTATAATTTCTTTTTCCATGAATACTTTATCTATTGACCTGTAAACATCTTGTTAAATAAGTTCTGCCATACAGGTGTTACCTTGTGCATGTATTTTTCCAGCACACCATAGGGATACCAGCTACTCCTTGGTTTTCCCTGTTGCCTGCTTAGGTAACTGCTCCTCTGGTTCTTCCTTTGTAATAGGCATACCCAACACTTTTTGCTCTTCATTCAACAACCTCTTAAACATCAGCCCTTCTAGGAGCATTTTTGTCTCCTGTTTCCAGTTCTGCTTCTTTGTCCTCCACACTCTATAGCAATGAGTGCTCACCCTAATCCTAAAGCTGCCCTTTCCCTCAACCCTAAACTTACATTTTACCTTCATAAAAACCTTTCCACAAAACTGCCACTATTCAGACAAATTACAGCCTAGTATTATGGGGAGTCTTAGTGTTAATATTGGGAGAAGAAATAATCTTTCTTTCTCAATATTATTTAATTCTATATTGCTTGTTTTCAATATTGTGTATGTCTGAACTTTTTTGTCAGTGTTTTCAATTCAACATTTGATTAGTTTGATAATATAACAATACAACCATCCCTATATAACACACATGCAGCAAGACACACACACACACACACACACACATGCACACACACACACACACACACACACACACACACACACACACACACACACACACACACACACACAATAATAATAATAACCTAGTGCAAATAGCAAATAGCAGTTTTTCCTATTGCCCAGTAAACTTTAACATAATAATAATATTCAGTGAAAAACTCTAACATGAGATCCACGACTAGGTCAGCCAGTTTGATTATAAATAACAAGAGGGTATGTTTTCTGCAATACATTAATTCTTCTTGCCCACTCAAGGCACTATCTGGTGCAATACACGCATTTGTTGGCAGATGTATGTGCACATGTTCCCACATGTCAGTGCACATTACAGACATGCTGTCATGCATCTCTGCACCAGAATTAATTTGATCTCCTGATCAGAAAGTGTTCCCAAGGAAAGCAACTATCAATCCACATTTCATTCCACTATTTCTCTGGCAGATCCACAAGTATCCTAGGTGCCTGACTGGGTCTCTGTATAATCAGGAATAAAAATATTGTACTATCCTTCAAAAGAATGTACTGCATTACAAAGATTGTTATTCTAGCAATTTATAAGTTTATAAGAGCAAAATTTTAAATTATTCCCTGACTTTGGGCTTTTTCCCCTCATTATTTTTGTTTTTTTCTAGAATTCTTATGCTAAGAGGTTAGTATAGCAATAGTGTGGGTAATGCTAAATTTACCCACGGTTGGCGTGGTTTGGTCCCGAGGGCGAAGCCCGAGGGACCAAACAAAGCCAACCGTGGTAAATTTAGCATTACCCACACCCAGAAGTGGGTTATTGCTATTATACCATGACATTATTTAAGAAAAGAAACTATTCCTTTTCTTAAATAATGGCATAGTATAATGCCTGTTTATTGCCCTTCCGCAGATGCCTGGCATCCGCTGGGTAGTTCTGATGTACCGCGCCTGCGCAGTACATCAGAGTTGTAGCAACGGAGAAAGCAAGATCTCCGTTGCTTTTTATGTTCGCTATGTTAAATGAGTTTAACATAGCGAGACAGTTTTAAAATAAGCAACGGACATCTCCGCTGTTTATTTTAACTGTCTCGCCATGTTAAACTCATTTAACATATGAGACATTCGAAAAAGCAACGGAGATCTTGCTTTCTCCTGTTTTAAATTGTTCGCTATAGTTAAATGGGTTTAACATAGCGATTAAAATAAGCAACGGAGATCTCCGTTGCTTATTTTAGCGTCTCGCCATGTTAAACCCATTTAACATAGCGAGATAGAGTTATACTAATGGAAAAAAGTCCGGGGGACCGGACCTTTTTCCATTAGTATAACTCGATTTACAACAGGCACGCTGGCCAATCAGCGTGCACGTTTTGGGGGGATCATGGTATAATATGTGATAATTCACAGAATTATGTATTCTATACCATATGTTGAACTCCAGTATAACTTTTTAATTCATAAACAGGAATACACTGTGATAGTTTCCCATAACCTTTTTTTTTACATTTACTTTATCCATGCTTATGGCTAAATTTCACATTTCTGAATGTTCATCAAATCTGGTTTGACAGAAAATGCTAAATGAAAGTAAAAGTGACTGAAACTCAAAATGCAGACAATGAAGCTTGTGTTTTGTTATCAGGGCAACGTCCCACTCCATCATGATGCAAGCAAATACTCTGTACTTGATTCTTCTTACACACACACACACACACACACAGACACACACACACACAGACACACACACACACACACACACACACACACACACACACACACACACACACACACACACACACACACACACACACACACACACACACACACACACACACAGACACAGACACAGACACACACACACACACACACACACACACACACACACACACACACACACACACACACACACACACACACACACACACACACACACACACACACACAGGCAGCTTTAACTGTTGCCTAGAAAACATTGACATAGTAACATTCACCCAGAAAACTTTTAAGCCTTTTAGATTACAAATAACAACAGGTATCTTTTCTGCAATATATTAACTCTCCTTGCCTACCCAAAGCACTATTAGGTGCAATACATGCATTGCAAGCAGTTGCATGTGCATGTGTTTCCACGTCTGTCAGGCAGCCCCTAGACTGGGGTTACTTTGTTTTCTTTAACAGAAACTCTCTCCTGAGAAAAGTAGTTGTCCATCTATTGTTCACGCCACCTCTGCTCGGCTGACCTTTCAGCTTCCTATGAGCCAGACTGGATCTTTTTGTAGTCAGGAAAAAAATACTATGCCAGCATTCTGTCCAGTTTATTAACATTCTATTAAAGTATAGCCGGTGCATATTTTCAGTTGCAGGAAAGCCTGCTCTCAGTTTTCCATGAATGTGTGCCAGAGTTCCCTCTTGTCAAAATGCAACTTCTGCACTGCTCACTGTCACTGCAATTCCTTGGGCAGTAAGAATTTTAAAACTGATGAACACATGGATACACTCTTTATCTCATAAATTTCAAGATGACAGCAACAAAAATAAGTAAATAAATAGATTAATTAATAATTTTTTTAAAATGTATATTAGTTTCCACTGTTGTCTGCTGAGCAGCATTTTTCAAATGTAAGGTGGCAGAAGGGTCAGAATTTACAAATTATTTTCATTAGTGAAAGGAAGAAATGGAAGAAGATGATACACTGTGGCAACCCCTAATGGGAACAGCCGAAAGAGAAGCAGAAGAGTTAACACTGCATAACAAAACAAGCTATTCTAATGTTCCCTTTAATGAACAGTATCGGTTTAAGAAAATGATTTTGGCTTACGAGTCATTGTATCATATGGCATGTTCCTACAAAGTATTGTGTAAGAACTGATTTAGGTAAATGAAACTGAAAACAAAAGGCAGAGTGATGGAAGAATGGCAGCTGGAAAATTATCTGATGATTTATATGAGGAATTATTGTGCCGTGTTTGTTTTGATTTATTTAAAACTCTTGTACTTCTGAAATGCAGAACTTATTTCTGCAAACTCTGTATAGATAAGTTGAAAAACTTTTGATAATATTAGCCAGTTCAGCAGGTGACACACCAGGATTAGAACAGGCACAAGGTTGCAAATAAAGTACAAACTGACTCAGTCAGTTTGTACTTTATTTGCAACCTTGTGCCTGTTCTAATAAATCCTGGTGTGTGTCACCTTCGTGGTTTGGCTGCTGGACTTTGTGGTATCAAAAGTTTTTCAACTGATTCTGCCCTGGTGGGTGTTACTACTTTTCTTTGTCTGTATAGATAAGTGCTGGGACAGTGAGAAACCTCTCTGTTGTCCAGACTGCAGAGAGGAATTTCTAGCAAAGAAGTGCACTGTCAACAGACTGTTAAGCAAGCAGGTAGAGAAAATATGGCATATTCTACTGGAATGCCAAGAGCACGAGGGGGAATTAAAGTTGTTTTATCAAGAAGTTGACAGTCCCATACATGCTATCTGTGTGGAAATACTGTACATTCAGATGTCACAGAACTAGGGAGATGATTATCTTTGAAATAGAGAGGTCGTTGTAATCCCAGCTATATTTTGCAATATGTTAATGTTAATGTTAATGTTAATGTTAATGTTAATGAAAGCAGCATTACAAAATGTGTCAGAAATTCAGAACTGATTTGCTTACCATGATCAGGGTGGTGCAGTGGTGTTAACATTGTCACCTCACAGCAAGAGGTTCTGTGGTTTGATTCTTGGTTGGGGTGCCTTCTGTGTGGAGTCTGCATGTCCCCCTGTGTTTGCGTGGGTTTCCTCTGGGTACACCGGTTTTCTCCACATTCCAAAGACATGCATCTGGAATGTTTCTTCCCAGGTCTCTGCTTAACATAGGCTGTGTCCTGGTCAACAAATTGGGAACTTTTGGTTCCACCATTTTTTTAACTGTCTAAGCAGTGTAAATCATCAAAATATTTTAAAACATCATATTTAAACAGAGAGACGGGCTATATATTAGTGGAACTGAATCTGTGAAGATAATAATGACAAATGGCACGGGTAATGTACAGACACAGAGTGGATGAAATCATACCACTCAACTGTTCAGAATTTCACAGAATATTTATTTATTTTATTTTATTTTACATTTGTTAACTGGGAAAGTCCGACTGGATACATATCCATTTTCAGTGGAGGCCCGGGGAGAAAAGCTCCACACTGAAATTAATTTACACTACAAATTGTGGTTACAGAGAAGTATATAAACATTTAACAACATCAGTGACAAGTTATAGTCAAAATTGTGGTTACAGAAAAGTAAAAGCCACATTTTTACCTTAACGTTGTGGTCTGCTTCTCTTAAAATTGGTAGTTTTCTGACAAATCATAGATGATTAGAGTCACTAAATAATGCTAACCCTAGTTAGCACCTCCCAAAGATAATCCCGATGCACGATTAAATACCCTCTATGCATTACGTCCTCACAGGACAAACTTCTCCCCTTTTCTTTCTACCTGTTTATGTATCAACTTTGTTTTTGATGTAATCAAAGGTTTGTTTATCCTTTATAAGTCTGAAAGTCTCTCTGCTATGATTGCCATGAAAACTTTATAATAATGGTTCAGGATTGAGATAGTTCTGCAAGAACTCAACAAGTCTGGGTATACCCCATCTTTACAGATTACTGTTATAATTTCTTTTTCCATGAATACTTTATCTATTGACCTGTAAACATCTTGTTAAATAAGTTCTGCCATACAGTTATTATCTTGTGCATGTATTTTTCCAACACGCCATAGGGATACCAGCTACTCCTTGGTTTTCCCTGTTGCCTGCTTAGGTAACTGCTCCTCTGGTTCTTCCTTTGTAATAGGCATACCCAACATTTTTTGCTCTTCATTTTACAACCTCTTAAACATCAGCCCTTCTAGGATCATTTTGGTCTCCTGTTTCCAGTTCTCCTTCTTTGTCCTCCACACTCTTTAGCAATGAGTGCTCACCCTAATCCTAAAGCTGCCCTTTCCCTCAACCCTAAACTTACATCTTACCTTCATAAAAACCTTTCCACAAAACTGCCACTATTCAGACAAATTACAGCCTAGTATTATGGGGAGTTTTAGTGTTAATATTGGGAGAAGAAATAATCTTTCTTTCTCAATATTATTTCATTCTATATTGCTTGTTTTCAATATTGTGTATGTCTGAACTTTTTTGTCAGTGTTTTCAATTCAACATTAGATTAGTTTGATAATATACAATACAACCATCCTAACACACATGCGCACACACACACACACACACACACACACACACACACACACACACACAGACACACACACACAGACACACACACACACACACACACACACACACACACACACACACACACACACACACACACACACACAATCCTAGTGCAAATAGCAAATAGCAGTTTTTCCTATTGCCCAGAAAACTTTAACATAATAATAATATTCAGTGAAAAACTCTAGATCCAGGGACTAGGTCAGCCAGTTTGATTATAAATAACAAGAGGGTATGTTTTCTGCAATACATTCATTCTTCTTGTCTACTCAAGGCACTATCTGGTGCAGATGTATGTGCACATGTTCCCACGTCAGTGCACATTACAGACATGCTGTCATGCATCTCTGAACCAGAATTAATTTGATCTCCTGATCAGAAAGTGTCCCCAAGGAAAGCAACTATCAATCCACATTTCATTCTACTATTTCTCTGGCAGATCCACAAGTATCCTAGGTGCCTGACTGGGTCTCTGAATAATCAGGAATAAAAATATTGTGCTATCATTCAAAATAATTCATCAACATTTTATTGCAGTATTGCTGTTGCATATTTCACTTGTAGGAGAACTTGCTTTCAGTTTGTCACAGATGTGTGCCAGTCTACTTACTGAAGTTCTTTTGGTAGTAAAACATTTAAATCTTCTTTACAGATGTAATCACACTTCGTCCCATACATTTTAAGAAGACAGTAACAATAATATTGTGTTAATTTTTAAAAAAATATATTAACATGTACTGTTGTCTGCTGAGCAATGTTTTTCTAGTATTGCGTATGCAACCAAAAAAGAAACTTGGTCAGATTCATTAACAGTTATACTAAGTATGGCTGTTGTGTTGTTGGAGTGCCACTCACATGATATCACACTACTTAGCATTTATTAAACAACTTTGCACATAGTGTAGACCCTCAAAACAAAAGGAAATAGAATATGCCAATGAAAGTGTAAAGAGTTGAATTACATGCTAACTAACCAATTCAACATGGCAGAGCTATTCAAGAAGCTATAAAGCAATCATTTAAACTCTGTAGCCATTTGCCATGAAATCCAAAACTCTTTAGATTGCAGCCATGATTACACTTAGAAAAAACATGTTAGGATGTACTGCTGCTATTAGAAAGCTGATTTGCAGCAGGCTTTAATTAAAGTTTCTGATGTTGCTAAACCACTGCAAAGAAGAAGAAGAAGAATGTTTGACATAGCATGGACTGCATGACACAGAAAATAGTACATCAAAAATGGGTAGACAGGGAAACAGTATAGTAAATATGCAACTTCTTCCTCCCTCATCTGTGGGCCAATGAAAGCGTGGAATGTGTTTGAAAAAAAAACTAATTTAGTCCCACATACAAGTAATTATACGCCCCTAAGATGTGACATCTGTCCTGTGTACAGTAATGTCAGTAATATTGTATGACTGTGATGTCTGCAGTATCTACCTATGGACTTTGCAAAATAATGCGCATCAAGCATTGTACATTCCCACACTTATATGGAACTGTAACTACATTAAAAATGTGCAAAGGTCAGTGCACAATCATCCAGCGTTGACACAGGATTGTGGTAGAGGAGAATACAAGAGGGTGAGCCTAACACCAAAGAAGTGAATGTGAATCATTGAATTGTATTGCCTACCTGAAAGTTCTGCAATTCACCCACTGCTGTTGCCCTCCATATCAGAACCAACATCATTGTACTAAACAATTAAAAAAAACAGCTTTGTATTAGTACACTGAAGCAACTACTGCATCCTCAAATAAAAAGCAAGTGTACAGGCCATGTAAGGAGGCTGTGTAACGAAGTAGTACATTGCAGCATTAACCAAAGCAATATACACATTTTCATTATAAATGGGTGAAATTGTTCTTGGATGTGCACATGTGTAGAGGGCAATCATTTATATATCACAGGCCTAACACATTTGTGAGCTACAAATGTTTGCCCTTGCCAGAAAGTGATATAACACTCTTCTGAAACAACTTGCCAGATGGCATAGAAAATGTTCCATAATGCCCTGTTACATTCTTCACAATCTTCTGTAATGTAACAGATACATTATTTCATATGTATACCTATGCCACCATCAAGAGACAAACAATGGATAAACTAAGCTATTGGTGTATTGTGAAATGCAGTCCATCACTAAGGATGAAATGCAGCATTTTGTAAAATAAATAAATAAATAAAAGTAATTTACCTATTCATTAAGTTAGTTGTGACACTGAGAATGTGTTTTGCAAGCAATTAGTAGCATACAGCTCTCTGAATAAATAGTCTCTCCTACCACTATACATATTTCCTTGCCTACACAATTCCTTTGTTATAGTGCAGATTCAGCTCCATGAGTACTGTGAGTATGCAAATGAGATGTGAACTCATTAGCATTCATGAATTCCAAAATCTGCAAATTTGCAAAATTCTAAGGAAGTATATTACACATAGAAACAAATATCAACTACAAGCCAAAGCACATAGAAATCTTGTTAGAGAAGCATAGATATTTGAAGGATGTTCACAAAATAAAGAGAAGCAAAAAGGTGCAGTGTTCAGATATTTTATTTTAAATTTTGGAAGGAAATATTTTCTGCCCTGCTACCAGTATCATAGCCATCTACGCATCTAACTGCAAATTAAGCAGGACAAAATTCAGGATTTTTTTTCTGTTGTGCCTGTAATGTTGTTTGATTCCATGTCATATATTGAGCATAGTTAATCTCTTTTTATCTTTACAGTATACTTTGTGTCACACATAGGGATACAAATTTGAACTGTGTGTTGTAAAAGGCTTGGTGTACTGGGCTTCTAATCCTGACATGGCAGTGTTAATGTGAACATAATGATGATTAATGGGCATATATTCATGCTGAAACACAACCGAGTTGAGGAAATATCAAAAGTGAACATTTTAACTACTTGTTTCATAATGTTTCCTTAATTACAGTTACTTTTTTCTCTTCCTCATTTGTGTGTTGTTTGGCATCACAGTCCCCAGCAGTAAACTGCAGTTCAGTGACTAAGGAAAAAAGTGAAAAGCTTAATTTAGGCTGCATTCTGTAGCACAAATGAGCCTGGTAATGATGCACAGATATCAGCAGTCTGTACAATACACAGTGAAGAAAATGCACCTCTCATGTAACTTTTTCTATGGCATAAATGCAATGATCTTAGAGAAACAAAACAGCTAAAGCAGGGTTCAAATCCAGTGAAGTAATAATTTTAAAGCAGGGGATCTGGATACATATTTACACACATTTTATGATATCATTGTGTTGCTGTTTCAAAATCAACTCTTCCCACAGTTGATAACAGCACGTGAGCCTGTTGTATGGCCCTTTTAACATTATTTGCCACTACCTATAGCCCTGATGATGTGTGCAGGGAATTAAAGTTCAGATGTGTCAAAGAGATATGAGAAAGATGTGTGTCACTAAATGCACTTCTTCTTCTGGTTATTGCTATGTATACAATATGCTTGCATTAACTTTCCCTTTCAGCTTTTTTTCTCAGCCAGTTTTTCTCACACAACTTTTGCATTTGCTAATCACCTGGCAGCATGCAAACTAGGTTCCTTTCCTAAAGAAAAAAGTAAGCAATTTAATTTAGGCTATATTTAGTAGTGCAAACAAGCCTGGCAGTAGTGTACAGCTGTCAGCAGTCTGGATAGTATTTAGTGAATGATAATTATCCATGTGGCAGAAGGCAGAACTTGTGTTAATTGAAAAAGAAATACAGGGGATTCATGGTCTGAATCCAGCTAATTAGTAAATTTACAGAGGGTGGTCAGAATACATATTTACACATGTTTTGTAATAGTGTGCAATAGTTTATAATTCAATTATTCTCAGTATTACTAATGTGAGCTGTCAGTAAACTTTCATATTTTTGTCATTAAGTACATTTATGTTGAACTGATGAGATGTAAGAAGGATGAAAGTGTCACTTGACTACACTTCTTTCTCTGATCATTGCTAGATATACCCATTGATTGAACTCATTCTACTGGCAACTTTTTCCTCTTTCATATTTTTTATAATGCATTTGTATTTGCTCTCCATTCAGTAGTGTGCAAACATGTTTTACAGTATAAGGAAAAAAGTGATAGATTAAATATAGACTGCCTTTTATACTACAAACAAGCCTGGCAGTGGTGCATGACCAGCAGCATTCTGGATAGCACTCTGGATAGCACTCAGTGAAAACTTCAACCTGCCAGGTAACTTTCCCTGTGGCACAAGGTCTAAGTGCAGTAATCTTAAAGAATGGTGATAGCTGATGCAGTGTTCAAATCTAGTTGTCCATTACTTTTACAGAGGGGATTATAATGCCATTTGTCACAATATTTGATTATAAATGTCACTGTAAATGCACATGAGTATCATAGCCATGTGAATTTCAAAAAATCTATTGTTACTGCTTGCTGTTGAAATCCAATGTAATGTGAGTAAATTATGTAAAACATGACACTGATGATTTTGCAATGTATAGTGCACATGCATAGGTATGATGTGCACAATATATTTGTTGTAATTATTGTGTTATATATCATAGCTATGTGTTTATAACAGTATGTGTTATGAAGGATGTTTGTAATGTAACCCACCATTTTGTTACTCGGGTTATGTAACTGCATGCATCTGGGATATATTTACAAATGCAATCAATGCCTTTCACATAGAAATACAATTCCATGACTAAGTAAGGTTAGGTCATAGACATACAGGCATTTCTTAAGTAGATTTACAGGCAGTCTTAAAATACTATGCCTGTAATTAGGACATTAATAAAGAAGTTATCTTGTGGCATTCACAGTTAATTAACAAAAATTAACATTTTACCTTTTTTCTTATCTTGGGTTTGATTCCCATATGGTATTACTCAATCTTACCAGTGGCAAGCTCCCAATATGCCAAAAAGTCACAAGTCATAACAATTCAGACCCATATTTTTGGCTTGACTGCTGCAGAGATGGCTAGCAAAGGTAGAGATGTTGTGCCATTTAGAACACAAAGGGAGGTGTTGAGGAGTTCAGTATTTTTGAGGCAGTCCTCAGGAAGATCTACCACTGGAGGCTACTGCATAGAATATTCCCAGTCTCAGTGTAAAGATGAGGCTTAGAATATCATGGCCAAGGCTTTCTGCTGTGTAACTGGAGATCAGTGTCATCACCACTACAGTAACATGAAGTGGTAAATGAGGAATCTATATAGCTGATGAGAGGATGAATTTAAAATTGCAAATACCCCTCAGTTGTGTAGCATACTGACCTGCAACTTCTCGATGATATGGTTTTAATTAGCCAACACAGCTATTCACTATGCCTTCATATATACTAATGTGTTAGTATATCTGTATTATATACTCCTATCATTATCTCCTTACCACTTCCCATTACTTTTGTGCCATCCAATAAACTTCTTTGATTCACAACTATTTCCCTAAGCCATATTCCCACCAACAATAACATGCTTGGTCCCACATGTATTTCATAATACATCTCTAGCATACATATAAGGATTGACTAAACTCAACTGTCATGACAAATGTGTAAATCTTGACAACTGGAACATGACCATAACACATATCTTCTGTATTTCACCAGATTCACACACAGTTGTAGGTGTATAATGTGTCTTTGTGCAAAAGTCAGCACAAAGCACCATAGACTACTGCTAATTCCTTTTCTAAGTTCAGTACCTCAAGATATGATTATGCTTGCACTAATACTTTGCCATCACCTGCACAAATTAACATGACAGCACTGTGCCTCAGGCAGAGATTAAAAAAATGTACAACAAATAATTATTTGTTTGTTTAGGTTGCACAACATCTGCATGTCTGTACTGAATTTTGACTACAAGTTATCTGGATTTCAGTAAATGAGGTTAACTCAATTAATTCAGTCTGTTAATATATGTTGGCACTCCAATGGTAATACTACATAATCCATTACTGTTATTCTGTAATACCCTATCCTATTTAGGATATTTTTTCTTACTGTACAGCTGCATCCGAGATTGCAGAAAAGTGTGAGTTGCATCAGTTCTGATTACATCACATCAGAGAGCCACAGGGTAGTGTTTATCTGTTCTGATAACAAGGTACAGATGTGTTTTTAGTTTATTTCTGTATATCATCTTGAGAAGGCATGCGTTAACTTTAATATCAAGCTGGCATGTCTGCTCCAACAGCACTTGATTATTGTATTAGACAATGAGTACATCAGATAATTGTTTGGGGGTTCAATACCCACAAACATATTTGAATTTTTTACAGGCAATATTTTTTTAAGAAATTTTAACTTCAATACTATATGGCATTAACACTTCAATATTTGAAAATGCAGTTATTACCTCAGAAAGTAGATATCTGATAGGGCACAGTAAAATACATGATTCTATGAGTAATAAGATACTATTGTGATTGATCTATTGTATGACACATTATGCCTTCCCATCATATCTGTAGGTGGTCAGGATGTACTTATGTATTTCTTATATTGTTGTATGTACTGAAATAATTTCTGAAAACAAAATGACCATCTGCATAAGGAAGTATACCGACCACTTAGGTTTTGTCTGCCATACATCTACAGATAGTTGCACCACCACCACCACAAGCAGCACAGATACCCACCACATTTGGGTCACAAACTGTCAATGTTGCCTCAACAAATCCTACCCTATGTGCTCCAACTCTACCAGGCAGCTCTTCCCTGGCTGCTGGTGCAGTGGTACCCTCTAGGAGTAGTGCTCACCAAGCAAGAGCTGTCAAGGCTGGTGGAGGTCATGATGGAGAGAGGTTTTGGTGCCCAAATCAGCAGGGTTGAAAAGGTCCTGCTTTGTATTGCCAAAATGATGCCACATCTGGCACTGACCCAGACACTGACACAGGTGACAGTGATTACAGTTCTGAGGTTGAGGACTAGATTCTCATTGTTCTCAAGCTGGATGTGGATGCTTCTCCAAGGTCCATATCTATCCTTAAGCATGGTGTCTCCCAAACATTTGTGTTCATCACCATCCCTGCCTGTCTTGTATGCCCTGTAAGTCTGTGCCTGCTCCTTAACCAGCCCAAACCAACTTGCTCTCATTGCTAAGCACTTTCCCCAACATTCCTTGCTTTTTAAATTTTCAGAAAATGGATACCTGTCCCACAAACAAATATGCCCCATACATAGCTCTCCACTTTACTTATGTGTCTTCTTGGCATACTTGATTTGACCCAATTATCTATACAACATTATTCTGTTCTTCAAACTCAAACAACTGGACATGATGGCAAATGACCAAAAATAAATAAAAAAGCATCCTCAGAAAAAAAAAACAGCAGAGACATTCCCCTGGATTCATGAATTTCCATGCAAGAATAAGGCTATTCTTGCACTGAGTGGTTCATGTCCATTTAGGATAGCAGCGTTCCTTGCATATGCATGAAGGTGCGCTGCTATCTAAACTAAATGGATACGAACCAGGATCGAGTGCAGGGGGTGTGTGTCAGCAGTCCCAGCACCTGAAACACACCCCTTTGCTCTGAATGTGCAGTAAGGCACTTTCTGACATGAATGAGTGTCAAACTATATAATATTAGAGCCTGATTCTAATATTATATAGTAAACGAGTGTCTGCAGACACTGAAATGTAAATAGCTAACATTTCAGTGTCCACGGACACTGAAAAAATAGCACAAACACCTATAGAAGGCAGCAGCCTTCAAGTGTACACCCCCAAATGTATGCACTCTTGCCCTACATGCATGGAAGCAGTAGGGCAAGAGGAAAGGAATAAAAAATAAAAAAAATGTAATAATATTTTTTTTCATAAATTAAATCTGAAGTTTAAATGCCATGCAGCTTGTTTGCATGGTGCACCGCTATGCTTAGCCTGGTTGAAATCCTGAAAATCTTAGACAAGTGCTACTGTGATAACAAACCTCATCAAGCTGCTGTAGTGTAGTGTAGTGGTATTGCTATGGTATAGTATATAGAACATGCTCGGTTTGATTCCCCCCTCTGGCAAGCTATTTAATAAACTTTAAAGGAACGTGAATGATAGATGTCAATAATATGGCTCACGTATAGCACAGTAGGGGTAGGAATATGTAAAATATAAATGTACAAAACAATTTATAACTTTAATGAAAAAATAGATTTAAACAATGCTTTGATAGTGTAAGCATTGCTTACCTGCAATCAGCTCTGCTTAGCTGATGTAAGCATTGCTATGAGGATTTGTGTAGACCTAAGCATAGTGCAGCATATTAAAACTGGCCATTCAAGAAAAAGTGCGGGAAAACTGCCCTATTTAAACCACACAGGTGGGAATACAGCCATAACCATTTGGGATTGCACACAGCAGGACCAAAATGGTTAGCAATGGAGAAGGTGTGGACTTCCGTGCACAACGTTAGGGCATCCAGGAGTCCAGGGTCATGGTTGGGCTCCTAATTAAAAAACATGATGGCAGGCTGCTGCAGGGCCAGTACCAGGGCTCACAGTACAAAGCAAAGACCTGGGACCAGCTTGCACATGATCTCACCAGTGCCACTGGCATACCTCAGACTGTTGAGCAGGTACGTCATCACCATAACAACCTGAAGTAAAGGAGGGGTGCACTCTTGGACCAGTGGATCCAAGAAGCCCGAGCGGAGGATGTCCCACCTGTGTGTAAGTATGCAGTCTTATGTATGGAAAAAATTCAACTTGTGACTGTGCAGGTGTGATTAATGTGTGAGGTCTCCCCATACAGCTGCTGCAGAGAGGTCCCATAATGTGCAGGCTCATGCCCAGCGACTGGCCCTGCTGCATCGGGAGTATGGTGAGTACAGAATACCCCCTACTGTTAACAGTAAGAAATCAAAATTATAGTAATGGTAGTACTGCCTGTATATATATCACTGTACTGTAAAAGTCAGGAATAAATGCCTGTGTCAGGCTGCCAGTGTTACAATGGAGTATTCACAGCTGCTGTGTAATACAGATATCATTAGCAAACAAGGTGCAATATGCAGGAGAGGAATATTATAATATGTATGAGTGTGTCTGAGTGAACTTACCAAGAAAGTGCCATGTCAGGGCTACTGTAACAGTTAGAAATGAAAAGCATTCCCCTGTGCAGATCATGCAGGAATAGTATTTGTGGAGTTCTGAGTCGTACACAGATATGTATGTCAAAACTAATAAAGGTGATTCCCAAACACTGGTGTGTGTCATCTCACTTGTACCTGATAAATATAAACGTGTATGTCCTGCAGAATGCATTAACTGAGGTGAACTGATTTAGCACTGCTTGTATGCATACTTTAGAATGGGCATGTCAAATAACTGGAAAAAAAGCAACAGTACATATTCCCATCAGAATGTGTTTTACTTGTTTGTCTGCCAGCATTGTCCTGTGTTAACCTTTTAATTTCAGCTGTATGTAGCTGTGAATGTACTGAGAAATGTGTAAGGCTAACAGGTGCAGACCTAAAACCTACACTGTATACTCAGAAATCTAAATTGCAGTATGTAGTTGTAAAACAGTCAAATGTGCAGTCCAGCTAATGTGCACATGTTTCACAGACAGTGACACCAATGTCTGTTGCATATGCATAAATTGTACTGAAAATGGGAAACAAATAATACATGTGATAATAAAAGTATTGTGCACAAAAATATGTACTAGAAATGTCACAAGCAACACACAACACTTCCCCAGTAGCTCAGTCTGATAAGGACTAGGCCTGTAGTACAGTTTTGCACACACAGCATGGTTCAAATCCAGAGACCGCCAGTAACATCTCAGTCTGGTTCTACAGTTTTAAACTGCAATCTGAATAGAAAAAATAATGTATTGCAACACATGCTTTTTCCATACAGGGCACACAGGTAAAGCAATCTGAATAGAAATACTAGTATGATGTGTATAACTATAAAGGTGTACAACTGCTGTGTTGACCAGCCCCAGTCCTACAAATAGATGCAAGCTAGACATCCACAGTCTGGCCCAGACAAGCCCCTCAAGTGTCACGCTGTCACGGATAGTTTCCCCAGTTGACAAGAAACCTGCACACAGAGAATGTCCCAGTAGATATATGTGAAAGACACAACCCACACTCCAGGGCCTGCAACTAATATGAGAATCTGAAATATGTGTAGAAACAGCAATGCAATGTGGACACAGTTCATCTTGACAGGCCCACAGGTAAAGAAATTGGTATAGAAACAGGTCTGATGTGTATAACTAAAATAAGGGTAT